>NC_134810.1:26715105-26860105 GCF_046742065.1 Oratosquilla oratoria
GGAAAAGGGAGACCAGAGAGAAGGTGGAGAGATGAGATAGAGAAGTTTCCAGGAGTGATGTGGTAGAGGTTGGCGCGGTAATGTGAACCATTGAATGCTATAAAGGAGGCCTTTGTTCAGCAGTGGACTCAGGATGGTTGATTTGATTTGATCGATTTGATGCCATCCTACACAGCGTTGGATTTTTATGTATATTGTATTTGGCAATTTGACTAAAGCGGTTGAATACATTTGTCTCCACCCTAACTACACTCAATAGTAGAATTTCCCCCAACACTGATGAACTGTAGAATCCCCATCCCAATGACCCCAGCAACACTCAATTGTACAATATCCACCCCAAGCACGAAGTGTGTGTGGGGGTGGGAGTGATTTCTACAACTGTGTAACACAATATTGAAAAATCATAATAATTCTTCAAGAAGTGCCCTCGCCCCCGGATTTAAGTCACGAGCTGTTCCCGCTACATGTTAAAACGAAGACACTCGTGAACGGGGTAACGGGAATCCTCAGATGCCGACCTCGCGGTGAGTCGCGGCGGGACACGGTTGGGACGGGACTGGGGAGTGCTTTAAACCGGAAATGTTACGGCCGGTGAGCCGCCGCAGCAGCCTCAGAAACGCAACGAGGGTGTTCCGCCTGACAGTTAGGCAAGCAACCCAAAGTTTGTCCACACGTGATGAGAATGCAATTGAAATGGACAAGATACCACGTAGCACCTCAAACAGTCGGTAATTTCGGATGGGCAGATCGATGTAATGTCACTGAAGTCTCACATTCCAGTCCCTGGCCAAACTTTGAGGTAGGATACAACTAGGAGGAACGAAGGATGGTGAATGAGGTAAGGTCGTGTTAAAAAAAAGTGTAGAATGATTAGAATACTAAAGAGCAAGTTCAGTCATCCCGCGAAAGCAAATATAGTTCAACTACTTTCATTGACATATAGGTCACAGGATATCAATGAACTTCGAAAAAAATTACCATGACCCCAAAGCAGACTGCACAATATACAATACCCATTACACCCGATCAGGATCTTCTCCGTGCACCTACTGGTCCACGGACTCAAGAGATCCCACAAATTATCGGCAAGATTCACCCATTCCTCCCCTCAGTCCCCTGAACCAGTGCTCAAGCCGGTCTGATCGCTACTGCTATCGGTACAACACATGGAAAGGGGTCTACAGGTAAATCAGAGTTTATCTGGCGACATCGAGTGAGGCCAGGTACGCTCATGTATTTGAAGTAAATATTGTCTACCAAGAGAAGCAGTGATACTGGCACTCAACTATAAACCCCGACTTTTCTTCCTCTTTCTTCACCTGTCCTTTCTCCTTCTGTCTCAGGACCTGCACCTTCCTTGTCTTCTCCAAACCTCCCTCCTTTACCTTCCTTCTTCTCTCCGCCCCTCCACCCGCCACCTTCTCGTCCCTTCTGTGTTCCCTTTTTGTCCGGACTTCCTCTTCCACTTATTTACCACAAATCTTACCCGTCCCTCCCCTCCGTCAGTCCTCACCACAACCCCTTCCGGTTCTATAAAACTCATACATCCCAGTACTCAACACTTTGTTACTGCTGTTGCTGCTGCTGCTGCGCTGCTGCAGCCGCCGCCGCTACCACCATCACCACCGACAACACCACTCATGCAGTCAATACTTAAAGGACATTATGGTGTCCTCTAAAAATGAGTAGATAAATTCATAAAAATATATAATAAATAATTAATTAATTAATAACTAATCAAATCAAATAGTAATGGCAGTAATAATAACAATAATAATAATGATAATAATATAACAATACATTTTAATTTTCATTTGTACTATGCCCTCCGTTCTGCTACCCTCCTTAAGGCCTCTATCTTTCTATCTTTCTCTGGCCACTATCTTTGGCGCGATATTGTCCCCAAGGACAGACGTTTATCGCTGATGAAATTAGCCAATCCACCACAACCATCACTATCACCACATTACTTCCATCATGGCGACTTACTATGCACGTTCTGTTTGGGGTTGCCACGTCCCTTATATACAGGACATGTCCCATATATGATGGTTTTGTCTCCTGTCCTGTACTGACCCTTAAGGGTCACCCCAAATATAATGTATTCAATTCATCTTCAAATTTCGTAATAAGAATGTATTCTACTTTCTTTTCGTCTATTCTCTTTATGAACATAACCTAAATGTAACGAGGAAATTAGTGCTGTTAGAAGCTTACACAAAACTTATATGTTTCGGTATTTGCACCTTGTTCAGCTGCTACGGTTGGCTAAGGACAGCGACACCGTTTTGCTCTCCAGCCGCACTGCTGTGTAGCTGTATCAGCATTCATACTGTCAACAAAGTGTGTTGTTGCTACTTGCTACAGCCCACTTTTTCTAACTTAAAAACAAATACATCTATCAAGATGCCAAAACGTAAGTATAATATCCGTAATGAATGTTCCCAGGAATGGACATTTATCAAAGAAGGCAGTTGTTTTAAACCAAGCTTTCGTGTATGTAATTGTACTTTCAAGACTTAATATATGCACATATTCATATACATACATACACACACGCGCGCACACACACACACACACACACATATACATATGTGTGTGTGTGTGTGTGTATTAAGAGTGTCCCGTATTTCTGACCCTTTTATCTGACATCCTTAGTTCTGTTTTGCCAGAGGCCATCCATTTATCCATCCACACAAGTACTAACAGGACGGGAAATGCCTCAGGTTATCAAAAGACGTAGATTCCACCTACAAATATGTGCAATCGATTTCGCCAACCACGTCATCAATGAATGGAATAAGTTCCAGTCGAGGCGCCTAAATGTAGCATAGTTCAGAGTTGGTGTGAACACTTAAGAAAAATGCTTTATAGTCTCTTTTCATCCAACGTCGTTGTGAACCACGTCTTCTTCCGGCGTGTTTTATCATTGTAACTCGTGATTAATCAGCTGAAAGGCGAAGATCCCTCCCCCACTCCCTTCCCCAAGCTTAAACCGTGTCTCGATCGATCGAGATCCCGCCAAGTCGAAATCCACTCCATATAATGATAACAATCGGATTGCATTTGGCACATCTATACAAACGTGACAAAACCGAACAACATCAAATGATGTACCCCTCGTCCTCCTTTTCCTCCTTATTACCATAAACATCAACACGGTCCACATGATTCCAGCTATACCTCGCCCTCCTTCGCATCTCACTCGCCCGGGCGATTGTTTGCCAACCCTGAATATCATGATGCCTACTCACGCAATAACTATGCCTCCCTCATTTCCTGCTTAGTTCTACATGCGAAACTACCTTCAGTTACCTCATCGTCCCCCACCCTGCCCAAGCACACACACGCACACACATACATGACTCGACAGTGCAGTAGTATCGTTCTCGACAGCTAATTCAGCTATTCGAGTTTGAGGCCCGCCCAGGAATGAAAAAAAAAATCATCATTGCTGCACTGCGAGCCGGATATGCAAATCTGGTGGGCATGGAGTTTGTTTGTTTGTGTGTGTGTGTGTGTGTGTGTGTGTGTGTGTGTGTGTGTGTGTGTGTGTGTGTGTGTGTGTGTGTGTGTGTGTGTGTGTGTGTGTGTGTGTGTGTGTGCAGGTCACAACATCACCCATATATGAGCTATGAACATTCATCCGGAAGGTTAATAACTGTCGATCACGAGTCCAACATACTATCCCAGATCTTGGTGAATTACACACACACACACACACACACACACACACACACACACACACACACACACTTCTTTGCAGATGATGCAGAATTGTTAAAGAAAGTGAGTATTGAAACGGACTGTGACTTACTACAAGGAGATCTGAACAAGGTCTGGGAATGGAGTCAGAAGTGGGAAGTGGACTTCAACATTAAGAAATGTAGCATAATGGAATTTGGAAAAATAAAAATAAAATGATATAAAGACAACATAAAATTGGTGAAAAGGAAGTACCGAAAGTGGGATCTGAAAAAGACCTGGTCATCACAAAAAAATATGTCCCCTGACAAACATACGTATAAACAAAATTGTCGGCGAAACTTATAACTTGCAAAGATCAATAAAAGTAGTTTTTACTTCCTTGGACGAAGAAATGGTAAAGAAAATACTAGTCACACTGATAAGGCCTAAATTGGAGTACGCAGCGACACTATAGTCACCCAGTACTAAAAAGAGTATAAGGAAAATTGAGAGAATCCAGAGAGCAACTACGAAGATGGCCCCAACACTATCATAAATGTCATATGAAGAAAGATTGTCAAAACTTGAACCACTGACTCTGGAACAAAGAGGAGAAAGAGGTGACTTGTTGACCATCTACAGAATTATGAGAGGTGTGGAAGTCCTTGATAGATATGACTTACTAAATTGGGATAAGAGAAACACAAAAGGACATAGAAACTCAAAAAAGACGGTAGTAGAAGAGACCTGAAAAAACAGTTTTACCTACAGAGTGGTGGATGTATGGAACATACCAGACAAAACAATAGTGTCTGCAAAAACAATAGAAGAATTTAAGAGCAAATTAGATAAGACGAGATACAGAGACGGAACACATGCGTAGCTCCCCTTCCTGTTAGATACAACTAGGTAAATACACACAAACGCACACACGCCGTAGCGATAGAGTTCCCGACTGGCACTGCGGCGGTCCGGGTTTGAATCCCGCCCAGGGCTGAAATAATTTCAGTATCGCTGCGCTGCGGGTCGTTACTCCAACTCTCGTGGGCGGGGAGTTGGGTGTGTGTGTGCGTGTGAGGTCACAGCATTACCCATAGATCGGTCATATATGAGTTCTGAGCTTTCTTCCGGGAGGGAAATAGCTGTCGATCACGAGTCCAACACGTGATCCAAGACCATGGTGAAACACACACACACACACACACACACAAAGTGTCACATGAGGGATTGATATGGAAATTGGAAAACACAGGCCTCAGATAAAAGAATTCTTAAAGGGTAGTGAGAGATGAAAAGTCAGAACGAAGTAACTAGAGGTGTACTACAAGGCACGTAGATATGGCATGACGAAAGAAATGAATAGCTATGTAAACTTGTTTGCTGACGATGAAGAGGGTGAAAAGCGAGGAGGTTTGTATAATGTTACACAGAGACCTAGATAAAATCTATGAGTAAAGTCAGGAATGGAAATTTTATTTCAATACAAAGAAATACAATATACTGAAAATGGCCAAAAGTAAGAAAATCCCGATGATAAATTACAAAATAGTGAATGAAACCATAGCAAAGGCAAAGGAGGAAAAGGACCTAGATATCATAATCAAAGAGGACTTCCCCTGGAGCAAACATTAGGATACTCACAGAAGAGACATATAATTTGTTGAGAAATATGAGAATGGCATTTCACTGTATGGATGAGGACATCAAGAAAAACAGAACCCTTGGTACGGCCCAGGGACTAGACTAGAATACGCATCTGTGATGTGGCCACCATACTAAAAGTAATTAAAAAATAGAATGAATACAAAATGATCCCCGTCTACACGGTATGATACATAAAGACTGAAGAAACTAGGACACTTTGGAGGAGCGAGGAGAGGCGACGTGATAATATCTAAAGTGGAAAGATATTTAGAGTGGTTAGAAAAGAATTACTGACACGTGAAGGAAGATCGACAAAAGGCAACAGTATAAAAATAAATATGTCAGAAAGTATAGCTTTCTACATAGAGGTATAGACTTGTGGAAGAAGTCATTAAAACACTATAAACACTAACAACATTTATAAATTAATTCAAAGCATTATTTGACAAGTGGAGGAAAAGAGACGGTTAATAACCATGAGCATTGATCCAACCCGTACAGAACTAGGTAAACACACACACGCGCGCGCACGCACGAACACACACACACACGAACCAAATTAGATCCGTACATAAACTTGAGGGTAGGCATGAATTGAAGATTAGGAGACGAAACCCAATAAGCGTTGCTCCTATCTCGTATAGGCTACTACAATAAGGTATGACATGCATACACACACACAAATAACTCCAGCCCGCTCAACCAAGCTCTCGTCCTCAAGCTAACACGCACCAGCTCTAAGGAATTCCTACCGCCAATGAGTTTCATGTAGCACCATAAAACTCTAGGTGGACTCTGCACCACAAGAATTTTCCTTAGCCAACTATAAAACGAAAACAGGTTCTGTTCCAGTAACACGCTACCGCATTTTCTTTATTTTCTTCATTTGAAAGATTTTTTTTTATGGATTTATTAGCTTAAGAGCTATTGGAAGTTTCATCCGTGCTTGTGTGTTTCTGAATTTTACCGAAAACAGTATACGCATGGCCGCTAATTGACTTCAGTGACTAGGAATTGCTACCCAATGTGTCCGGATTTTCGGCACAAAGCGGCGAGTGTTAATAAAAAAAAAAGATAAATGAATGATAAGAAAAATACAAAGGAAAAACATCACATGACATCTGGAAAAATTATGTGGTTGCTGAGTCATTTTCGTGATGAGTGTAGTAAATAACACATTTCCCATGCCGTCCTATTGAAATTTCTAATGAAATAATATATTTCTCATGTCGTTACGTGGTAATTTCTTAGTTTAGGCTTTGTGCATTGCCAATCACACTGCAAGTGTTCTTGGTGTCGCAGCCGGCTTTGGAGGGGAGGGATGTTGATACTATAGTTTCTAAATACCTCAAGGTAATAAAACGTCACCAGAAAGATGAGTGATTTACCCATACATTACTAAGTAATGAATAAATTTATCCAAAACCACTCCTTTCACTTTTTACGAGTAGCAGTTAGAGACGTATTCTACAATGATCAATCACATACCCACTCAGTTTATTTCAAACAGCTGACCACCTGGTGTGCAATTCTCATATTTGACTGAGTTACAACTCTTGATAACTTCCATTTTTCCTTCATTTCGACGTTTTTTTCGTAAATATTTTTACACAATTATAATAAATTTTCCTCCAAACGAGTCTACAGAACCTAGAATATTCCATTTCGACAAGTTCAATCCAGTCGTACACAACAATGACTGGTTTTATCAACAGCTTATCTAATCTTCGCTATCTCTGGAGCCAGCCACACCTAATCCTGCTCTGTCTAAAAGGCCCAATGCAAGGCAATCGTTACTTGAAATGCCTTAACCCCATCCACACAAGCATACACATGCAAGGAATTTGTTTGGTCTGTCTTCTGCTAAAAACAATGGACGGCAAGTCCATCACGAAGCTTAACCAGTTGACATCAATTCGACAGTTCAGTCAAGCGCTAAGCAACCCCTAATCCTATTCTAGCCAATACAAGCCAACCCCGACCCATTTGTCTCTAGTAAGCCTCATTCCTTTCTATTAAACTTTTACATCACTGTAAACGCATAATAGGAGTAAGCTTGTTGAATATATAACTAACTCCAGAGGTCAATATATTACAATGTATCTTCAAAAGTTCCACTTCTCAATGACTAGGAACTAATCTCCACAATAGAAATAATGCTGGCCACTTTTTAACTTATATCCCTCCTTAAATTTCTCCTTTATAATTTCCATGAATCCACCTATTCGATGTGATACTATCGCCAAGGGAAGGAACACTGGTTATTGTCAAGAGCATATTAAGTGTACTACCAGTACTTAACCCTAGGAATCAATCAATCAGTTCCTTGCCCTAATTATTTCTTGCAAGAGACCCTTGGCTCCTTAGTGACCGGCAACAGCTACCGGATTGACCCATATGTCACTTAATGAAAGAAATAATTCAGTACATTGTTGTCTGGGTATGACTAGGGTGGGGCAATATAAGATGAAAAGTATTGTCTGGGTATGACTAGGGTGGGGCAATATAAGATGAAAAGTTCTGTGTCTTCTGTGTGATGGCTGCATCTGGGGCAGTTTAATTGTTTCTGAGGCTATGCCTATTTAATGTTGAACACTACTATACCAGTCCTCAAACAACAACACAATATATATTCCCAAAGTGACTAATAGTACCAACTAGAGGCTGTTGCTCTGCTTGTTGATCCTGAGAAAAATTTTATCTGCCTCCTTTGTAGGACCACAGATTAGGGTACTGATGTGAGATCAAAAGTTCAAACAAGTGCTCACTGATATTGAAAAAGATGCATGACTGCCATTCAAGAACATTAAAAAAGAGTTTTTGGGCAATCATGGAGTATGCTGTTTTCGTACGTTCACCGAATCTCATTAAAGACATTCACAGATTGGAAAAAGTACAACAGCAAGCCACAAAACTGATTGCAATTATCAAAAATAAATCATACGAAAATCGACTAAAACATATGAATCTGTTTTCCCTAAAAAAGCGTAGACTCAGAGGTGACTTGATACAGATCTTCAAGGTTGTATAGGGAATTGACATCAAAAGTGACAAAATTTTTGCATTGAATGAGAATCCGACAAGAAATAATGGTCGCAAACTGTCAGGAAATAGATTTAATTTTGAAATGGGTACAAACAATTTTGCCAACCATGTAGTTAATGAATGGAATAAACTTCCTGCAGAGGCAGTGCAATGTAGTTCAGTTTGAAGCTTTAAGATTCATTTAGATAAACACCTAAGCAAGATGCTGTAATGACTGCCATTTATTTTATATAATTTGTTTATTTGTTTGTTATTATTTGTCTGTTTATTATTATTTGCTTGGTTTTCATTTATTATTAGTTATCTGTCAATTTGTTATTACTATTTACCTGTTTGTATATTATTTAACTATTCCTATGCATTTATTCATTTTATCTATTATCATTTATATCATCATTTTTTTATCATCATTTTTTTGGCATACGACCTAGTTATGGACCAAAAGGTCTCCTGTCGGCATGCTCCAACCTTGTAATCCTTTGTAAGACCTATTGACTTCATCCGAAAACCTTGGCAATATGAGCCTAAATATTCATTTCTTAGATTCTAACTTGACTTTTTTACTATATATCTTGGTGTAGTCAGTGACATTTTGAACATAGAAACTCAGTACCAAAGAAAATGGAGCCCTTCTATGTTAGCTGATTACTGCTGGACATTTAGAACAGATGTTCTTGTGGACAAATGTAATAAAAAATCCAATATTACTATGTTTCAAAGGTCAATACATTAGTAATATCATATTGATATGTTAACTGAAGATGTATAGTTGTTATAAAATTAAATTACAATATCATACGATAACCGGCATATTCTGAAAATATATTTGAATTTTGCATGAAAAAAATTACCTGTGTTATCTAGCCTGGTCTTAAATTTATTTGTCGTCTGCTTGAATAAATCCTTATTCTAACTTGTTCTACAAAATGACACTTTTGTGTGGAGACATGCTTCCTATTCATTCCATACCAACATATCCTCTCTGTCAATTTTTCCATTCTTTTTCCATTCAAGAATAACTATCATATCTCCTCTTTCTCTTTGGACATGTAATGATCAGATGTATCTGCACAAAAGAGAAAGTGTCAGACTTACTTTTTGGAATTGGAGCAAATGGATCTCCATTTGTTGTTATAAAATATTTGAAGTCTGCCTTGTGTTGGCCGAGCTCCGTCGACAAGACGTAGCTCTGGCATGGTGAGGGGCACACTGGGAGGAACTACACTTGTTAGTAGGATGCCACTGTCTGGGGTTCCCTGGAAAGAAGCAACACAAACATTAAGAAGTTGAGAAGCATACATCAGAAGGCACACAGCTGTAACCAAAATTGTCACTTTTGCCCTATACACTGGACTGTTGGGACATGTAAATCACTGCTGGGAATTGAAGGAGAGGTAGAACACTCAACCCCACATCTCAGAGAATAAGAGACATGTATGTTTCTAATTATGGCACCTGTGCAAAATATTAAGAAGGCATTTGGGATGTTCAATGTACAAAAGATTCTTATAAGCAATATGTTTACAAACAGGGCATAAATACATGAATACAGAAATCAACCTGAGAAAGGTAATAACCATTGCAGCATATGCAAATCACAAGACAGACAGGAAAAGGAGAGTAAGCCAAACCTAAGGTCAGAAATTGAACATATAATACAAAGAATAAATGAATAAATAAAACTAATAATAACAAGTAACCTAACTACAATAAGATAGATGGAACGATAAGGTACAGGTGGAAGAAGAAGAATAAAATAACTCCAGCTTGACCTACTATAAAATATAATGTAAAAATGATACACAACATATAAAAATACATTAAAGCACCTGTCTAACATGTTAAGCCATTCTATGATGTCATTTTTTTTAATGGCACTTAACACATTACTGTAAGCAAATGGCAGTTGCTGACAAGTCTATCAAAAGAAACACCATGTGAGGATGGAGCTTTTATTAGTATGATATTTCACTTGTTTCAGTTATATCAAGTACACAGTCATGGAACACAAAACTCTGAGAACATATAGGAGGACTTGGGGGACAGGGAAAGGTCACTGGAGCTTATGGATAATTAAGGAGGATGGAGAGTAGTTGTCTGTACACAGGAGGACATTTGTTCTCTGCCAATGGACAACTGCATAAGTGGGAAGGTGAACTGCATAAGGTGAAGGGGCATTTGTCCACTGTTTATGGACAAAGGTATGAGTGAGGAAATAAGGTGAAGGCAAATAGAGATAGCTTGTGTTACATATAGGAACAGTAACAACCATCTGATGGACTGGAAAAAGACAGAACTACTGATATACAAGCCCAATCAAATTTGGAGAAAATGTTTGGAAGGAGCCACCATTCAGGGATCTAACACAACAGAAAACAATATATCTAACACTTAACCCCATCTGATTCCTTCACTTCCAATGGTAAACAAAATCTTGGAAAGCTATCCCTACTTGCCCTAGCAGATAGAGTAGATGAAAGATTACTGGAGGCGTTTGGGCACATGGGAAGAATGCATGAAGAAAGACTAGCAAAAAGAGTGTGGAAGGTGGAGGTCAATGGAGTGAACCTGAGGGGTAGAACAAAAATGAGATGGATGGATGGGGTGAAAGGGGGATTGAGTAAAAGAGGAATGTCTGTGGAGCAGGGATAGAAGAAAAGGGATTGGTGTTAACGGAGAATGATTGTGAATAGAAAATAATCTGACATGACCTGATGGAATATCTACTCATTTTCTCTATTTCCACATGAGAGGATGAGGGAAGGTCGTTGTAACGAGAAAGCAGATGTCCCCGATGCCATGTCTTGCTGCATTGTTTCTGACCTGGGCAGTGGACAGGGAAGACCCTTCATCCACAAGGAACTCAGATAAAAGGGAAATGATTGATGAGTGGGGGTGGGTGTATGCCTTGGCTGGCTGCCTCTCTTGTATCAGGGAAGAAGCATTTTGGTATACAAGTATACATGGATAGCTCTTGGGTATGTGTTGGTTAGTGTAGTGCATGTGAGGTGGAACCATGAGTGGCATGTGTTACATTTGATGGATGTGTGTGAATAGATTATTGGTCTTACACATGATGAACACTGTAAGAGAGTGGGTTGATTTCCATACCTCTAGCTACTGGGTGTGGGAGGTCAGGTACCAGAGTACTGACCTCTTTAAGTGAAAAATCCGAAAGAACAGAGAAAAGGATACTTGGAGAGAAGTGGTATGATGAATAGTTTCAGGGACTGACCCAGAGACCAGCACCAGTCCTTTAGGATTATACCTCTTTGTGGAGGAGGGGTGGGCGTGTACACTTGCACAAAATCATAATTTCAGTTGATGCATGACGTCTTCTCATCTTCACCAATTCCATAGCAAAGAGGCCTTGAGTAGGCTGGACACAACATACAAATAACTATACTCCAATAAACAAAATAACACCACAATCTATATTACCTCCATTCACTGATTCCACAACAGTAAGAATAGATGATACACAACACAAAGGTGGACACATCACAGTGATACACAATAGTGTACCCTTCTCCAACAAAACATAAATAACCAAAGAAGCACTAACAGACACCAAAACAGAAATAACCTCAATTCAAACATAAATAAAGGAAATAATTAACAACATTAAAAGTATCTACATACTACCCACCTCAATCCCAAGACGTTACACCTTTCAACTCGCTAACCATAGAAAATACAATAATCAAAGAGTGAAATAAAAAGGCCAAACCCAATTAAAAAAGAACCTTAAAATTCTAGGTCCCACTTTTGATACTCATATATGACCTTCAACCTGCAGATCAAAGATCTGACAATGGAATTCAAAAAGAAAATAAACATATTTGAATAAATCACAACCACATCCACAACAAAAGGAAACTATTAACTTTCTACAAGCAATTCATTAGAAATAACAATTGACTATCTCCATCTTGAAGGCTTTCTTCCTGTCTCCTCGTTTGACTTCTGACAGGCCCAAGGAAGAGTGACGTCAAGGCCTCGCTTCTGAGTGCCCTGGAAGTCGAAGAATATCACGCTGGCCACTCCTGGAAAGCACATGCGGTGCATGCGATCCGCGTTTTTGGACTCCGGGAATTTGTTCGACATCGAGCATTAGACAGTCCTCCTCCCCCGTGGCAATCTCCATGCGCTAACTTCCACATCTTCCCCCTCACCAAGAGGAAGGCTGACTGTGACCCGGCACGAATACGGCATATGGTCTTCGAAGCCATGAGAGCTCGTCATACTATACCGGCAGCTCTGTGGACTCCCTCACATGATTGTGAGGCGTGGCTTTTGTATCCACCGATTGGATGACCGCACTATGGAGTGACGGAAGCTCCACTCTACGGACGGAGCTCGCTGCCATATCCACGGCTCTGGTTCACGCCCTCTCTGCTGGGCAGGGGGCAGTCGTGATCCACACAGAGCTAATGAGTGCTAGTGACGTCATTCGGTTGGGCAAAACAGATGACGTCTTCTTAACGACGTCATTTCAGCACTCGCTGAAGCTTTTGTACCGTCAAGACAAGTCTACAAGGCTTCATTAGATCCCATCATATTGGGTTTCCACGGAACGCTATTGCGGATGCTGTTGTCAAGGCAGCCGCGATGTCCAGCAGAGTCACACTGCCCCTTACACCTACGATCACACAGATCAAAGGCGTCATCATCAAGAAGGGTCGATCATAACAATCATTTTGCTACTTCGGACTCAGCACGGAGGTACTACCTCGTTACTAGGTAGGAGGCCATCCATCTGCCTACTGGTAAAAGAACGGAATCTATCTTCCACAGGATCTGCATTGGATATCGTTGTGGGTGGCAAGTGTTACATGCAGGGAGAGACAATCACGAATACTGCAAACTTTGTCTTCGCCTAGGCCTCACCACGCCACTCACCTCGGAAGTAGCGGCGCGGCACCTCACAGGATCCCCTTCCGTGGCAACCCTCAGCTTCCGGAAGACACGCCCTCCCCCTGGCGTTGTCTAGGGTCGAGAGGTGCCCTCCCTTCCTGATTTCCCGGTACCGCCACTCCCAACAGAGTGGCATCACGTGAACACCGCCTCGTGAATTTTGTATGTGAACTTTGCCACAAAGCTGGGGTCCGGGCGGGTGCCATCTCCCAATCCCCCAAAATAAGGGACAACCACGTCTGGAACGGACACTATCCCAAAAAGGACTAGTTTGGGTGGATGATTACTCTGCATCATGATACATTCCAGTGTTGGTATAGAACTCACATTTCAAAAAGGAGCCTGGAACACATGATATAAATAATAAAAGGAGAAAGAGAGAGGGGGGAGAGGGAGGGAAAGAAAGGGAGAGGGATTGAGAGTGAGAGAAAATGAGGAGAGAGGGAGGGAGGGAAAAAGGAAGAGGGATTGAGAGACAGAGAGAGAGGAAGAGCAAAGAGAGAGTAAGAAAGCAAAAGAGGGTTTAGGAAGCGACAAGAAGTGAGGATTTAGAGAGGGGGAGTGAGAGAGAGAGAGGGAGGGAGGGAGAGATAGAGGAATAGGGGCTAGAAGAGGAAGAGTATGAGGCGAAGGCGAGGAGAGACGTGGAGGGAGAGTAGAAGAAAGAGGAAGAGGGAAATTAAGAGAATAAAGAGGAGTAGTATGAGGAAGGGAGGAGGAAGATGAGAGAAAGAGTAGGAAGAAGTAGAGCAAAAGCACGAGGAGAAGGTGGAGAATAGGGAAAAGAGGAGGAGGAAAAGGAAGAGGAAGATGACTATGTGAAGGAGGGGGAAGAGGAGTACGTGAAGAAGAGGATGTGAATAAAAGAGGAATAAAACGAGGAAAAAGAATGAGAGGGTAAGAAAATGAGCAGACGGGGAAAGGTGGAGTGAAGGGAAGATGAGGCGAAATACGATATGGCGATAGAGGGTATGAGGAGGAGGAGGAAGAGGAGGGGGAGAAGGGAAGAAAATGGGGGGGGGGAAGAAGACGAGGTAATTTCTAAGTAGTCGTGTCCCACAGACAAAGAGAAGACGCAAATGACTCACGAAGGAAGGAAGTGGTGGAGGGAGGCAGGAGAAGGTGGGGGGGGGAAGTGACAAGGAGGAGGAGTGGGTGGAGTAGGAGGAGGAGTGAGAGCGGTTGTTACAATATATGATGCAATGCTCTGCTGGTTCCGTAGGCACCCCCTGACAAGCCTCAGTGACGGAGTCATGCACAGGAACCGAGGTGGAGCCGGAAACAGGTCTGTAGATACCAGAGTATAGGCGGATCGAACAAGTATAAAAAATGTACGGCGGCATTCTTTCTTTTTACCCTCATGTTAAAAGGTCTCTTCCCCATTATAAATGAACTAGCCACCCTTCACCCACCCAAATACCCAGTGCCTGAGTCAGAAGCAATGCAGCGAGACACACCACATTCACTGCAGGGCCCGACAGCCGAAGCGAGTTACCCTCCCCTTCCCTCACTACTACCACCACCACCTTTACGTGGCGACCCTCCCTCCCTGGTCCCCTCACGCGGAAATAGAGAAGACGAGGAGAAATCTCTTCGAGCCACGTACGTCAGTTCATCGTCCATTTACAATGTACGAGTACATTACTACGTTCCACTTCTTTCATTTTTACAGCTTAGTATTAGTTGGTTATCTACATTATGTGTTTTACAAACTTTCGTGTTAACTGTTTTGTCCGCCCATGTTATTTTATTTTTATTTTTTTTACTTTGATTTTGTTGGTTACACTGCGTTTTTTCTGTATTTGCATTTTTGTATTTAGGTATATTTATTCATTTTATCTGTCTCCGTGCTCTTTTTCATGTTTTGAATTTTAGTTCGTGAAGTAGGTTTCAATGGACTGGTTTGGGGGGATTGTCTTTCGCCGTTTTTATTCATCTCCACATTCTCCTTTTCAGTATTTAGTTTTTTACTAGGCGGTAGTGTTTCTAGACCTTTTCCTTGTGGACATTTTGTTCCCCTTGCTATTTTATATATGCGTATCTATTCATTCATTTATTTATTTTTTACTTTAATTCTATTTTCTGTTTAATTTTATTCTGGGTGACATTCAGTATTGGTGCAGTCTGACTGGGTGGCTGGTTGACCTAAGTGTTACATCTACATTTTCAGTTTTTTTAGTATAATGTGTTTCTTGTATTTTATTCTTATTGAGATTTGTGCTTTTGTGCACAATTGTCCAACCTGGAGACAAGTGTATTTCCTGGGGAGTAACAGTCACATCGGGATGCTTATCCCAGTGTAGCTTGATTGCCCTTAATATGTTGATTTCCTTCGTTTTTACTGTATAGCCCTGAAGACAAACCCGGACAGGGTTCAAAAACGTAGGATTAAACTTCTAACCTCGAGCCCAGCTATTCACGAATATATATATATATATATATATATATATATATATATATATATATATATATATATTGTAATTAATCAACCCAACTGTCGCCACCGCTCTACACCGAGTACTACACCGAGTACAAAAGAGCCACAACCTGATATATATATATATATATATATATATATATATTGTAATTAATCAACCCAACTGTCGCGCGACTCGATCCAGGGACAACCACTCTACCTACTACATCGAGAGTACAAAAGAGCCAGAACCTGATATATATATATATATATATATATATATATATATATATATATATATATATATATATATGTATATATATATATATATATATATATATATATATATATATATATACATACATATATATATTATATATTATATATATACATATATATATATATATATATATATATATATATATATATACAATCTCTTATTTTAAACTGTGAGTTTACTTCACAAATATTTTATTGTGGCCGACGTCTTGGAACGGTCTTGTTCCATCTTCAAGGGCGAAGATCCTCTTGCGGTATGTCAGCCACAATAAAAGATTTGTTTAGTAAACTCACACAACGTAAGTTTAAGGTACGCAGTATAGAAAATATACGCATAAGAATTATCAAAAATAAATCCTCAATAGCCTTCAATCTCGTCTGCCTATAAGAGATTATACTACCTGGATATATACAATACATATAATATATATATATATATATATATATATATATATATATATATATATATATATATATATATATATTGCTGGTTTCTAAGAACAGACGCCGGCGAATGGAAAATAAAATCAGTGTGAGTCACCCTTCTGCGACGAGACTTCAACGCTGGTGACGTCAAGTCGACGGTAGACTCGTTGTCCTTGTCCAGGCCCATGCTGTCCCGTGTACAAATATCTGTCCTCGTATTCTATATGAATTATTTACAATCCTCAATCTCATTAATAACAGCACCTCTTCTGAATGCGTGTTTGTAAGTTTTCTTAAATCATTGTAATTCTAGTGTGTGCTCTTTTTCCAACTGTTAAAAAAAAACATAAAAGTCTGTTGTGTCCAATTAACTCCCCAGTAAATCTTACCGAGTGAGAGCAGTTGTCTAAAATGTCGAAGAACTTCAGTATATGCTACATGGTACGTTAAAATGTCAGGAAACATAAGAGAACATATACTTTATTAATCCGAAGTAAAGATTATGAACGTTGGCCACTGATGTACCGGGCACAACTTTTGACGCAGTGGAGCCTTGAATACAAAGGATTACAAAGGCGGAGCATGTCAACAGACCTTTTGGTCCATATCTAGGTCAGATGCGGAAAAAAGTTATAATAATGATAAATAGAAATAAATAAAAATTATATTAATATAATAAGTGCATAGGTATAGTTAAATAATAAACAAACAGGTAAATAGTAATAATAAATTGACAGATAACTAATAATAAATGAAAATCTAGCAAATAATAATCAGACAAATAATAGCAAACAAATAAACAAATAAAAAACAAATGGGAGTCATTACAGCATCTTGCTTTATATAAACGAATTTCAAACCTTCGAACTGAACTACATTGCACTGCCTCTGCAGGAAGTTTATTCCATTCATTAACTAAACGGTTGGCGAAGTTGTTTCTACCCACTTCCAAATTAAATCTATTTCCTGACAGTTTGAGACCATTATTTTTTGTCGGATTCTCATTCAGTGTGAAAATTTTGTCACTTTTGATGTTTTCAATTCCCTTTAGAATCTTAATCTGTATCAGGTCACCTCTGACTATACGTTTTTTTTTTTTTTTTAGGGAAAACAGATTCATATGTTTTAGTCGATTTTCGAATTATTTATTTTTGATATTTGAAATCAGTTTTGTGGCTCGCCGTTGTACTTTTTCCAATCTGTCAATATCTTTAATGAGATTCGGTGACCATACGGAAATAGCTTATTCCAAATGCGGATGAACTAACGACTTATATAGCTTGTTAATGAGAGATGGACTTTTGAAGTCAAAAGATCGCGCAATCAGTTCTAGAATCTTATTTGCTTTCTCAGAGGCTGAAATACACTGCTTAGATGACTTGAGATCGTTACTGATAATTACGCCCTCTGACCTTGACTTTTGACCTATATTTAGAATGATTGGTGGAGTTCATCCTTGGAATCATCTTTACAATGTACAATTATATGGTTATGATTAAAGCAAGTTAAGACGCCCAAACGTGCGTTAGAACGTTACAAACAGAAAAACGTCTAACAGAACAAAGTAAAATAGTTGTCTAAAGTACTTTCGACAACTAACAAACCGGTACAAACTCCCAAACACGGAAGAAGCATAAGAATATAACGGTAGTGCAAATATTATGAAAGCCAAATTTCGTTCCATGCATCACCGGAATATTCTCAGTAATATTAGACACCAACTCAGCCAACACCAGTACATTGACCTTCCAAGTGATATGTACCACCTGCCTGCTGTGCACAGTCAGCATGGATGCAAAATTCGCCACCAGACACGAACGCATCTTCTGTGCATAACCGTCACGTACGCATAAGCTTTGTTGCGTCGCATGGCTTTGTTAGCATTCAGAGCTCATTGTGTTAGGCTGCGCAGATCCCAAACATCACTACTTGAAAGTGATAGCGCCAACAAATCAGGTATCATTAAGAAATCCTGTCCCCTCAACTAAAGAAAATACTCTAGCATTAGCGAGAACATTTTTTCTGGAGAGCTGATGATATGGACTGTAACTTACCAGCGCTTCTATACTTGTGGACAGTCTCGTGCAGATATTGTGTGATTTCGGATATCGGGTTTGTTAGTCGAGGGTATTCAACTGAGTTATATATATTTTTTCTTAGGAAGTTATATAATGATACAAGTATCGATGAAGTCACTGCTGTTTGATGCTGTACATGACAAAGTAGGTGGTTGTTATCGAGTGTTGTATATCGGAGATCCTAGCAGTACGTATGATATTGTGAGGGGAGCCTCACACTAGCAAATGGGAGGGTCGTTTCCTGCCACGATGTAGTCATGTGTAAGGTGGGGAATGTCCTGTTTTTTTACATACTTTTAGTGCTGTTTCAACACCTTTTGTTTGAGAAATGTCATTTCATCCACGGAGTACCAAATGAATTGGACTTCGATGTTTTTCAAAAATTTGCAAGGTGAATTTTGAATGTCGAGACAACTCTTCATATCATTCCCATTAATTAAACATTAATCAATCTCCCTTTTTCTTTTTTAAATCAAAGTAATTGAAAATTAACATAGATGTCTTTACTCACAAGTTGAGAGGGCGCAAATTTAAAGTCTACCCTGAGCACAAATCAACCAAGGTCACGCTTACTGCAAGGGCATTCTACGAGGGGATTGAGAAATTCGTAGCTTAAGGTACAAAATTTTATTTCGTGATAAATTGATACATTTATTTTTCAGTGTAATCCCCTTGCAAGTTTACACACTTTTTCCAACGGTCGTGAAGTTTACGAATCCCCTCTTCGTAGAAGCTTGAGTCGGTCCTCCAAATACACCTCTACGGCATCAACGACATCATCCGTGGAGAAATGTTGACCGTTGAGCTCTTCTTTCCTCTTGGGAAATAGTAGCCTGAGGGAGCCAAATCAGGTGAACTGGGCGGATGTTCGTTCAACTAGCTGAAAGTCGCAATCATGTATGACAGCAGGAGCCACGGCGGATTTGTGCTGGCGCACTGTCTTGATGGAAAAGCACCCCCCAATGACAGCTTTCTACGCAGTTTTTTCTTCTTCTTAATTTTCTCTCGCATCTGTCTTATTAAGTTAGCATAGTATGGTCCAGTAATGGACTCACCCTTTGTCAGATAATCTGCCAATAGCACCCTATCAGAATCCCCAAAAATGGAAGCCCTCACCTTCCCTGCAGAAATAATCGATTTGGCCTTCTTTGGAGCTGGAAATCCATGATGCTTCCATTGTTTTGATTGTTCATTCGACTCAGGCTGGGAGTGGTGAACCCAAGTCTCATCCATGGTCTCATACCGCCGGATAAGTCTTTGGATCAGCATAAAAATGGCAAGACTGTTCTTTGGCATATTGCATCAGGTCCAAGAAATTTTGGGACCTATCGAGTTGAGACCTTCGTCATTTCAATTTGGTTGCGGATAATTGCATGAACACGTTCCTGGGAGATGCCCAACTCTGTCACAATAAAAAAGTCAGTCAAACACCGATTAGTGAGCAACATGTCATGGATTTTGTCGATGATTTCTTGAGTGGTGACAGTGGCAGGCCTTCCTTAACGAGGGTCGTCTTTCAGGTTGTCCCTGCCCCGTTTGAAATCAGCTGCCCATTTTTTAACCATGCTGTATGAAGAAGCATTGTTTAGTAGAGTAGCCACCATGACCTCGTGAATTCCCTTTGGAGTTAAGCCCTTGATGTGGAGGTATTGAATGACTGCCCGATGACCAATTTTATTCATTTTCTCTACAATACCTTACTGTCCCCAATCGTTAACTGTAAAAAAATATTAGTTGAAGGCTTGAAAATTCTTATACAGGCTTATGAAAGATTAGGATTTGTGCGAAAAAAAAAAAAGCTACAAGTCTGTATCTCGTATCCTTCTACCATAGGCCACGAATTTCTCAATCAACCCTCGTACTCTACGGTCATACCATAAATCAAAGAGTGCTTTATCTTCGTTTTTTTTTTTTTTTTTTTTTATAACGAGAGTTGATCTAAAATTGTACACACGTAACGTGAATAGTTGAAACGTGCCGCGGGTAAAGAAGAATAATGAAGAGAATTCATTTTTCTACTGGTTTTAAACGAGTACGTTAAAATTCTAAAGGTCACAGATTGCATAATAAAGCAAATATATGGATATTTCTCTGACCAGTACTGTACGAAAACGTTCATTGCATTTACGCATTTATTAGTAGTTCGCCTATGAGATTGCTAGTCTTTTATTCCTAACAAGTCTTAGAATGTATTTATGCTTTTAATGATGTCGCTGAGATCATGTAAATATGAAATTTCACGTTTTACTTTCACTTAATCAGCAACGGCATAAAGAAACACATAAAAATTTTATTGGAAAAATATATAATTTGATCCGACACGGGATTGTCACCAGGACCTTTTGATGTACCTTTGGTAAATGACTGACCTCAAATAAAGGTCATTATATGCCCTTTCGAGTAACGAGACCCTATCTCAGTAGGTACTTCCTTTTGTCCTATCGAAGCTGAAGCTGTTGTAATGATGAAATGCCTTGTCCGTGGCTTGAGGTTTACACTAGTAGAAATTTTCTGGATGACCCCTCCTTTTCTCTCTCTCTCTCTCTCTCTCTCTAAGGCTTGCGGGGCTGTTATCCGCTTGGACCTCAACCTTGCGGGGGTCATGAAGAGTTCATACATGAAATCGGTTGGAATCCACATGATCCCACTGTTAGAATGGTGATACCCAGGGGAGACCAGGAAAGGAGGTCACCCCTTGACCTTAGGCAGCGCCAGTGGGAGGGTGTCTTCCGGAAGTTGAGGGTCGCCTCAGAAGGGGATACAGTCAGATGCCGCGCCATTCCTTCCGAGGTGAGGGGGCGGGGGTTGAGGCCTAGGCGAAGAATGCCAGTGGTTTTCCACTGTAACAGGTAGTGGTGGCAGGGCTGTTACACCGCAACCCCACAAAGTTTGCAGTGCTCGTGGCCGTCCCTCCCTGCGTTAAACACTTTCCACCCACAACGATATCCAAGGTGGATACTGCGGAAGATAGATTCCGTCCTTCTACTAGGAGGCAGGTAGATGTCCTCGTACCTAGTGACGAGGTAGTGCCACCATGATGAGGCCGTAATAGCAATAACGCTGATATGGTCAGCCATGGTCATCAATCTGCCTTTCTTGATGGTGACGCCTTTGATCTTGTGATCGTGGTTAAAAAGGGCAGTGTGATCCTGCTGAACCTCGTCGATGCCTTGGCGACAGCATCCACAATAGTGTTCCCTGGAATCCCAATTTGACTGATGATCCAGTGAAACCTTGCAGACTTTCCTTGCAAGAGGTTCAGCAAGTGCTGGATTGACGCCGTTAAGCGAACGTCATCCGTTGTCTTCCCCGACCGGATGACGTCAGTAGCAATCCTCGATTCTGTATAGATCACAACTACTCCCTGATTCATCTCCTAGCTCGATCACCTCATCGGGAGTTACAAAAACCGCGCCACACCCTCCTATGAGGGAGACCACAGAGCCGTCAGTGTAGTACGAGCTCGCTGTGGTTGGTTGGGGGAGGGGGGTGATGGACTTATGGCCTCAAAAACCATGGGCCGCAACCGCCGTACCGGGTCACAGTCAGCCTTCCTCCTGGTGAAGTGGAAAATGTGGAAGCTGGCACAGGGAGATTGCCACGGGGTAGGGGAGATATAGGATGGATGGGGCAAGTCTATATATAGACTCCGAACGAGTTCCCGGGGTCCAATGGCAATGATCGCACTCACCGCAAGTCCCTTCTAGGAGTGACCGGTGAGGCTTCCCTCGACGTCCAGGACACTCGAAGGGAGGCCTTGACCTTACTCTCCCTTGGGCCGGTCAGAAGTCGAACGGGAAGACAGGATGAAAGCCTCTTCGCCCGTAAGCGAACTCCCGTCTGCTGCGTACGATTCACCACACTGATCATGAAGGGGCCGCAGTGAAAGTGCGGAAAGCCTGGTTATGGAGGACCTCGAGCTCTCCCTACGATGTGAGGCTGAGAGAGATGAGTCACAGCGGTTTAATCCACTACAGAACGTACTACTTGGATATAGTACGTTCGGAGGAGCTTGAGCCCTGTACCCGGCCTCGTCATGGCTGGAGGAGTTTAATCTCGTCTTTGTAGCTTGACAGAGGTACCTGACCTCCGAAGCGAAGGAGAGTATTGAGTCGATCCAGATGCCCAGATAGTGATAGGTGGGCATCCAGATGAGTATGTCGCCTTGAAGGGTAAGAGGGGGACTTGTTGCCTCAATGGTCTCTTGGGAAAGCTTGTCCCATGCCTGGGTCACCCGTACGGCGAAGAATGTCCTCCTTGGACCTGGTTGGTACTGAATTTTGATTTTTTTTTATGCCATGTCCTTGTGTGATCCTGCTGAGGGAAGTCTTGAACAGATTGTTTCCTCAGGTACTGCACTGTCTTTGTTAGTTCATCTCGATCCGTCGAGTATCTTGAGTGCTCGGATCTCATTAGTCCTTTGCCATAGAAATTCGAGTGCAGGTAATTTGAGGCTGCGAAGTCGCTCAGGATAGGAGAGATGGGAGGCTACTCGCCAGTATACTCCTTCAACTTTTATCTTCCTTCTAGGTTTCAGCTTGCCATTTACAAATCTGAAAAACAAATTAGGTCGATCCTCACAAGATAACATCCTTCTCGAAATTCTTTTCTTGTATGTCTATATATCAATACGCTTGTACCTATGTGTCACGCAGGATCAGAACCCACTATGTGTGTCACACAGGATCAGAACCCATTGGAAAGCCTTTAGATCCAGTTAATCTTTTAAATCTCGTGAATCTTTAGATATCGCTGATCTTTTAAGTCTTCTGGATCTTTTAGATCTTTTGGGTCTCTTAGATCTTGTGGATCTTTTTGATCTTGTAGGTCTTTTACATCTTGTGGATCTTTCAGATCCCATTGTTATAGGTCAGTTTTTATTTAGCAGTATTCAAACGTCTATACAAGTTTAATCATAGGTTACATGAAGATAATCAAACGTCTATAAAAGTTTATTGTGACATGACATAAACGATTCAATTTTTTTATTGCCTTTATGATTGACCTAACAAGAGAGAGAGACGACTCGAGAGTCCGCTGCGCATTCCGCGCTTCCAACGGGGAACGTGTGACGTCATGTCGCGTTGCTTTCTGAGCTCCAGACAGAACCTCACGAAAATAAGTAGATAGATAAATAAATAAACAGTATTCAAACGTCTATACAAGTTTAATCGTAGGTTATATGAAGATAAACGTCTATAAAAGTTTATTGTGACATGACATAAACGATAAAAAAATTATTGCCTTTATGATTAACCTAATGAGAAAGAGAAAGAGATAGAGACGACTCGAGAGTCCGCTGTGTATTCCGCGCTTCCAACGGGTAACGTGTGACGTCATGTCGCGTTGCTTTCTGAGCTGACAGAACCTCATGAAAATAAGTAGATAAATAAATAACCAGTATTCAAACGTCTATACAAGTTTAATCATAGGTTACATGAAGATAATCAAACGTCTATACAAGTTTATTGTGACATGACATAAACGATTCAAATTTTTTATTGCCTTTATGATTGACCTAACGAGAAAGAGAGACGAATCGAGAGTCCACTGCGCATTCCGCGCTTCCAACGGGTAACGTGTGACGTCATGTCGCGTTGCTTTCTGAGGTCCTGACAGATCCTCACGAAAATAAGTACATAAATAAAGATAAATAAATTAATAAACAAATGAATAAACAGATAAATTAATAAACAAATAAGTTAATAAATAAATAATCAAATGGGTAAATAGATATATTGTTAAGTGTTTCGTCACACTCCTCCATAGGTCCGTGAAGACAATTCAAACGTCTATTCAAGTTTATCCATTGGTTCCTTGACGATAATTCAAACGTCTATACATGCCTCTCCTGCACATGCGCAAGTATATTCTGGATGGATTAATTTTATCAAGGATACTACAAACTATATAGATCGTCGAACTACAAAACTCAGTTGTTATTTTGACTTGAAATTACTGGTATTTCAACTAAAGCCCAAAACATGGAAGAGTGAGACAACAGAGAGAGGCACCAAGAGAACGCCAGAGAAGAAGACAAGAAGGATTACGAGCATAAGAAAGACAAATAATACGAGACCGTAATAGAGAACGAATGCAAGCATTGAGGAACAATATGAACAATCTTGAAAATTTGCGGAACAGAGATTTACAGAGAAGAAATTATATGAATGAAGAGGAAAGAAGGCAGTATTTTGAAAATATGAGGAACAGAATAAGACAACGAAGAAATAATGTAAATGAAGCTAGACATTTGAGGTATTGTATTGGTCAAATGAACATAGTGTGTCACCATTGTCAGGCTTTGAGATTTTCAAGTGAACCTCTGAATTGCTGCCACAATGGGAAAGTGTCTCTTCCTTAAGTGAATATCCAGCCATTCTCAGGCAACTATTTGAAGAAAATCATGCAATTATTATTATTATCATTGATATTATGATGATGATTATTATCATTATCATAATTATTATTATTGTTATTATTATGATTATCTTTATAATCATTATTATTATTATTCTGTTATTATTATTATTGTTAACATTATTATTATTGTTATTATCATTATTACCATCATATAATCATTATCATTATTATTATTCTGTTATTATTATTGTTAGCATTATTATTATTGTTATTACTATCATTATTACTATTATTATTATTATTATCGTTATTATTATCATTATTATTATAGTTGTTATTATTAATGTTATGGTTAAATATTATTTCTACTAATATTATCATCATTATTACTATCATTATCATCAGTAGTAGAAATAGTAGTAGTAGTACTAGTTAACATTATTTTTCTTTGCCAATGCACATCGTTTGCTGAACCATTCTTTTTTCTTTTGTGTATTTCTCTTCCAGTCATCTTCGGTGAGCTATATGCCTTTCCACTAGTATCTTTTAAATCATCATAAAGACATTCTAGTTCTCAGTTTCGTTACTTCACTTCCAATCTGCTTCATTTTTTCTTCAAGCTAGCAAAGTTTGCCTTTCCAACGCTGCATATTCCTTGTCTGTATATTGCCTCTTAATCCTGTATTCACCAAATTCGATAACCACACAATCACGCCCACTTGGCACCAATAATTGAATGCCCCAATCACCTCAGGTTCCTTTGTTAAAATAAAACCCAGTCTTGCAGGTATATCTTTGCCTCTGTATCATGTTGGTTCCTTAACCCAGTGGCTCATTGTATCATTGTTACGTCCAATATGTTGCTCCAGAATCCCTCACTCCCTAGTGGTAGCCGGCTGTTGTCGGTGGTAAGAGAACATTCCGGTATAGACGACAGAGGGAACATGTGTTCTTATGTTCCCTGTCTCCCATTGCGGTGTGTTCTTTTACCGCCAACGAACGATAAATCTTTGTTAATCACTGATACCTTAGCTTGTACTTCACTCTCAAAGACAGACAAATTATTATTTATATCTCTGTGATCAACAATTGGAACACGCACAGCTAACCAAAGATATTAATCTGTGTTGCAATTCTGATAATACTATTGCTTGTGACAAACGATGATAAGTCTTTGTCTGTGATCAGCAATTAAAGTAACACGAAGGCGTTGATGTGTCACACACACACACACACACACACACACACACACACACACACACACACACACACACACACACACACATATATATATATATATATATATATATATATATATATATATATATATATACACACTCGACGAGCTTGAACTTGACTGTATGGGCATGTAAAAAGAATGGAACTAGAAGGATACGAAGGGAGACCAACTGGGAAAAGACCTGTAGGAAGACTGCGAATGAGGTGGAGGACACAGAGAAGGCCATCGAGAAGAAAGGCACCACCATGGAAGAAGTTAAGAGAACAAACGCATACGAAGAAAAACCAAATGGAGAAGATTCCTCTGGCGCAAGAACTGACAGACCGTAGCAGTCTAACAGGAGGGTGGGCAGTGAGCATATATATATATATATATATATATATATATATATATATATATATATATATATATATATATATATATATATATATATGTGTGTGTGTGTGTGTGTGTGTGTGTGTGTGTGTGTGTGTGTGTGTGTGTGTGTGTGTGTGTGTGTGTGTCTGTCCAAAAATGTATACTTTATTCTTTAACTTCTGTGTGTTCACTGTGTAAATAGATTTGACTGTTTGCACAATTCCTCCCATGTATGAAGTTAGTCAACGGTAAACAACAAAAAAGTTTGTCGGCGTTAAATAGCAATAAAGTTTGTCGGCGTTTAAATAGCAATAAAGTTTGTCGGCGGGAAATAGTATGAAATACAATGAGGCTTGTCGATGGTACATACGTGATAAAGTTTTATGTACTGTGGCAACTGCCGACAGGTCTAACAAAAGAAGCGCCTGAATGTGAGGACGGAGCCTTTATTAGTACGACGTTTCGCTTCTTACAGCTTTGTCAAGTACACGTGCTTAATAAGGATATAATAAGCGAAACGTATTGATACAGTTTCCGTCCTCAAATGGCGTTTCTTTTGATAGTGGTGAAGTTTATCGGCGGTAAAAGAACGCACCGATTCCTCCTATATTACCTCTCCACAGTTAAAGTTGCCCATTAGAGTTATATTCTCACTCCTTTAACTAAACCATTTCAAGTTTCTCGGCTGTTTCTTAATCAACTCTCCGCCCTTAGCACAATTCCATGCTATTCTTTCTGGTTTTCCCCTACCCACTTTTTTATTTGTTATTCTTATATTATCTCGGCCACTCCCCCATTTCCATTTTCTTTACTCTTATGCTGATTTTCACGCTTATCACCACACAACCTCGCATTTCCCCTCAATATCCCTTCTGTGCTATATTTTTCCTCGCTCACTTGAACATCAAAAATATTTGTCTATGGTCCCTTCTCTAGCCATTTATATTTAACATATATAGGTTTTATGAAATCCCTTTACTTTCTTCCTTTCTCTCTCTCCCATTATTTATCATTTGTTGTAGACTTACTTCCTCAATTCCTTATCTATCACTAATAAAAATCTCGTCCTTCCCTGTTGATTCCTTATTTTTTCCTGTATCTTCTGCTCTATTTTTATGTTGCATCCCTTTTTATCTATTCTATAATTTGTCTGTACTTGATAGTTTTTATTATTTCTTGTTAATTCACTCGCTGTGCTTTGTGATTTGAAATTAACATTCAATGGTCATGTATCTCCTTGTGTATGTATATATGTGTACATTAAGACATACAGCAAACTTCCATGTCTGAACAACTTAAATGTAGATTACATGCTGTTAAGAATTATACCACCAAAATACATTGTACAGTATGTGTCAAATATATATATGTTTGTATATTATATACGGTAAGTTGAGAGTAGAGGATAGATGGAGAAAGAGGAAAAGGACAGAAGGTAAGGAGGTGCTTAGAGTAAAATGTTTAAATGAGAAGGAAAAGGAGGAGTACAAGAAGAAGCTGAGAGAAGAATGGGAGGGAGTGAAGGATAGAGTAGAGGTAGGAGTGGAGGAGGAATGGGGGTGTTTGAAGGAGGAAGTAACAAGGTGTGCAAAGAGTGTGTGGAACAAGGAGGGTGGGATGAATTAGAAGGAAGGGTAGCGAGGGGTGGGATGATGAAGTGAAAAGGGTTGTTGAAGAGAAGCGAACATTCACGGACTGGATGCAAATTAGGACGAAACATATGAAAGGTGTAAAGAAAAAAAAAAGATAAGCAAAACATATGCTAAAAGATGCAAAAGGAGGCCCAATGTAAAATGGGGTGGAGTATGACAGAAAAAATAAAAAACTGTTTTGAAAGGAAGTTAATAGAGGAAGGAGAGGCGAATCAAGTAGAGAAGAAAAGGTAAAAGGTGCAGATGGAGAGATGACCACGGAAGAGGAGGCGGTAAGGGGAAGGTGGGCAGAGTATTTTAGGGAGCTGTTAAATGTGGAGGATAAGGAAGGAATGGTGGTGGTAGTGGAAGGCGCTAATAAAAGATAAAGTGCAAGTAGTTATTAAAATTACGAGAGCAGATAAGGCACCTGGGTTAAATGGGTGTCATGCGGAGTGTTTGAAGAAGGGAGGCACAGTAATTGTGGACTGACAAATGAAGTTGTTTAATGTGTGTCTAGAGTAGAGTGCCGGAGGACTGGATGGGTGCCTGTATAGTTCCACTTTACAAGGGAAAAGGAGACCAATGTAAATGTAGTAGTTTCAGAGGGATCAGTTTGTTGGGTGTAGTTGGGAAGGCTTATGGGAGGGCTTGGATTGAAAGGATTAGGAGAGGAACAAATGTTGTAATTGGTGAGAAACAGTGTGGGTTTAGGAAAGGTGGGGGTTGCGTGTATCAGGTTTTCGTAATAAGATATATGAGAAAGTTTTAGCCTTTTTTGTGGGGCTCTATGAATTAGGAAAAGGTTTAGGACAGGGTAGACAGGATGGCACTGTGGAAGGTTTTGCAGATACATGGGATTGGGGGAAACTGTTAATGGCAGTCAAGAGTTTTTACGGCAATAGTAGAGCTAGTGTTAAAATTGGAAATGGAGAGAGCGAGTGGTTTGAGGTAAAGGTGGGATTGCGTTAGGAATGCGTCATATCGCCATGGCTGTTCAATGTGTACATGGATGGGATGGTGCGTGAGGTAAAGGCGTGAGTAAAGGGCAGAGGAACTGGAGATTGTTAAAGTAAATGGAGAAAAGTGGAAGGTGAGCCAGTTGTTGATTGCTGACGACACTGCGCTTGTAGCAGGGTTAGAGGGAGGATGAATGGAGTTAGTGACGGAGTTTGGGAAGGTATGCGATAGGAGAAAGTTGAAGGTAAATGCGGATAAAAGCAAGATGACGAGATGTACTAGGAAGAGGATGGCAGTTTATTGGAAGTACGCCTTAAAGGAGGCTGGAGGAAGTGGATAGCCTGAGGCAATGTGACAGGAAGTGGGGGTAAAGGTAAATTGTAACTTGAGAGAAGCGAGTAAATGCCTCGGGGGGGATTAAAAAGTATCATGAGAAATAGGCATTTGGGAAAGGATACAAAGAGGAGATTGTGTGAAGGGGTGATTGTGCCGACGGCTTTGTATGGGGCAAAGACTTGGATTTTAAGAGAGGCAGAGAGGAAAAGATTGTGTCTGAGATAAAATGTCTGAGGAGTACGGTAGGTGTAACTTGGCTAGATAGAGTGAGAAATGAGGAGGTGAGGAAGAGAGCGGGAGTCGAAAAGGAAATAACAGGGTTATTGAATGAGTATTGGGGTGGTTTGGATCCATGGGAAGAATGAGAGAAGAAAAATCAGTAAAAGGGTTGTGGAAGGCAAAGATAGGAGTGAATTTGTGGGGACGACCGAGGATGAGAAGGATGGATAGGGTGAAGGGGGGCGTTGAGCGGGAGGGAAATGTCTGTTAAGCAAGGGAGAGAGCAGGAGACAGGGGTGAGTGGAGAGTGGCTGAATATAGATAACACTATTAAGCAAGGAAGGGAGGGGCGGAGGATGGGGAAGTAGGGGGATGCTAGTGTGTGAACGATACTTTGACGCAGCCCGATGGGATGTCTCCCTGTCTTCTCTTTGTTTGCGTGAGGGGACATAGAGGAGGGGGGGTCGCCGATTAAATGAAGCGGCCTTGCTGAGTATGTAATGTGTCTTGCTGTACTGCTTCCGACCCGGGGTAGTGCGCGGGATACAGGAATGACCCATCATCCATGAGGAACTAGGATAAGAGGTAGGAAAGAGTGGGGGGAGTGGAATGGGTAGTAGGTACGTGCCTTTGATTTGGCTACCTCTATTATAAGGGGGAAAATCTCTTGGTGTGTGTGTGTGTGTGTGTGTGTGTGTATATATATATATATATATATATATATATATATATATATATATATATACATATATATATATCCTTCTATGACACCGTGTCAAGTTCGTTAACTGGTGTGCGTGATGCTGATAAGAATGCCTCCTTTAAGTCAACTTCACCGCACAGTCCAATGTTATAGTGTCAATCTTGTGAATATCATGTAAAGGAAATACAGGGAGGGATAAGAAAAAATATCACGGCTGTCGGTGAAAGTTTACTTTTGAAAAACAAACGATTTGTACAGCGCACGGACTTCCACGTCTGCATCCACAACAGATATGCTGATAAAGAAGACAATGACAACCAGCGTTCACATACCTCTCCTTCCCATCGCGATGTGTGGAAATTCAAAAGTAAACACACAGTAAACAGTTGTGAATCGGTGTCTGATTCTCATACCAAACGCGAACTCATCCAGTCATATTATTAAAGAACAAGAGAAAATAACCATAGAATAAGAAAAATTGTTCCGTACATTGTTTTTGTGACGTGAGTCATCTTTCCAGGAATGACAAAACTAGATAAACAGCTACATATTTCAAAACTTTATCAGTTACATGAAGAACCCTTTAATTCGACTACTCAATTGACAGCAATTATTGCACCACAAACTGAACCTGTAAAATGATGGCCAACTTTCCAGACACGACATCTTAAGACTGTGCGTACATACGTACCTTCGCTTTCATCACGCCTCTCACAGTGACTCCAACACCAGGATCGAAGCGCATCGTAACTCCTGCTTCAATATTTAATGTTGCTCCTTTTTCGACAACAATATCTTCTGTAATAGTATAGGGAGACCCAGAGGCATTGTATACTTTTTCCTTGGTAATGAGGCCCCCCTCTGCACTCACATAACTCGTGATTAAACATAACGATCCAAGGATCAACACCACTCTTAACACACTGCTCCTACAACAAAGTTGTGTTGGCTTTTCCATGGCCATGGTAAATCCTGTTGTAAGTCTACTTAACACACAACACAATTAAGGTGCGACTCAGAGACATATTGCTCTGTGGTTTCTCTCAACAGCAAGAGAAAAAATAAATATACGAAGTTTCTATACGAAATTGTTTGAAGCGGGCCTGTCACACACACAGCGTCTTCCCCTCCCGCTCCCGTTTCACTCACTGGCGATGAAGGGACCGCACTACACGGAGTAAGGTTGGGAATCGGGATACGGTCATACCTGGTTTCACCAACGAACATACACACAAATCAAACGGGAAGTTTACCAATGCCTGCCTTTCTACACTTCCATAAAAAATCAGAAAAGTATGACATGAAACTATGGATGATATATGATTTCACATGTACGCGGAAAATTTGATTTTTTTTATACATGAATGAGTACTATCTAGCATAACTTTGTGTGTATACTTTCGTGGTCACGTGACTGGAACGTCATACAGGTAGCCCCGCCCGAAGACAGGTGTCTTGACCGTTAGTAGTCTTTTATTTAGCTTAACATATAAGTTCTTCAACATACTATTTTCTTTACTGAGAATAATGTGTGTGTGTGTGTGTTTTAGATTAAGTTATATGTTTGTGTAAATAAACATTATGTAGGCCAACTATTTATGTGGTCTTTATAAACAACATACTCGCGCCATCTCTTGGCAGAAGGAGGAACTGAATTCGGGTATCTTTCAAATAATTTTAAAGATCCAGAGAGAAAATGGGAGGTTACCGACAAAATGTAGACCAATGCATGTACCCACCTCGTTAAACTTGCATACCAGCACACGCGCAGAAATACTTAGGATAATTATTTGTATCGTACTTCCATCGTATGATCCTTTTCATTATATTCCCTTATATTTTGGGTACGGTGACCATTTCCTCTGCACATAGAAAATTATATATATATCTATATCTATATATATATATATATATATATATATATATATATATATATATATATATTAATCTTTTTCAACCACATTAATTCAGTGTGTGTATATATATATATATATATATATATATATATATATATATATATATATATATATATATATATCTTTTTCAACCACATTAATTCAGTGTATATATATATATATATATATATACATATATATATATATATATATATATATATATATATGCAGAAAGATCACTAAAAACAACACGTGATCCACAAATTTTGCTGGTAACCACTAAGGAAATGGGATGAAAACAGAAATTCAAAAGCGCTTTCGTGTAATTCACATATCTGTTTTCTTCAGATTTCCTTAGTGGTTACCATCAAAAATTATGTGTGTATATATATATATATATTATATATATATGTCTATACATATATATATATATATATAGAGAGAAAGATATATATATATAATTTTTTTTTTTTTTTTTTTTTTTTTTTTTTTTTTTTTTTTTTTTTTTTTTTTTTTTTTTTTTTTTTACCATACGACCAAGAAATTTAATTGAATGCCGTTTGATCAAATCTCGTAAGGGAATAAATGTTAATCTCCATCAACGTTTGTACAAATTAGATAGTTATATTTGTTATGAAATTTCAAAATTATTTTAATTGTAATATACCAGTTATGAGCAATTGTCCCATACTTGTTCGTTACCAAGACGGCATCAAATGTCACGTGTACATCTTCCACTACCTCTCCAAATTTCCTTTTTACAATGTCTCACTCAGACATATTCTGTACCTTGCCTCTTCATTTTATAATTCCTTCTCTGTATCAGCACTGAAGATGTAATTATACGAAAGCGCTCTGCTTCGTTAGTTTACTTTTTCCTAGTGGTTACTTACGCATATACATATATAAACATTTATATATATACATATATATATACATATGCATATATATATACATATATATATATATATATACATATATATATATATACATATATATACATATCTATATATATATATGAGGGGGGGTCTTTAACTAGTTGTATTTTACGGGAAGGGGAGCTATGCTCGTAGTGTTCCGTCTTCATATCTCATTTCATCTAAACTATTTTTAAATTCATGTATTGTTTTTGCACACACCACTTTCTCATCTAACTTGTTCCAAATATCTATTACTCTGTGAGGAAAGCTGTTCTTTTTCAGATCTCTTCTATAGCTGTCTTTCTTGATTTTCTTTCCGTGTCCTCTTGTATTTCTATCATCCCATTTTATTAGATCCCCTCTATCAATAATTTCTATGTCTTTCATGATTCTGTAAATAGTTATAAAATCTCCTCTCTCTCTTCTTTGTTCTAGTGTCTGTAGTTCAAGTTTTGCTAGTCTCTCTTCATATGATAGTTTTGAGAGTGTTGGTGCCAATTTTGTAATTGCTCTGTATTCTTTCAAGTTTTGTTATACATTTTTTGTACTTGGTGACCACATCGTTGCTGCATATTCCAATCTTGGTCTTATCAAAGTGATTAGTATTTTCCTCACAATTTCTTCATCCAGGTATGTAAATGCCACTTTGATTGTTCTTATTAAATTATAAGTTTCTCCAAAAATCTTGTTTATATGTTTCTCAGGTGACATATTATTCATAATAATGACTCCCAGGTTCTTCTCATTTTCTATTTATTTTATTCCTTCTTCTCCCAATTTATATGATCCTATTATTCTTTTTTTGCTTCTTCCAAATTCCATTATACTACACTTTTTAGTATTGAACTCCATCTCCCACTTCCTACTCCATTCCCATACTTTATTGAGATCACTCTGTTGTGACTCACAATCTTCTTCCGTGTTCACTTTTTTTAACAGTTTTGCATCATCTGCATAGAAGCTCATATAACTTTCAATTTCTTCATCCATATCATTAATATATATAGCAAACATTATTGGGGCCAGAACTGTTCCTTGTGGAACACCACTTATTACTTCATCCCAATTAGAGTGTTTGTCTCTTATCACTAATCTCATTTTTCTTTCTTGCAAAAAGTCTTCCATCCATTTAAGCAGTTTGCCCTGTATTCCTCCTTCAGTTTCTAATTTCTTAAGCAGCTTCTTATATGGTACTTTGTCAAAAGCTTTTTTTAGATCTAGAAATGCGCAATCAGCCCATCCATCTCTTTCTTGTATTATATCTATTAGCCTTGAATAGAAACATATTAAATTGGTGACACATGATCGTCCTTGTCTGAATCCAAATTGCCTTGGATTTAGCACGTTTTTTTTTTTTTTTTCTAAATACTTTACCCATCTACTTTTGATAATTCTTTCACAAATTTTTGCTACTGTACTTGTTAGTTAGACTGGTCTATAGTTGGTAGGGTCTTCTTTATTTCCCCCTTCATATATAGGTACTATATTTGCTTTTTTTTTTTAATCTTTTGGAACTTTTCCTTCTTTCAAGGAACTGTTTTTTATGCTATGTATTTTGTCTGCCAGTTCCTTCCTGCATTCTTTCAAAATCCAGTTTGCTATTTCATCTGGTTCATGCGATTTTCTGACATCAAGATTACTCAAGTGTTTCATTATTTCATTCTTTGTTACTTCTATTTCTTTCATAGGGGGGACTTTCTCTTCCCATTCGATCTCTCCAGGTTGTATGTTCTCCCTTGTAAACACTGATTTAAAATGCTTGTTCATAATTTCTGCCATTTCTATTTCCTCTTTGTATTCAACTCCTCCTTGTCTTAATTTCTCTAATTCTTGTTTGTTTTTCAGTTTGTTGTTTACAAATCTGTAAAATAGTTTTGGTTGATCTTTACATTTTTCAATGACCTCTTTTTCATATTTTCTCTTTTCCTCTCTGCACACTTGTACATATTCTTTTCTATAATAAGTATATATTTTCCATTTTTCAGGTCTTTTTTCCATTCGGTCCAAGCTTTCTCTTTTGTCTTTTAACTCCCTACAACTTTTGTTGTACCAACACTTTACATATTGTTTTTCTTGTTTTTGTCTTGGGATATACTTTTCCACTCCTTTATTTTCTTTTTTTCTTATAAATTTTTGTCAAGATATTCCATTTCTCTTTCACTGTTGCTTCTTCTTTGTATTTTCTTTCCCAGTTTTCTTTTTGAAAGAATTCTCTTATTTAATAATAAAAAAAATTCATACATCATTCTTCCTTTTCTATATTGTTCATTCTTTCCATGTATTTTTTCTCATTTAGTTCCAGTTCAATCAACATGTGGTCACTTTTACTTATTGGTGTCTTATATTCAATCTTTTCCACTATTTTAGGTTCTGATGTGATTATTAGGTCTAGTCTCGATGGTTCTTCATTTCTATACCTAGTGTTCTCTTGAATCCATTGTGTCATTGTGTGGTCAATAATCATCTCGAGTAGAACATTTCCCCATGAGTTGTCTCCACTCTTTACTGTCATCTCTTCCCAGCAGACTTCTTTGCAATTAAAGTCGCCCATCATAACTATTCTTCCTCCATCTTCCATTATCTTATTTAGTGTTATCCTTGTGTCTTGTAACATACTTTTATGTTCACTCTCTTCCCACGAGGCTGTTTTTGGAGGCACATAATTTATCACAAACTTTCTGCTCTTCCTATCTCTGTCTTCCACTTCGATCATAATCATCTCTACTGTATCTTTCCATATGTGACACACCTCACGTTTATATCCTTCTTAGTCAGGAACATAACTCCACCCCCTTGTTTTGTCTCTCTCTTTCTAATCCAATAATTATATGCATCATGTCCTACACTGTTGGGTGGTAGTGGACCTTTTAATTTTGTCTCTACAATTCCCATTATGTCCGGTTCTTTTTTCCTTCAGATAATCGTTTATTTGATTCAATCCTGTTATTAATCCATCTATGTTTGTGTAAGACACTCTTAATTTTCTGCTACTTCCATTGTATTTTCTGTTTTCCTTTTGTATTTCTCTAGTATGTCCCATTTCCTCACTTTCATATTCACTACTCTCCAATAGAATTTCTCTTTTTCTGACTCTGTTCTGTTCTCGTTTTTTTTCCTTAGCTTCTTGTCCTTTCATTTTTCCCTCCTCTCTTTCCTCTTTATTCATTTCTCTTTTTATCCATACCTTTTTATATTGTTCACTGTTTGCTAGTTTCCCTGTTTTTGCTCAAATATTCTCTGCTGTTTTTTGTGACCTGAATTTAATCTTAATTGGTCTGGTTTTATCTGTACTATATTTCCCTAGTCTATACATCTCTTCAATTTGTCTCACGATTTCAGGTTCATCTTCCTGGACTAATTCAAGTAAACTACTTACTTTTTCTTTTTCCTCTTTGATTCTTGTGGTTCTATTTAGATTATACTTCTCTTCCATTTCTTTTTATCTGCTAACCCTCTTACTATATTCTCCTTCTGTCTCATCACTTTAATGATTGAGTCTTCAGTTTGTTCTTTCATCTGCTGTTTTATTATGTCATTAAATGCAATTTTGCTGTTGGATTTTTTCCAACCCTGTGCTTCTTTTAATATGGACTCTTTATTCTCTTTATTATTCCTCTTTAATTCCTCATTCTCATCTTTTACTTCTTTTAACTGTCTTTTTTATTCTTCTATTTCTTCCAATTTTTAACACTCTGCGCAATCTTAGTTAGTTGACCGAACCTACTCTCCCAATGTTCGGTCATTTTCTCAAGTTTTTCCTCTAGGCTTGCTAATCGGGGGAGGTTGGTATCACCCCTCCCCTCATTAAATCCATAGAAATTATTATCTTCACCTTCCATTGTGCTGCTCTTATCTATATTTCTAATCTCTACATTTCTGCTAATCCCTTCTTCCTCAAAATCATCATCCGTCCTTCGTTTGTTTACAAGTCGCCTGGCCTCCTGGACCAAGTCCTCCCCTTCCTCATTTCCTTCCATTCCCCTCAGTGATCCCTCCCCTTCTCCTTTTTCATCACCTTCCCACTACACCACGAGCTTTCCCCTTCCCTATAAATACAACACAGGTACTTCCTTGTCGTTGTGATCCTTGAAATTCTTGGATAACTCCGGAGTCCGAACTTCGCTGTCACCTCGACCGACGTGTATTTACCTAGTTGTATTTACCTAGTTGTATTTTACGGGAAGGGGAGCTATGCTCGTGGTGTCCCGTCTTCATATCTCATTTTATCTAAACTATTTTTAAATTAATGTATTGTTTTGCACACACCACTTTCTCGTCTAACATGTTCCAACTGTCTATTACTCTGTGAGGAAAGCTGTTCTTTTTCAGATCTCTTCTATAGCTGTCTTTTTTTATTTTCTTTCCGTGTCCTCTTGTATTTCTATCATCCCATTTTATCAGATTCTCTCTATCAGTAATTTCTATGCCTTTCATGATTCTGTAAATAGCTATCAAATCTCCTCTCTCTCTTCTTTGCTCTAGTGTCTGTAGTTCAAGTTTTGCTAGTCTCTCTTCATATGATAGTTTTGAGAGTGTTGGTGCCAATTTTGTAATTGCTCTTTGTATTCTTTCAAGTTTTTTTTATACATTTTTTTGTACTTGGTGACCACATCGTTGCTGCATATTCCAATCTTGGTCTTATCAGTGTGATTAGAATTTTCTTCACCATTTCTTCATCCAGATATGTAAATGCCACTTTGATTGTTCTTATTAAATTATAAGTTTCTCCAAAAATCTTGTTTATATGTTTCTCAGGTGACATATTATTCATAACAATGACTCCCAGGTCCTTTTCATTTTCTACTTTTTTATTCCTTCTTCTCCCAATTTATATGATCCTATTATTCTGTTTTTGCTTTTTCCAAATTCCATTATACTACACTTTTTAGTATTGAACTCCATCTCCCACTTCCTACTCCATTCCTGTACTTTATTTAGATCACTCTGTAGTGATTCACAATCTTCTTCTGTGTTCACTCTTTTCAGTAGTTTTGCATCATCTGCAAAGAAGCTCATATAGCTTTCAATTCCTTCATCCATATCATTAATATATATATAGCAAACATTATTGGGGCCAGAACTGTTCCTTGCGGAACACCGCTTATTACTTCATCCCATTTTGAGTGTTTGTCTCTTATCACTACTCTCATTTTCCTTTCTTGCAAAAAGTCTTCCATCCAATTAAGCAGTTTGCCCTGTATTCCTCCTTCAGTTTCTAATTTCTTAAGCAGCTTCTTATGTGGTACTTTGTCAAAAGCTTTTTTTAGGTCTAGAAATGCTGTTATTAATGTGTTAGGATATGCCATTTGATGTTATTTGATATTTGGATATGTCATTGGATATGTTTAAGTGTTCTTAGTATATGTAATGTTTTCCAAATGAAGAAGTGATGTTTTATTTTATTTCTGATACAGAATGTTTTGTTTTAAGTTCTTTTGTAAGTTTGTAGGTGAAAGCTGACGGGTCGTCAAGCTTTGTAGAGGGGGATAATGTGGCGAAAGGGCATGTATGAATGTTGCATAGTGTGCCTGGATGGTTGGTATGCGTGTGAGTGATGCGTGGTTCGGAGAGTTAGCGAGGGTATGCATGGGGGGACGCCAGGGGGGGTCCCGGCGTCGCTCGCCATACCCCGGATAGAGAGAGTAAGCCTAGCATTGGTGTTGAACACACGTGTAAAATCCTCATGTTCGCTAAGCAGAATAAACAAGAGAAGACTGAACTCCTGCCTTTCCCTGATCCGGACAATGGTAAGCGTGAACTTGTCTTTAACTCGTGCTCCCATGATCACGGCCCATGTGCAATAGAAAAAGGTGAGTTTAATGTACATGCGAATACGTAACATATATATATATATATATATATATATATATATATATATATATATATATATATATATATATATATATATATATATAGTATATATATTATATATATATATATATACATATATAGTATACATATATATTTATATATATATAGTATACATATATATCTATATATATATAGTGTACATATATATTTATATATATATATATATATATATAGTATATATATATATATATATATATATATATGTATATATATGTATATATATATATATAGTGTGTGTGTGTGCGTGTGTGCATACATATATATATATATGTATATATATACAAATATATATATATATGTATATATATGTATATATATAAATATATATATACATACATACATACATATTAGGAAGGTGGTCGAAATATCCAGATTTTCTGTCCTTATCTTATTCTCCGACAGTGGGTCAATGAGTATATATAAATATATATATATATATATATATATATATATATATATATATATATATATATATATATATATATATATATATAAGATTCACCATGGTCTTGGATCACGTATTGGTCTCGTGATAGACATTTTTTACCCTCCCGGAAGAGACCTCAGAGTTCATATATGACCGATCTATGGGTAATGCTGTGACGTTACACGCACATACAAACCCCAACTCCCCGCCCACGTGAGTTGGAATAGCGACTCGCAGCGAAGCAATATTGAAATTATTTCAGCCCTGAGCGGGATTCGATCTCGGACCGCAGTATTGGTGGCCCAGAACGCTACCAATGCGCCATTGAGTTCTGTATTTATAAAGTTGTATTTACCTAGTTTTATTTTACGGGAATGGGAGCTATGCTCGTAGTGTCCCGTCTTCATATCTCATTTTATCTAGACTGTTTTTAAATTCGTGTATTGTATTTACACACCATTTCTCATCTAACTTGTTCCAAATGTCTATTACTCTGTGGGGAAAGCTGTTCTTTTTCAGATCTCTTCTATAACTGTCGTTCTTGATTTCCTTTCCGTGTCCTCTTGTACTTTTACTATCCCATTTTATTAGATCCTCTCTATCAATAGTTTCTATGCCTTTCGTGATTCTATAAATAGTTATCAAATCTCCTCTCTCTCTTCTTTGCTCTAATGTCTGTAGCTCAAGTTTTGCTAGTCTCTCTTCATATGATAGTTCTGAGAGTGTTGGTGCCAATTTTGTAATTGCTCTTTGTATTCTTTCAAGTTTTGTTATATATTTTTTTGTACTTGGTGACCACGTCGTCGCTGCATATTCCAATCTTGGTCTTATCAAAGTGATTAGTATTTTCTTCACCATTTCTTCATCCAGGTATGTAAATGCCACTTTGATTGTTCTTATTAAATTATAAGTTTCTCCAAAAATCTTGTTTATATGTTTCTCAGGGGACATATTATTCATAATAATGACTCCCAGGTCCTTCTCATTTTCTACTTTTTTATTTCTTCTCCCAATTTATATGATCCCACTATTCTTTTTTTGCTTCTTCCGAATTCCATTATACTACACTTCTTGATATTGAATTCCATCTCCCACTTCCTACTCTATTCCCATACTTTATTGAGATCCCTCTGTAGCGACTCACAATCTTCTTCAGTATTCACTTTTTCAAAAATTTTGCATCATCTGCAAAGAAGCTAATATAACTTTCAATTCCTTTATCCATGTCATTAATATATATAGCAAACATTATTGGGGCTAGAACTATTCCTTGTGGAACTCCACTTATCACTTCATCCCAATTAGAGTGTTTGTCTCTTATCACTACCCTCATTTTTCTTTCATGCAAGAAGTCTTCCATCCACTTCAGAAGTTTGTCCTGTATTCCTCCTTCAGTTTCTAATTTCTTTAGCAACTTCTTATTTGGCACATTATCAAAAGTTTTTTTCAGGTCTAGAAATGCACATTTAGCCCATCCATCTCATTCTTGTATTACATATATTAGCCTTGAATAGAAACACATTAAGTTTGTGACGCATGATCGTCCTTGTCTAAATCCAAATTGTCTTGGATTTAGTACGTTTTTTTTTTCCAAATGCCCTACCCATCTACTTTAGATAATTCTTTCACAAATTTTAGCTATTGTACTTGTTAGAGAGACCGGTCTATAGTTAGTAGGGTCTTCTTTTTTTTCCCCTTGATATATTGGTATTATACTTGCTCTTTTCCAATCTTCTGGAACTTTTCCTTCTTTCAATGAACTGTTTATTAAAGTATGTATTTTGTCTGTTAGTTCATTCCTGCATTCTTTCAAAATCCAGTTTGCTATTTCATCTGGTCCATGTGATTTTCTGACATCGAGATTACTCTAGTGTTTCATTATTTCATTCCTTGATACTTTTATCTCTTTCATAGGGGGGACTTTCCCCTCCCACTCGATATCTCTGGGTTGTATGTTCTCCCTTGTAAACACCGATTTAAAATGCTTGTTCATAATTTCTGCCATTTCTATTTCCTCTGTGTATTCAACTCCTCCTTGCCGTAGTTCTTCTAATTCTTGTCTGTTTTTCAGTATGTTGTTTACATATCTGTAAAATAGTTTTGGTTGATCTTTACATTTTTCTATAACATCTTTTTCATATTTTCTCTTTTCTTCTCTGCACACTTGTACATATTCATTTGTATAACTAGTATATATTTTCCATTTGTCAGGTCTTTCGTATTTTTTCCATTTTATCTAAGCTTTACCTCTTTTGTCTTTGAACTCGCTACATCTTTGTTGTACCAGCACTTTACATATTCTTTTTCTTGTTTTTGTCTTGGAACATACTTTTCCACTCCTTTATAATTTTTTGTCAAAATATTCCATTTCTCTTCTACTGTTGTTTCCTCCTTGTGTATTCTTTCCCAGTCTGCCTTCTTAAAGAATTCCCTTCATTTATCCATTTTTTCATACAACAATCTTCCCTTTCTATATTGTTCATTTTTTCATGTATTTTTCCTCAGTTCCAGTTCAACCAATATGTGGCCACTTTTACTTACTGGTGTCTTATGTTCAATCTTGTCCACTATTTCAGGTTCTGATGTGATTATTAGGTCCAGTCTCGATGGCTCTTCCTCATTTCTATACCTAGTATTCGCTTGAATCCATTGCGTCATTGTATGTTCTATAATCATATCAAGTAGTACATTTCCCCATAGGTAGTATGATGGAAGTGGAGGACAGGGATGGAAAGAGCAGGAAGTTTGTAGTAAATTATGTGCTTCCTAAAACGGCCTCGTGGGAAGAGAGTGAACACAAAAGTATAATAGAAGACACAAGGATAACACTAAATAAGATAATGGAAGATGGAGGAAGAATAGTTATAATAGGTAACTTTAATTGTAAAGAAATCTGCTGGGAAGAGATGACAGTGAAGGGTGGAGACAACCTATGAGGAAATGTACTATTTGATATGATTATAGAACATACAATGACGCAATGGATTCAAGAGAATACTAGGTATAGAAATGAGGAAGAACCATCGAGACTGGACCTAATAATCACCTCAGAACCTGAAATAGTGGAGAAGATTGAATATAAGACACCAATAAGTAAAAGTGACCACATACTGGTTGAACTGGAACTAAAGTAGGAGAAATACATGGAAAAAATGAAAAATATAGTAAGGGAAGATGGATCTATGGAAAAAAATGATAGAATAAGAGAATTCTTTCAAAAACAGGCTGGGAAAGGATACACAAGAAGGAAACAACAGTAGAAGAAAAATGGAAAATTTTGACAAAAAATTATAAAAAAAAAAAAGGAGTGGAAAAGTATGTTCCAAGACAAAGAGAAGAAAAAAGATATGTAAAGTGTTGGTACAACAAAAGATGTAGGGAGTTAAAAGACCGAAGTGACATAGCTTGGATAAAATGGAAAAAGACAAAAGACCTGACAAATGGAAAATATATACTAGTTATACAAATGAATATATACAAGTGTGCAGAGCAGAAAAGAGAAAGTATGAAAAAGATATCATAGAAAATGTAAAGATCAACCAAAACTATTTTACAGATTTGTAAACAACAAACTGAAAAACAAACAAGAATTGGAGAAACTACGACAAGGAGTTGAATACATAGAGGAAATAGCAATGGCAGAAATTATGAACAAGTATTTTAAATAGGTGTTTACGAGTGAGAACATACAACCCAGAGATATCGAGTGGAAGGAGAAAGTTCCCCCTATGAAAGAGATAAAAGTATCAAGGAATGAAATAATGAATCACTTAAGTAATCTCGATGTCAGAAAATCGCATGGACCAGATGAAATGGCAAATTGGATTTTGAGATAATGTAGGAATGAACTAACAGACAAAATACATGTTTAACAAGCAGTTCACTGAAAGAAGGAAAAGCTCCAGAAGATTGGAAAAGAGCAAATATAGTACTAATATATAAAGAGGGAAACAAAGAAGACCCTACTAACTATAGACCGGTCTCTCTAACAAGTACGATAGCTAAAATTTGTGAAAGAATGATCAAAACTAGATGGGTAAAGCATCTAGAAAAAACAACATACTAAATTCAAGGCAATTTGGATTTAGACAAGGACGATCATGCGTCACAAACTTAATGTGTTTCTATTCAAGGCTAATATATGTAATACAAGAAAGAGATGGATGGGCTGATTGTGCATTTCTAGACCTGAAAAAAGCTTTTGATAAGGTGCCACATAAAAAATTGCTAAAGAAATTAGAAACTGCAGGAGGAATACAGGACAAACTGTTGAAGTGGATGAAGACTTCTTGCATGAAAGAAAAATGAGAGTGGTGATAAGAGACAAACACTCTAATTAGGATGAAGAGATTAGTGGAGTTCCACAAGGAACAGTTCTGGCCCCAGTAATGTTTGATATATATATATATATATATATATATATATATATATATATATATATATATATATATATATATATATATATATATATATATATATATATATATATATTAATGATATGAAGGAATTGAAACATATGAGCTTCTTTGTGGACGATCCAAATTTTGAAAGAAAAAAGTGAACACGGAAGAAGATTGTGAGTCGCTACAGAGGGATCTCAATAAAGTTTGGGAATGGAGTAGGAAGTGGGAGATGGAATTCAATATTAAGAGGTGTATCATAATGGAATTTGGAAGAAGCCAAAAAAAAAAAAATAGTGAGATCATATAAATTGTGAGAAGAAGAAATTAATAAAGTAGAAAATGAGAAGGACCTGGGAGTCATTATTATGAATAATATGTCCCCTGAGAAACATATAAACAAGATTTTTGGAGAAACTTATAATTTAATAAGAACAATCAAAGTGGCATTTACATACCTGGATGAAGAAATGGTGAAGAAAATACTGGTCACTTTGATAAGACCAAGATTGGAGTTTGCAGCGACGACATGGTCACCAAGTACAAAAAAATATATAACAAAACTTGAAAGAATACAAAGAGCAATTACAAAATTGGCACCAACACTCTCAGAACTATCATATGAGGAGAGACGAACAAAACTTGAGCTACAGACATTAGAGCAAAGAAGAGAGAGAGGAGATTTGATAACTATTTATAGAATCATGAAAGGCATAGAAACTATTGATAGAGAGGATCTAATAAAATGGGATAGTAGAAGTACAAGAGGACACGGAAAGAAAATCAAGAAAGACAGTTATAGAAGAGACCTAAAAAAGAACAGCTTTCCCACAGGGTAATAGATGTTTGGAACAAGTTAGATGAGAAAGTGGTGTGTGCAAATACAATACACGAATTTAGAAACAGTCTAGATAAAACGAGATATGAAGAAGGGACACCACGAGCATAGCTCACATACACGATCGTCGAATTGACGGCGAAGATTGGAACTCCGAAAAAATGCAATTTTCGTGGATTTCAACGACGAGTACCTGTGTTATATTAGTAGGGAAGGGGAAAGCTCGTGGTGCAGTGGGAAGGTGAAGAAAAAGGAGAAGGTGAGGGATTATTGAGGAAAATGGAAGAAAATGAGGAAGGGGACGAACGGGCCCCGGACGTCAGAAGGGATCTAAACAAGAAATGTGCAGACGACACTGGTGAAGACGAAGAAATCAGCAAAGGCATAAAAATTAGAAATATAGATAAGAGCAGCGCAATAGAAAGTGGAGATAATTATTTCTATGGATTTAATGAGGGAGAAGACGGCAACCTCCCCCGATTAGCAAGTCTAGAAGAAAATCTAACAAAAATGAACGAATCATGGGAGGTTAGGTTTAGTCAACTTGCACTTTTTTATTGATTGCAAGTATATGCAAAAGAAAAGTTGCGCGGGTCACAACCCGCTACCTCCTAAGAAGTCTAAAGGACTTTTACAATAAATTACTGTACTAAGAGTGTATGGTGTCAGCCATCTCTCCGGTGCTCTTCTGCCTCCCGGTCTGATGTTTCTCTTCCCTCAGTTCATGCCCTCCGGGATTCCAGGTAAGGATGGCCAGTCGTTCTTGCTGTAAAGAAAAAAAATCATGGTGAGCGGATGTGCTTTGTGGTGCATAGGTCATATACTCAGTGTATATTCATAAAAGGAAAGTGGGGGACATATCTAGGAGGTAACACTTCCATTAGGGGCCGAAGCCGGTATGGGTTGTGCGCGCCCAACAGCCTCCTCACTAGTCCCTCCGGTGAAGTGGTGGGACCCGTTCGAAGAAATCCAGACGCTGGACAGGTAGCCAGGTAGTGGACCAGCGTATTGGCCCCCATCGCACTGCAGTGTTGGCAGACCTCTTGGCGTCCCGCCATCTCCCAGAAACACCGATACCCTAGCCGAAGGCGATGTAGAACCATTTCTTGCGCCCTGGAGAGGCGCATTCCTGTGGCAAGCTTCTCGTAATTGGACGTCCTCTTGTACCACAAGGCTGACGGCCTCATAGGCGCCACCAACTTGTGCTTCTCTACCTCTCGCCGGGTCAGTGTTCTTGCAGCAATGGTCAAGATCTCTGCCCGACTCGGGAGCACACCAATACCGCCGTCCTTGTGGTGACTGGCCGCTGCCTTCCTCGCCTCACTGTCTGCCTCTTCGTTCCCCAGCAGGCCGATGTGTCCGGGAATCCAGTTAAGGACGACTAACCGTCCTTGCTCATGGAGGGACCTGATCTGAAACAGCAAAGATGTCATTAGATGCACATAGTCTTGATGTATGTCTTTATTGATAATTTGTATCAATGACAGACTATCAGTATGTATTACAACATGGCTTTGGTGGGTGTTGAGGGCGTGGGTCAGTGCTAGTCCCACTGCAATTCCCTCCGCTTGCATTGAGCAGCGAGTTCTCAACACCCTTACTCCCTGTCGTGTGTCGTGTGTGACAAACGCCGCACCCGCCGTCTTGCGCTCAGTATCTGCTGATCCTGATTACACAGAGTTGATAAATTGGGAGAACTAAAGGGGAACCAAAACTCAAATAAAGAAATAGAAGAAATAAATAGACAGTTAAAAGAAGTAAAGGATGAAAATGAGGAATTAAAGAGGAATAATAAAAAGAATAAAGAGTCCATAGCAAAAAAGGTAAGTGGTTGGAAAAAGGTTCAGGAGAATAGCACAATTGAATTTAGAGATACAGTGAAACAACAGATGAAGGAACACACTTAGGACACAGTTATTAAAGTGATGAGAGTGAAGGAGAATATAGTAAGAGTCTTAGCAGATAAAAAGAAATGTATAGTTATATTAGGAATGGAAGAGAAACATAATACAAATAGGACTACGAGAGTAAGAGATGAGAAAGAAAGAGTGAACAAGGTACTAAAAATATTTCAAGAAGGTGAACAGGAAATAGGGAAAGAAATTGAAGAAATATATAGAATAGAGAAATACAGTATAGACGAGACCAGACCAATTAAGGTTAAATTCAGGTCACAAACCACAGCAGAGAATGTCTTATCAAAAACAGGAAAACTAGCAGAAAGTGATCAGTACAAACAGGTATGGATAAAAAGAGAGATAGATAAAGAGGAAAGAGAGGAAGAGAAAAAAATCGAAGCTAAGAAAAAAAAACGAGAACAGAACAGTCAAAGATAAATTCTATTGGAGAGTAGTGGATATGAAAGTGAGGAAATGGTTCATAGGAGATAAAAACAGAAGGGAACCAGAAAGCAGGATGGAGGTAACAGAAAATTTAAAGTGTCCTTCACAAATATAGATGGCTTAATAACAGGCTTGAATGAATTGAATGATTATCTGAAGGAAAAAGAACCGGACATAATGGGAATGGTAGAGACAAAATTAAAAGGTCCACTACCACCCAACAGTGTAGGACATGGTGCATATAGTTATTGGATTAGAAACAGAGAGGTAAAACAAGGGGGTGAAGTTATGTTCCTGACTAAGAAGGATATAAATGTGAGGAATGTCACATGGAAAGAATAGAGTGGAGACGATTATGATAGAAATAGAGGACAGGGACAAGAAGAGCAGGAAATTTGTGGTAAATTATGTGCCTCATATAACGGTTTCGTGGAAAGAGAGAGAGCACAAAAATATGTTACAAGACACAAGGATAACACTAAATAAGATAATGGAAGATGGAGGAAGAATAGTTATAATAGGTGACTTTAATTGTAAAGAAATCTGCTGGGAGGAAATGACAGTGAAGGGTGCAGACGACCTATGGGGAAATGTAGGCTACTACTTGATATAATTATAGAACATACAATGACACAATGGATACAAGAGAATACTAGGTATAGAAATAAGGAAGAGCCAACGAGACTGGACCTAATAATCACATTAGAACCTGAAATAGTGGACAAGATTGAATATAAGACACCACTAAGTAAAAATCACCACATATTAGTAGAGCTGGAACTAAATGAAGAAAAATACATGAGAAAACAAAAATGAACAATATAGAAAGGGAAGATTGATGTATGGAAAAACATATTTTGATAAGATGAGAGAATGTCTCCAAAAAGCAGACTTGGAAAGGATACACAAGGAGGAAACAACAGTATAAGAGAAGTGGAATATTTTGACAAAATTTTATAAGGGAGGAGTGGAAACGTTTGTTCCAAGACAAAAAAAAAAAAAAAAAAAAAAGTAAAATGTTGGTACAACAAAAGATGTAGCGAGTTAAAAGACAAAAGGAATAAAGCTTGGAAAAAATGGAAGAGAGACCAAAAAAAAAAAAAAAAAATGGAAAATACATACCGGTTATAGAAACCAGTATGTGGAAGCGCGCAGAGAAGAAAAGAGAAAGTACGAAAAAGATGTCATAGAAAAATGTAAAGATCGACCAAAACTATTTTAGAGATTTGTAAACAACAAACTGAAAAACAAACAAGAATTAGTGAAACTACAACAAGGAGGAATTAGATACACAGAGGAAATAGAAGTGGCAGAAATTATGAACAAGCATTTTGAATCAGTGTTTACGAGGAAGAACATACAACTTAGAGATGTCGAGTGGGAGAAGAAAGTCCCCCATATGAAAGAGATGGAAGTAACAAGGAAAGAAATAATGAATCACTTGAATAATCTCGATGTCAGAAAATCGCATGGTCCAGATGAAATGGCAAACTAGATTTTGAAAGAATGCAGGAATGAACTAACAGACAAAATACATAGTCTAATAAGCAGTTCATTGAAAGAAGGAAAGTTCCAGAAGATTGGAAAAGAGCAAATATAGTACCAATATATAAAGGGAGAAACAAGGAAGACCTACTAACTATAGACCGGTCTCTCTAACAAGTACGGTAGCAAAAAACTGTGAAAGAATGATCAAAATTAGATGGGTAAAGCATTTGGAAAAAAAATACTAAATCCAATTCAATTTGGATTTAGACAAGGAAGATCATATATGTCACAAACTTGATGTGTTTCTATTCAAGTTTAATAGATGTAATACAAGAAAGAGATGGATGGGCTGATTGTGCATTTCTGGACCTGAAAAAAAAACTTTTGATTAGGTGCCACATAAGAAGTTGCTAAAGAAATTAGAAACTGCAGGAGGAATACAGGTCAAACTACTGAAGTGGATGAAAGACTTCTTGCATGAAAGAAAAATGAGAGTGGTGATAAGAGACAAAAATTCTAATTAGGATGAAGTGATTAGTGGAGTTTTGGCTCCAATAATGTTTGCTATATATGTTAATGATATGTATAAAGGAATTGAAAGTTATATGAGCTTCTTTGCGGACGACGCAAAAATTTTGAAAAAAAGTGAACACCGAAGAAGATTGTGAATTGCTACAGAGTGATATCAATAAAGTATGGGAAAGGAGTAGGAAGTGAGAGATGGAATTCAATATTAAGAGGTGTAGTATAATACGAGCTTTGAGCTCTCATTAGGGAGGGTAATAGCTGTTGATCACAAGTCCAACATGTGATCCAAGACCATGTGAATGTCACATAGCATTGATTAGAAAGTCACCATCATATTTGAGATGAATGTGAAGAACTATTCTGAAGGGCTTGAAACCAGAGTGGATAGCACAGTATGACAAGAATGCACAGACATTGATTAAATTTAGTGTTAAGACATGGCTCAACAGGTGACATGCCGGGGTCTTCCAGCACATGAGAAATAGTTGCATGGGGAGTGCGAACTCCAGCTAGCACATGTGTAGTATCACCATCACAACCACGGGGTATTGTCTCAAGGGCCTGGTTGAGCATCCCTCGAGGACCGGAGTTTCAATTAATATCCATACAGATAGGAAAAATTAAATGGCATCACGGGCCAAGGGCAACCACCTATTGAGATGACAAGAGAAGCAAGAGCTGGCTGCTGTAGACAGGATACTTCATCCCCATGGGGGACACTCATTTTAAAAAGCATTTCCTCTTGATTCAAATGTTGTCCTCACTGGAGTCAAGACCTCCCCCCACAACTTATCCCAGCTCAGACACCCAACCAGAATGACCTTAAAAGGTGGTCCTTCTGGTGGGCGGCACTGTTGCCCAGTATAGGTGGCCTAGTTCTGGGAAGCTTTTAGTCTGGTCCCTTACTGGCAACCTTACTACATACATACATATACCAAAGGCTTTTTTCACCTTTACAAGGGAGGTAGCCAAAAAAACAAAGGTATAAAAACCACTCCCACCCATTTCATCCCTATCACACTCCACTCCCCTCCACCCTCTCCCCTCCCCCTTATCTTGGCACCTCCTGGATGATGGGTCATCCCTGCATTTTGTCCACTGCCCTGGGTCAGAGGCAGTGTTGCAAGACACAGCACATCCACAGCAAGTCTGCTTAATTAAATTAGTGACCCCCCCTCTCCTTCCCCTCATGCAGAAAAGGAGAAGACTGGGAGAAATATCTTCAGACCATGTCAAATTTTTCTCACATACTCCCTCTCCCCCCACCCCCAACCCATTCCACCACATGCATCACATCATCCAAATACAGCCATTCTTCCATCCTCTCCTGTCCTTCCTCAACAGACATTCCCCTCTACCCCAAAGCCCCTTTTACCTCATCCATCCATCTCATCCTAGGACGTCCCTTCTTGTTCACTCCTTCCACATCTGCCTTTCATACCTCTTTTACTAGTCTTTCTTCACTCATTCTCTTCATGTGTCCATACCATCCCAATACTATTTCATCCACCCTATCTCCCAGCTCCCTTTCCACCCCCGTTCTCCTTCTCACCTCGTTTCTCACTCTATCCAGCCTAGTAACCCCTATCATACTTCTCAGACACCTCATCTCAAACACTTTCAAACTCCTCTCTTCCTCTCTTATGTTCCATGTTTCTGCCCCATACAGAGCTGTCGGCACAATCACTCATTCATATAATCTCCTCATAGCATCCATTCCCAAATGTCTATTTCTCATTACACTTTTAAATCCACCAAGGCATTTACTCACTTCCCTCAATCTACATTCTACCTCCACTCCTCCCTTTTCTGCCACATTGACACCCAAGTATCCAAAACTATCCACTTCCTCCAGTCTCTCTCCCTTAATACTCACTTCCAGTCTGCTGCCACTTTCACCCCCTTGTACATCTCATCACCTTACTTTTACCCATATCTATCTTCAACTTCCTTCTTTCACACACTTTCCCAAACTCTGTCACTAACTTCCTCAATCCCTCCTCTGATCCTGCTACAAGCGCAGTGTCGTCCACAAACAACAGCTGGCTTATCTCCCACTTTTCTCCATTTTCTTTAACCATCTCCAATCCCTAACCCACTACCCTTGCATTTACCTCTTGCACCACCCCATCCATGTATAAATTGAACAGCCAGTTTGACATAACACATCCCTGATGAAGTCCCACCTTTACCTCGAACCACTCACTCCATTTCTAATCCTGACACATGCACTACTACTCTCATAAAAACTCTTGACAGCTCCTAGAAGCTTTCCTCCTATCCCGTATATCTGCAATACCTCCCACAGTACCTTTCTGTCTACCCTATCATAAGCCTTTTCCAAATCCATATAAGCCCAAAAAAATGTCCTTACCTTTTTGTATAGAGCTTTCTCGCATATCTGTCTTACCACAAAAATCTGATCTACACAATCTCTACTTGTCCTAAACCCACACTGTTCCTCACCAATTACTCCCTCTGTTCCTCTCAGTCAAGACCCTCCCATAAGCCTTCCCAACTACACTTAACAAGCTAATCCCTCTGAAACTATTACACTCACACTTGTCCACTTTTCTCTTGTAAAGTGGAACTATATAGGCACTCCTCCAGTACTCTGGCACTCTACCCTCTCTTAAATAAACATTAAATAACCTCACCAGCCAGCCCACCATCACTGTATCTCTTTTTTTTTAGACATTCTGCATGACATCCATCCAGACCAGGTGCCTTACCTGCTTTCATCATCTTAACAACTCCCTTCACTTCATCTTTCCTTATTTTTCCTCACTCATCATGGTCATTTTCTTAGCACTTCCTACTGCAACTACTTTTCCCCCATTTTCTTCTTCACATTTAGCAACTCCCTAAAATACTCTGCCCATCTTCCTCTTACTGCCTTCTCTTCCATTATCATCTCTCCATCTGCACCTTTTACCTTTTCTTTATTTGATTCACCTCCTCTTCCTCTTTTAATTTCTTTCTAAAACATCTTTTTATTACTTTAAAAATGTTGTCATACTCTTACCCCATTTCACATCTGCTCTCCTCTCTACCTCCTTTATTATGCTTTACTTTTCTTTTCTTTGTACTTCTCATATGATTCCCTTGTCCTATTTTGTAACCAAATTATGAAAGCTCAATTCTTCTCTTCTACACCCTTCTTTGCTTCCTCATCTCACCACTCACTGTCCTTCTTTCTATTTCCTCCCGTCCTCCTTGTTCCACACACACACCATCTTTGCACACCTTGTGACTCCCTCCTTGAACCATCCCCATTCCCTCCCACTCCTCTATCAGCTTCTTCTTGTACTCCTTTTCTTTCTCATTTAAGCAATTCACTCTAAGCATCTCCCTACCTTTTATCATTTTCCTTTTTCTCCCTCTATCCTCCACTTTCAACTTACCTTCCACCAGAAAATTATCTGATATCTCTCCTTAGAACATGTACATCCTTAACTCTTCCTATCATACTCCTATCTACCACTACATAGTCCATTAATACTCTACCACCCTTCCATCCACCACCCTCTCCCATGTGTACTTATGCTTGACTTTCTTCCTAAACACTGTATTTGCTATCATCAACTCTCCTTCTAGACACATCTCCACCAACAACTCTCCACTACAATTCTTTCCTGGAACTCCACACTTCCCAACAACTCCACCTTACTAGCATAGGTAATTCTCTCCCCCTATGTAGGGTAGAACAGGGACCACCCAAACTTCACTTGTCAGGTCATAGGGATACACAAGTAACCCCACCATGACAAGGAGATTCCCATTAATGAGGAGGCTAGTATGAGCTTTGGACTGATGTCTAGGGATTGAAGTCATGGGAAAGTATTCATGTAGTGCTGATATCAATAGTGTGACCAGTCTCTTCAACAGTCCATAAGTTAAATGCATACTTAATAGCAGCATGTATTATAATATAATTACTGATGATCTTTTCAACGTGGTTTTGTAAAGGTTTATTTAAAGAAAAATTATATAAGGGAAAATTAAATTTCATAAATCAATGAAGGATACAAAAACAGTAGAACTCATGATTTTCTTCAGTATTATTTACATATAAATTCAATGATAAGGCAAGATAGTGATGATTATGATGATGATGATGATTTGATTTAATGTCGCAAACTTCCCCTGTTGGGAGGCTAGGACGGTGCCCCTAACAGTGGACTTCGTAGCAAGGCAAGATAGTAGTACTGAAATTTTTGTGCAGTTTCATATTTCTAATAACATGATCCCAGGTTAAACAATGTGCATTAGTTTTGCTTCTGCAGCGATGCTACATAGATCCAAACAGATATGACATCTCCAGGGTATGGGTGTAAATGTACAACCAGGGAAAATTCTGTGCCTTCAGCCTGGTTAAGATGTACACCAGTGCTGTATACAGCTTCTACTAAAGATGCCATAGTGCTGTAGCCCTGATGAATGCAAACACCACAAATCTGTAAAGAGCACAAAAACTGATTTAGAATATTGATATATGAAAAAGTAAATAAATTCCATAGCAAATCAGTTGATATAATATACTTGGATTTCTGAAAAGCATATGATACAATCCCACACACTCAGCTATTCAGTAAATTACACTCACAAGAAAAATCATAGGTAATATAATTGGGTCAAAGATTGGCTAACAGAGAGAGAACAGTGGGTTGTAATCAATGGAAATTTGTCCAACTCGGGTGATGTAGTGAGTGGTGTTCCCCAGGATCTGTGCTTTGTCCAGACCTCTTTTTGATTTATGGGAGTATAGATAGTGGTTTGGTATGTAAAATATCAGCATTTGCAGATGACACTAAAGTTATTTATTAGTAAAATCAGTAATGCAGTAAATAGGGATCATCTACAATCTTAGATTGTTTAGTTGAGTGGAGCAATAAATGCCTAAAACAATACATATACCAAGGATTTTTTCCCCCTTACAAGGGAGGTAGCCAAAGTCAAATACATAAATCTACTCCCACCCATTTCATCCCCACATACTCCACTCCCATTCACCACCCCTCCCTCCCTCTTTTCTTGGCTCCTCCTGGTTGATGTGTCATACCTGCATCTCGCCCACTGCCCTGAGTCAAAAGCAATACAGCAAGACACAGCATATCCACAGCAAGGACACTTCAGTTAATCAGCAATCCCCCTCTGTCCCCACATGCAGAAAAAGAGAGGACTGGGAGAAATCCCTTTGGGCTGCATCAGAATATCATTCACACATATTCCCTATCACCCCATCCCCTACCCACTCCCTTCCATGCATCACAGCATCATCCATACACAACCAAATGGAATTTAATATTATTAAATATAAAGTTTTGTATATAGGCAACAAACACAGCTGCAATGATTATTCCATGAGCGGTAATCAACTTCTAGGATTAGATAAAGAAAAAGACCAATGTGTAATAGTATCTAAGAATCTAAAACTGACCCTCCACTGTAAAAAACCTGCAATAACTTCCCAGCAAATAGGATTTATTGGAAGAACATTTAAATGCAAAACTGAAAAAGTAATAATTGCTCTACATTATTCTCTTGTAAGACCTCATCTCGAATACTATGTTCAGTTTGGTCCCTATATTTTATAAAAGACATAAAAAGAGTAAAATGTAGAATCACTAACAGATTCCTCATTTAATAAACCCTATTAAGTTAACTCAACATGCTTAAATCATTTGCAGGTCCAACATTTGGACAAAACAAAGAAACTATCACTACAGTATACAAACAATAAGTATACTCAGTGATGAATATGAGCCCCATATGGGCCCCTAACCTCACTAAGACACACACAACACCCTACAGACTATACAGAAGAAAGCCCTAAAGATAATTAATTACAGGCTACACAAATACAACATCTACAAACCATCTACACCATGAAATAAAAAGTCCTCAAAGTCAGGGATAACCTTGACATGAGAGGCACATAAACACTTGCTGCAACCTCCACAAACACAACCCATCTACATGACATGGAGCTAAGAATGGGAAATGAAGTTCAATACCAAAAAATGCAAAGTGCTGTAAAGGATAATAGTGGCAAAAGATCATCCTTAAACTATTCCTAAGGAAGTGAACCCATTACTAAAGCAAAAAAGGAGAAAAGTTTGGGAGTGTTAAAGACAACCTGTCACTTGACAGACATTTCAGCAGGATTGTGGGACAGATGTACAGACTGCTACAGAAGATTAGAGTTGCTTTTCACCATATGGATGAAGAGATGATGGAAAAAAAAAGAAAGAAAAAACAAAAAAAAATGATCCACCCAAGATACATCAGTGGTATGGTCTCCACACAGTGTGCGGGATATCAACTAGATCAAGAGAATACAAAAGGCAGCAACTAACTGGTCTCCAGCCTGACAGATAAACCATATGACGAATGACTAAATGCACTGGGTCTGCCAACTTTGAAAGATAGAAGAGAAAGAGGTGATATGATTACAATATTCAGGTTATGGGGATAGATTGCATTGACAGAAGAGCTCTCTTGATTAAGGCTGGAAGGAATTTAAAAGGTCATGTGAACAATTTAAGGAAGATCACATGTCTAAAGGACGTGAAAAAATACAGTTTTCCATACAGATGCATAGATACTTGGAATAGCTTAGAAAGTGATATAGCCCAAGTTAGAATAATGCATAAATTCAAATCTAAATATACATATACCTATGCCTTTTTCACCCTTACAAGGGAGGTAGCCAAAGTCAAAGGCATAAATCCACTTCCACCCATTTCATTCCCACATACTCCATTCCTATTCAATCCCACACACTCCACTCCCATTCATCCCCACATACTCCACTCCCATTCATTACCCCTCCCTCCCTCTTTTCTTGGCTCCTCCTGGATGACGGGTCATCCCTGCATCTTGCCCCTACCCTCAGTCAGAAGCAATGTAGCAAGACAGCACATCCACAGCAAGGCCACTTCATTTAGTCAGTGACCCCTTGTCTCCATCCTCTCATGCAGAAAGAGAAGACAAGGAAAAATCCCTTCAGGCTGCGTCAGAATATCATTCACACATACTCTCTAACCACCCCCATCCCTTCCATGCATCACAGCATCATACATACACAACCATTCTCCACTCACCCCTATCTTCTGTCTTCTCCCTTCCTTCCTCAACAGAATTCCCCTTTCCCAACGCCTCTTTTAGCCCATTCATTCATCTCATCTTTGGCCGTGCCTCATGTTCACTCCATCCATCTCTGCCTTCCACACTTCTTTTACTAATCTTTCTTCACTCACTCTTTCCATGTGTCCACACCATTCCAAAACTCTTTCATCAGCCCTATATCCCAAATCCTTTTCCACCCCTGTCTCCTCTTCACTTCCTCATTTCTCACTATATCTAAATATGATAACTGGAAATCAAGACTATAAAATAAGTTGGAACTCTACATGAACTTGAGGCTAGGTATGACAATTTAGAGTAGAAGATGGGACCCAACTATTGCTCCTTTCTTGTATACTACAATTAGGTAAATATAATTGTCACACAGATAAGATTGAACACCTCATCTTACACTGCCCCAAAATATCTATACCCACACAAGAATACAATATTTCATTCTTGAATGACATATGAGCCAATCCGGTATCCTAGAAGGTGTAAGAGGTGAAGGTAAGAGACCTGGGGCATCAGATGGACTAAATGACTGAAAAACACAAAACAGTTACGGTGTAACTTACCTTATGGGATCTCATAATGTCTGACAATAGAGAGAAGTCTGGTGAGCCTCCATTACCAGTTGCTTGGCCTTCTTCTAGTCCTACTATCATCTTACGGAGGACTTCATTAGCATAGCGATTCCAGGGTGTTCTTCATGAAAATAAATAAATAAATAAATAAAATAAATAAATAAATAATAATGATATTAATGAATAAATAATGGATTACCTTATTTGCTATGAATACATAGGAACTAAATGATAGTTCCTGGCCTACAGAAATATTTTCATGCTATCTATATAACAAGGGTTTTTTCCACCTTATAAGATAAGTAGCCAAGTCAAAAGGCACATACACACTCCTACCCATTTCACTCCCATCCACCACACCTTCCTCCCTCTTATCTTAGCTCCTTGTAGATGAAGGGTAATCCCTATATCCTGTCCACTGCCCTTTTTCATGCTACATGCTTTCATACTACACTTTCTTTATTCCAGTCAAGTAATAATCAGTCATTTCAATCCAATGCTCTAGGAGACTTATGGTCCCCAGGTAAACCATCAGTGGTCATTGGGTCAGCCCATAATTCACTTGGAGAAGAATTTTTGTGTTGCTGTCTAGCTAGCATCAGAATTGGGCAGTGTAGGATGAAGTGTTAATGGTTTCCTGAATGGGGAGTACATCTAGGGCAGTCAGAATCTGTTGTCAGGCTAATTCTGAGTTGGCACTGTTTTATTGCTGCGGGTGACCTGAATGTAGTCAGGCCAGTGTGGATCTTACTCATCTTTGGAATGATTTTTCTAGTGGTGAGGCTTGGGGGAGTATGGAATTTGGGGGTTTATCATAAAAAGCTTTTTTTGTGATCTGAGTATGTAGTTATTGTAAATTATTTAGTAGTATGTTTCTGGGGTTATTTTTTATTGTATTCAGTGGTTTGTACTTGTGTGATAATTATGACGTGACCAGAATGACCCACTACCCTTGCATTTACCTCTCACACCACCCCATCCATGTATAAATTGAACAGCCAGGGTGACATAACACATCCCTGATGAAGTCCCACCTTTACCTTGAACCACTCACACTCTCTCCATTTCTAATTCTGACACAAGCTCTACTACTCTCATAAAAACTCTTGACAGCTCCTAAAAGCTTTCCTCCTATCCCATATATCTGCAATACCTCCCACAGCACCTTCCTGTCTTCCCTGTCATAAGCCTTTTCCAAATCCATAAAAGCCCAAAAAACATCCTTACCCTTTCCTATAGCTTTCTCAGATATCTGTCTTAGCACAAAAATCTGATCAACGCAACCTCTACTTGCCCTAAACCCACAGTTCCTCACCAATTACTCCCTCTGCTCCTCTCCTAATCCTCTCAATCAAGACACTCCCATAAGCCTTCCCAACTACACTTAACAAGCTAATCCCTCTGAAACTAGTACACTCACACCTGTCCCCTTTTCCCTTGTAAAGTGGAACTATACAGGAACTCCTCCAGTACTCTGGCCCTCTATTCCCTCTTAAACAAACATTAAATAACATCACCAGCCAGTCCATCATCACTGTACCTACTTTTTTCAGACATTCTGCATGACATCCATCCAACCCAGGTGCCTTACCTGCTCTCATCATCTTAACAACTGCCTTCATTTAATTTTTTCTTATTTCTCCTCCATTTTCCTCATTCATCACTGTCATTTTCTTAGTGCTTCCCACTGCAATTATCTTTCCCTCCCTATCCTCCTTCACATTCAGCAACTCCCTAAAATATTCTGCATATCTTCTTCTTACTGCCTTCTCTTCCATTATCATCTCTCCATCTACACCTTTTATCTTTTCTTCTCTACTTGATTCACCTCCTCTTCCTCTCTTAATTTCTTTCCAAAACATCTTTTTATTACTTTTAAAATCTTCTGCCATACTCTTACCCCATTTCACATCTGCTCTCCTCTTTGCCTCCTTTATCTTATGCTTTACTTCTCTTTTCTTTGTACCTCTCATATGATTCCCTCGTCCTTTTTTTTTTAACCAAATTGTGAAACCTCGCTTCTTCTCTTCTACAACCTTCTTTGCTTCCTCATCCCACCACTCACTACCCTTCCTTCTATTTCCTCCCATCCTCCTTGTTCCACACACCATCTTTGCACACCTTGTGACTCCCTCCTTGAACCATCCTCCCTCCTCCTCCATTCCTAGTTCTACTCTATCCTTCACTCCCTCCCACTCCTCTTTCAGCTTCTTCTTGTACTCCTCCTTTTCTTTCTCATTTAAGCTGTTCACTCTAACCACCTCCCTAACTTTTGTCCTTTTCCTCTTTCTCCATCTATTCTCCACTCTGAACTTGCCATCCACCAGAAAATGATCTGACATCCCCCTACTCTCTCCCCTTAGAACATGTACATCTTTAACTCTTCCTAGTTTACTCCTATTTACCACTACATGGTTGATTAATGCTCTATCTACCACTCTTCCATCCACTACCCTCTCCCATGTGTACTTATGCTTGACTTTCTTTCTAAACACTGTATTTGCTGTATAATATATACATACATACATACACACACACACACACATATATATATATATATATATATATATATATATATATATATATATATATATATATATATATATATAATATACATATATATAATATATATACACATATATATACTAACCTTATTGTGCTCCTCCATTTCATGACTGCATCCCTGAGTATCAACTCAATATGATTTTGTAGTTGATCAATCTGTTTTAAATTCACAGGTGCAAAGTCTAGGCAGGAGGGCTGAACACTGCCCATCCCAGGATTAGGCAAGGATTTAGAGTAAAAACCTTTCCAATGTGAACTATTGTTTACATCAAAGTTCATGTGTGGAGGGTCATCATATTTCTGTATATTAAACCATATCTGAAAATGTTGAATTACTTATTAGTAAATGATCAAAACTTGGGATGATTAAGAAGTATTTGTAGTATTGTTTATACATATGGAGATAATTACACTGATGTAAAAGGTGGAGAGTATCTGTACAATACAGGAAAAGATCTATGAGTCCCACCTCTGTCTCCATCAATCAAACTTAGCTCTAAATTTGTTTATGGATACTGATTTAACTATTATCTCTTTTAGGCCATTCCTTAAGTTGACAAATTTGCACGGAAATTTGTGCTTCTTGTTATCCCTGAGGTACTAAGTCTTTAAAAAAAAAATCCTGTAACCATTACTCCAATGCCCAAAACCAAAAAATTTTCCCATGCAAGTTTGTCTTTTCTTTTCATCAATTTGAACATCTCAATAATGTTACTTCTCTTCTTTCTTCTATTGAGGACAGTTCCAATTTTCTTTAATTATATGGTTTATCTGCTAGAATGGGAACCAATTTAGTTGTTGTTCTTTATATTCTCTCAATTTTATTTATATCCTTCTTCTTGTGTGGGAACTATATTACTAGAGCTTATTCTAACCTAAGAAGGATCAAGTCCTCTATTTTTCCACTATTATGCTCACCAACAGCTCACCTGTTATCTTCCTATTAGTTTCACATCAGTTGTATGCAAAATTATGGAAATGATTCTAAGGGACAAAATTGTGAATTTCCTTAAAGCTAACATTATAATAAAACACTCATAATATGATTTTTGAGAAAAATATTCATGTTTGATCAACCTCCTTGACTTCTTTAATAATATTTTAGCATGCATGATGAAAGCAAATTAATCAATACAATACATTTGGATTTCCAAAAAGCATTTGATGCAGTTCTGCATAATTGGCTACTCAGTAAATTACATTTACATGGCTGTTTAAGTTATATTTGGTATTATTTATATACCAAGAGCTTTTTCCTCCTTATAAGGGAGGTAACTATGTCAGAGGCACATACCTATTCCCACCAATTTCATTCCCCTCCACCACCCTTTTCACCCATCCCATCTCAGCTCCTCATGGATGATGTGTCAGACCTGCATCCACCAACTGCCCTGGGTCAAACATATTGCAGTAAGACACAGTACATCTACAGCAACAATGCTTCACTTAATCAGTGACTCCCCTCTCTGTCCCCTTATGCAGAAAAAGAGAAGACAGGCAGAAATCCCTTCAGGCTACATCAAAATATCATTCACACATAAGCATCCTTACCTTTTCCCAAAGCAGAAATCCCTTCAGGCTACATCAAAATATCATTCACACATAAGCATCCTTACATTTTCCCAAAGCTTTCTTACATATCTGCCTTACCACAAAAGTCTGATCCATGCAACCCCTACCTTTTCTAAACCCACACTATTCCTCACCAATTACTCCCTTTGTTCCTCTCCTAATCCTCTCAATCAAAACCCTCCCATAAGCCTTCCCAATGACATGTAACAAAATAATTCTTCTTTTCCCTTGTAAAGCAGAACTATACAGGCATTCCAATCCTCTAGCACTCTACCCTCCGTAAGACACATTAAACAACCTCACCAGCTAGTCCACTATTACTCTACCTCCCTTCTTCAGACACTCTCAAGACACCCATCTAATCCAGGAGCTTTTTCTGTTCTCATAATTTTCAGAGCTACTTACACTTCATCTTTTCTTATTTCTATTCCATTTTCCTCTCCCATCACTGACATTTTCTAAGTGCTTCACACTGCCACCATCAATCCCTCCCTATCCTCCTCCAAATTCAACAGCTCTTTAAAATACTCTGCCCATCTTCCCCATACTGCCTCCTCTTCCATCAAAATCAGCCCATCCACACCTTTTACCTTTTCTTCTCTACTTGACTCACCTCCCGTTACTCTCTTGATTTCTTTCCAAAATATCTTTTTATTGCTTTTAAAATTTTCTGTCATACTCATCCCCATTTTGCAGCTGCTGTCCTTTTTGCCTCCTTTATCTTTTGTTTTGCTTCTTTTCTTGTTTCTCTATATTTCTCATAAATTTATTAATAGCTTAGTGCACTATAAGATTGTTCCATTCTCTCTTATGTTTGTATCACATTTTCTGTGAACATGTGTATCTTTCCTTGTTACCATGTCATTATGACTCAATACAGAATAAGCAGCTGAACTAGCTTGTGTTTCTGACTCCTCTGCAGCTTGACCAAGATCTTTGTGCCCTTGGCCCTGACTACAATCCCTGATAATAATGGCATCATAAATAATATTCATAATTGGGTTAAAGATTGGGTTATGGAGAGAAAATAACAGGTTGTAATCAATGGAGATTCGCCCGATTGGTGTGATGTAGTGAATGGTGTTCTCCAGCGATATGTGCTTGTCTGATTTATTTAAATTATATGGATAGTAGTCTGGTATGTAAAATATCAATATTTGTAAATGACATTAAAATTGCTAGTAAAATCAGTAATGCAGCAGATAGGGATTAACTACAGTCTGACTTAGATCATTTAGTTGAATGGAGCAATAAATGCCAAATGGAATTTAATATTGATAAATATAAAGTTGTGCATATAGGCAACAAAAACCACTGTAATGATTATTCCATGAGCAGTAATCAGCCTTAGAAATCTGATCAAGATAAAGATCTAGGTGTCATAGTAGCTACGGATCTAAATCTGACCCTCAACTGACCATTCTCTTTTTTGTGCTCAGCATACATATCATGTGCATCCAAAGTTCCCTTCACCCCATCTATTTCTGCTTTATCTACTTTTTTATTAATCTTTCTTCACCCATTCAGAATGCCCAAAACACCTCAACACTATGATCTACCAAGGTTGAAAAATGTCTTCTAACACCTATTCTTTGCCTCACCTCCACATTTCTCACACTATCCATTCTTGAGACATCTATCATATTCTTAAAATGTCTCATCTTATAAATATAACCAAAGAAAAATATTCCACTTATACAAACAGCTAAGATATCAACTTACATTATCTGCATTGACTAAAGAGTAGACTGCCAGAAGTGGACTAAAGGCATCACGAACTGAAAAGTGCTTTCCAGTAGATGGGTTCCATGCCCACCAGTCATTTTCTTCCTCAGTAAGAACATAGCAGGTGACTCCTTCTGGTATGCTTGTTCCTTTATATTAAATCAAAATGGAAAAGAAGAAAGATGTAGCTTTAGTTAATGAAATTATATATATATATATTTTTTAACTTAAACTACAAATAAAAAGATGTTTAGCATATACCTGACTAACTGTCCTGAAGGACAGAGATCATAATTGTAGTATCTTATTTCTCACAACTAATTGGGTATACACTTCAAACTTCTAATTACTTATCCAACCAATGCCTATCATTTCTCTCACTGGAAACCCACAGTCAGATGGGAACAGCCCTTTTGTGATGTTAGTTTTATTTTTCTACATTGATGTTATATATAGGGTATGTTGTGTTTGTAAAGTAAATGAAGCAGCTTCATGTGTTTGTAATACAGTTCTTTGTGGAACTGTTCTATAGTCTTTTGGTCTTCAACAGATGATTATTCTGAGGTGCTCTGCATTCTCTGATGGCACTTAAGTCTATGAATTTCTTTTCAATGTTGTCCATTTCAATCTGTGATCTTTTTTCTGAAAGACTGTGTCTCAGAACTATATGAAAGAAGGAAAAAATAAAAAAGATAATGAAAAAATGTGGTTCCATATTTACATGGGTCTCAGAACCAATCCCCTGAGTGATGTGAAGGCCAACTGTACTTACCTAACATTAGGAAAGCCTTCTTGCCAAGTGAGAGGAAAAAGTTGGTAAGAAGTACAGCATGTTCCTCCTCATCCCCCGTCAACATATTCAGAAATTGCTACAAGAAAAGAAAAACTTCTATGGAACACCTATGGACAGCAGTCAGCTGAGATTAGAGGACTTATGATTCACTCAAAAGACATTGTGGACTTATTATCCCTTTTGAGTCCAGTAATATGTAAATACATTTACTGCAAATAAATGCAATAGTGTAAGAGTACAAATGGGTTTCTGTTGGGACTTAAAATGGATCCTAAGCATGGGACTAATGCAAAAATCAGCACATAGGATTATCATCAAGTCTCAGCATTCTAGATGACATTCTTTATCAACTTAAAGATGGGGAGAATGTTAGTGTATAATTTAATTCAACGTGCCACTGTGTCATAATGTGTCTCTGGTACCACAAGACAGGCCAGCGGATGGGCAGTGATTCAAGTGAGCAGTAGTATTTGTACAGCTATTGATGAGAAAGCATTACTCATCAAATACAAAAAGGTAAATTGGGTAAATATATATACAGGCAGGAAAGTTTACACACCATTAGGAAAATTACCCTTTAGTATAAAAGCTTATTTTCTTTTTTATATATTTTTTATATATTTGGTTGTGGTTGAGTGAAGTATGGTTGTGTATGGATGATGCTGTGATGCATGGAAAAGAGTGGGTGAGGGATGGGGGGAGTATGTGTGGATATATCTACAGGTTGGGATATAATCTCCAAAGGTCTCCCCTAGCTCCTCTGTCTGGCAAATGTAGTCACCTCATTATATAGGAAAAATAGCCTAGCTAAGCATGTTTGGTGTAGGTTGTCACATAGGAAAAGTGCTGGTAATGATATATGTGTTAGTTGCATTGTATGGGGTTTAGTAATTTTATTTGTGGTTGTGGTTAGTATGTATTCAAGTTACAATAATGTAGCTTGGTAGATATAAGGAAAGGTTAATGAACTGTCTGGTGACATTAAGTTCTTCCTTGTTGGGTGATGGTGCAATGTAGCTTGTTATAATATCTTATGTTATCTACGTCAGGTGTTTGTGATTAGGAAATGTGAGGTCATCATGATTGCTAAAGGCTAGTGCCTTCTTGTAGGTGGGGGATTATGTCTCATGGCGTGTGACCTATCATAATGGTTGGTAATAGTAGGATACAGATGAAGTGGGGGGCTTGCCGATTAAATGAAGCAGCCTTGCTGTGGATGTGCTGTGCCTTGCTACATTGCTTCTGACTCAGGGCAGTGGGTGAGATGCAGGGATGACATCATCCAGGAGGAGCCAGGAAAAGAGGGAAGGAGGGGTGTTGAATGGGAGTGGAGTATGTGGGGATGAAATGCATGGGAGTGGATTTATGCCTTTGTCTTTGGCTACCTCCCTTGTAACAGGGAAAAGCCATTGGTATATATATGTACCTATATATTTTTTCTATGAAATTTATTTTCAATTACAAAACTGCAGTAGATAAATGATAAAACTAATTTATGCAAAAATAAAAAAAATCTAAATACTGTAGTCAGAAACTACACGTATCCAGATCCCCTGTGACTCAATTAATCCATATACAGGAGGGCTCACTAGTTGGAATTCTATTTACAACCTGAAGTGGTTAAAACTATCATTTGAAGTGCATTTGGACCTTAAAACTAAAATTTGATGAAGCAAACAACTACTAAAAGCCATGCTGGCTGAGAAAAACAACTAGCACCTCTAGAAATAAATCTTAATTACTAAAAATCAACTTACATCTGATGTTGCCCAAATGTCACAAACCCCTGGGAAAAGTGTCATGTCGGCAAGTGAGGGGATGAGAGATACATACCAAGCCACCTGCTGCACAGTCTGCACCGAGTCCTCACCTGAAGACAAGAAACTGGAATAATTAGCACCTAAGATTTTTTTTCTATGTATATGCACATATCAAAATGCTTATTATTTCCCTTTTATCTTAGCTCCTTGTAGATAAAGGGCCATCTTATTTCCCACCCACTGCCTAGTTCAGAAGCAATACAGCAAGACACAGCACCTCCACAGCAGGGCCTGACAGTCTAAGCTGGTTTACCACTACCGCTTTATTTACATGGCAACCCTCCCTTCTTGTCCCCTAATACTTGAATAAAAAAGGCAAGGAGAAATCCTTTCAGGTAATATTAATTTATTGTCCATTCACAACTATTCTTCATTCACATCTATTTCTTGACTTCTCCCTTCCTTGTTCAACAGACTTTCCCCTTATACTCAAGGCCCCCTTGATCCATCTATCACTCCATCTATTGGTTCATCTCTTATTCGATCACTGAGATAACTCAAGAATACTAGATTTACATTCTTGCCAAAACTCAGTAAACACTTATTCTAACTGACCCAAAAAGCCTCTCTTTCCTCTTCACTTTTCTCACTACCAGGATCATATGCTATAAACACCTTTATCTCCCATCCCGGTTTCACTTTCCCTCACAGGTATGAGAAATTGGAGAGGAGAGGGGACCCAACAAGCATTGCTCCTTTCCTGTATACTAAATTTAGATAAATACAGCACTGACAGCAGTCCAAACACTTTTACAGGCATGATAGTGGGTAACCAAAAAAAAAATCTACATTGGCCGGGGGTCCAGGGCAGAGCCCCCAGTGGAGGTCAGGGGGCTTCGGGCCTAGGCTGAGTCCCTGGGCTGAATCGCTAGTAAACAAACGCATGCAAGCTGTTCCGTTGATGTTGCTATCAATATAATTCAGCCAAAATAAAAGCTACCCCATTCATCACCTTGCTATATGTACACATGAGCACCACACCACGCAATGCTACACAACACGAATCACTTGTGGGCCAGCACAAAATAAACCATTTACACATAGGTACAGCTGACATACGAATCGCCCAAAACTTCACATCAACCAAAAATTATTCGACCACAACAACAACAAAAAATTCTTCTTTTTCTTTTGTTTTTTTAACAGGATCGTTTATTACAATTGGGAATTAATGACAAAAAATTGAGATCATTGGCAGGAAAAGAAAAAAAATTGGAATTCCGATTTACATCAGAAGAATATCATGCCTGTTTTTACCAGAGATTTGTGGAAGGGCTTAGGATCCTGTGACAATGATTAGGTCAATAGCATTGTAGTGAGGAACAGTCCTTACACAGCAGGGCCTAGCAACTAGAGCTGGTATAGCACCACTGCTTTATCATATGACAACCCATCTTTTCTTCATCCACTCATGTAATCCTTTTACCCATTTACAATCCAACTCTATTCACTCTTATCTTTTGCACTCTCTTTTCCATACTCAGTAGACATTGCACATACATCTAAAACCCTCTCAACCCCATTTCTCCATTTCATTATCCATCTTTATCTCAAGTTCACTCCATCTACTTCTTCCTACACTTTGTTAGTCTTTCTTCATTCATTTCAAAATGATATATATGAAAAATAAATCATCATAAAAAAAAAACCCACTTCACATACTTATGAGCTGGTTTGGAGGCTTAAGAGGACATATGAAACGATTCAGTGATACTAGTTTCCCTGACAGGTTGAGAATATGAGTACGAAAATGCCTCTTGGGAAATCGGGCTGACAAAGAATGGACCACTTCTGTACCAGCAGCTAAAATGTCTTCGGGTTCACTGGATTCAAAATGCACCTGAAAGGAATGGAATAAATATTTAGTACATGAAAAACATAATAATGTGTATCTAAATTATTTACATTACCTACAAAATGTAAGCTCATTTGATTTTTTCTCCTCACTGTTGAATTAATCCAATGCCCCAGGTCTCTCTTGATCTTCATTGCTCTTTGTACCTCATCTACAAGAGAGACCAGGAGCAATGGGTTCACCCTAATCCTCACAATTAACATACATCTATACACTTTACTAACTACACTTAACAGACTGATCCCTCTAAATTTATTCTTTTTGGTAACTGAGTCACAATAACAAACCCTTTCCACATCAAAGGATGGTACTGCCTTTATCATGGCTGCTGTGAATCTATTTCACTTAATTTTATGAGTCTTCAGTAGTCTATCCATCTATATACCAAAGGTTGTTTCGCCCTTATAAAGGAGGTAGCCAAGTCAAAAGGCAAATTACCATTCCCACCTATTTCACTCCCATCCACCACCCTTTCCTCCCTCTCATCATAGCTGCTCATGGATTAAAGGTCATCTCTGTCTCCTGCCCACTGCCCTGGATCAGAGGCTATGCAGCAAGACACAGTGCATCCACAGCAAGGCTGCTTCACTTAACCCCTTGAGTACCAGATGTGTGTTATGTGACACCTGCGTGTCACGGCTGAGTGCACCCGCCAGGAACCGAGCGTGCTCCCCGTGACACGCACGTGTCACAGTTATAAGCTGTGTGTATTGAGGGCTCTCAAGGCCTTGGTTTCTGGGTTATTTCTACCCACGTGGTGGCAAGTGTCTGTGTTTACAAACATAAGGCTCCAGCCATTCGTGGGACGGTTTGAAACGTTTGTTTACGTAAGGTTGACGGGTCGATAACGAAGGGGTTAACTGGTGACCCCGCCTCTGTCCCCTATGTGTAAAATATAATTCACACATAACCACTCCCTACCCCCATCCCCTGCCCACTCCCTTCCTTGCATCACAGTATCATCTATACACAGCCATTCTCCACTCACCCCTTTCTCCTGCCTTCTCCCCTCCTTGTTCAAAACCTCTTTCACCCTATCTATCCATCTTATCTTCAGTTATCCCCTCAAGTTCACTCCAACCACCTCTGCCTTCCACACCTCTTTTACTAATCTTTCTTCACTAATTCTTTCCATGCATACAAACCACTACCTTCAATAGTGGTATTTGCCCAAGTAACCAAAACTGCTCCCAGGGACTGTTGCCACCTGCATGAGAGCCAACAACACAATATACACTATAAAGGATTTGTGGGAAAACCTGTTACAACTATGGTGTTCCTAGACAATAACAACCTTCAGTAATAAAGGGGTTAAAATGATCTCGAAATGACACTGCACCAAAAAGATTTTTTTTTTTTTTGGTATACCACCAGATTATTTAATTCAACTGTGTGAATCAAACCTTGAACTTCATTTAGTGGAAAATCCACAGACCCATAGTGGCTGGCAATAGTTTTCAGAGCTTCCCACAGATTTCTCTGAGAAGAAACTTTGAACTGTGGTCTGTAATGTACCAGTGTGGGACTGTTTTCATGTAATCACCTCAAAGTGATAGGAAGAGGAAAGCAGTTGTCAGTTGTCAATTCCCCAAATGTAAAAAAGTACAAGAAATACAGTTTAAGTTAATGTAGTCTGAGTGTGAGCCCTTCAGGGCTGCAAATCCTGTTAGAGATGAGGGGGATGCCATGTTTTTAAAAATGGGCAGCTTTGCTGTCTATTTTGCAGAACCACCACATGCAGATATCCATCATTGGTCCCTCATCTGTGTGACTTCTACATTAGGGAACAGGTTAAGAATCTCAAAATGTGCTACCAATCACATACTGATTTTTTCTTTCTCTAAACTTCAGTGTACTATTTTCACAATAAAAAGAATGTTAAACAAATTAGAACAATCTATCAAGAAAAATATGTATCATAAATACATACCATAAGAGGCTCTGGTGGAGGTAACGTTGGCTCTAGGGTGAGATAGAGGGAAACATGTGTAACACAAGAATCACCATCAAAGCCATCGACAGGAACCAATGCAGATCGGTTATAACCTAACAGTATGACTGGACTCTCTAAGCGAAAAGTTCCCTCAATCTGAAAATTCAAAACTGTGAGAAATTTCTGTTCTTATGATACTGTAACAAATCATATCTAAATAATGATACTTATACAAAAAAAGAAAAGAAAAAAAAAAGTGTGTGAAGATGAAGTTGATATAAGAACATAAGAACATAAGAAATAAAGGAGACTGCAAAAGACCATAAGGCCTACACTAGGCAGCTCCGTATCCATCACCACCTGTCGTCCCCATCCATAAAGTTGTCTAATCGTTTTTTAAAACAACTGATAGTTTCAGCGCTTACTACGTGGTTACTAAGTTTATTCCATTCATCGACCACCCTATTTGTAAACCAATTCTTGCCTATTACCTTCTTAAATCTAAATTTGTCCAGTTTATACCCATTACTGCGAGTCCTGCCCTGTTGTTTTATTATGATGACCTTGTTTGCATCACCCTTGTTATAGCCTTTGATCCACTTGAACACTTCTATTAGATCACCCCGCACTCTGCGTCTTTCCAGAGAGTGTAAGTTTAGGTGCCTAAGCCTCTCTTCGTAAGGCAAATTTCTGAGTCCTTGTATCATTTTGGTCATTCTTCTCTGTACTGATTCTAGTGAATTTATGTCCATTTTGTAGGACGGAGACCAAAACTGTACCGCATAGTCCAGGATGGGTCTAACTATTGCTAGATAGAGTTTAATAATTACCTCTGCACTTCTATTTGTTACCGTCCTAGCAATGAAGCCTAATGCTCTGTTTGCTTTATTTCTGGCGCTAATGCACTGCTTCCTGGTTTTAAGGTCCGGACTCACCAGAACTCCCAAGTCCCTCTCGCACTCAGATTTTTCTAAAAACGTGTTATCTAAGTTGTATCTATTTTCGGGGTTGTGTAGCCCTACGTTTAACACGCTACACTTAGAGATATTGAAGTTCATTTGCCATTTCACCGACCATGTTAACAGTTTATCAAGATCATCCTGCAGAATCTGGGCGTCTTCTCCTGACCTAATTAGGCGTCCTATTTTAGTGTCGTCCGCAAACTTACTAACATCACTATTTAACCCATCGTCTAAGTCGTTTATATACATAATGAACAATAAGGGACCCAAAACCGAGCCTTGGGGGACACCGCTAGTAACATTGCCCCACCTAGATTTTATTCCATTTATGGTGACCCGCTGGATATGTGTTTGAAACTTTGCAGTTGTCATGTATAATTTAGAGACATATAGACTGCTGCAGAAGATTAAAGTGGCTTCTCATTACAATAATGAAGGGATGATGAAAAAACTCTGATTCATGCAAGACTACAATATGCATCTCTGGTATGGTTCCTATACAGAGTGAAAGATATAAACAAGATTGAGAGAATACAGAGGGCAGCAGCCAAACTAGGTCCCAGCCTGCCAGATAAAATATACGAGGAGAGATTAAAAGCAATGAGTTTCCCAACTTTGAAAGATCAATGAGAAAGAGGTGATATGATTACAGTATTCAGGTTGCTAAAGGGGACAGAGTACGTTGACAAAGGAGATTTCTTGATTTGGGATAGGAGGGCTTTAAAAGGTCATGAGAATAAATTAACCTCTTCAATAGGAGTCAAATTCTCACGCACAGCATTGGATGCCTAATGTACAATGCATCACACTATTTGCATGATAAAATATAAAGTCACTGCTGTATTACTCGTTCTCTTTCAGTGTGAGTAATAATATATAGAGAAAATATGATCAAACTAGTTCACAGATTTCAGGGGTCACTCAGCTACAACTACAAAATAGATATAATCAAGACGCTGAAGCCGGCATCCTTGTATACCCACTTGCACCTCATGATATCTATGTAGGCATCATCATATCAAAGACATTAAAAAAGATTACATGTCTAAAGGATGTGAAGAAATACAGTTTTCCATGTGAATGCTTAAGTACTTGGAATGGCTTAGGTGATGTATCCCAAGCTGGTACCATACATGAATTCAAATCTAAATATAATAATTGGAAAATATGGATACAAATCAAGTTGAAACCATATATAAACTTAAGGTTAGATATGATATTTTGGAGAGTAAGAGAATAGGCATTGGTCCTTTCGTGTCTACTACAATTCACACTCAGATCACACAACAAGTATTACAAGATCAACCACCTAACAACTTACTCTAAAAATATCCCCTAGACATTTGCCCCTCACAAAAATCCCTCCCAAAGAAGTAAAAATCACACTAACATGACTATGTTCAGATCATCATCTGGTACTAAAATAATACCAACACACAATAGTCTTAGCTAGACAGAAATTGCCCCAGATAAAAACATCACACAGAGGATTGTGTGACACCTCACACTTCATCTTATACTGCCCCACCTTAGCCACAACCAGACACCAACACAATATTTCTTCCTTGACGATGACCAATTCAGTGGCTGATGAGCATTACATATGAGCCATGGGTCTCTTGCAAGAGGGACTTGAAGCAACAGATTGATTTGTTGATTGTTGGTAAAGGTTATTCTATTATGAATACAAGTAATGAATTACTTAAAGAATCTGTACTAGGATCTACTAATGAAATAGTACACACTGGGATGGTTTCTGTTAAATAGATTAGAAATATTAGTTTATGAAGAGAAAACTAGTACCTTATTGTTCAAATATAGAGTTGAAAATGGAATTTTAAGTGAACCAAGCCATCGTTTTTCAATTCTATGGTGAATAGTTGTTTCACGAAGGCGTTCATCCTCAAGTAAGTCATGGATCACCTCATCAAACATGTGAAGATATATGTGGTCTGTCACTGACTGTAGACTGGAGGGGGAAAAATCATCATTTGGTGCTCTGAAAGTAAAAGACCAAGAATTGAGAGGGAAAAAAAAAAATATATATATATATATATATATATATATATATATATATATATATATATATATATATATATATATATATATATATATATATATATATATACATATACCAAAAGCTTTTTTCACCCTTACAAAGGAGGTAGCCAAAAAACAAAAGCATAAAATCCACTCCCACCCATTCCATCTCCACATACTCTACTCCCCCTCTCCCCCTTATCTTGGGTCCTCCTGGATGATGGGTCATCCCAGCAGCTTGCCCACTGCCCTGGGTCAAAAGCAATGTAGCAAGACACAGAACATCCACAGCAAGGCTGGTTCATTTAATCAGTGACCCCCCCCCCTCTCCATCCCCTCATGCAGAAAAAGAGATGGGGAGAATTCCCTTTAGGCTGCATCAAAATATGAGGAGAGATTATTAAAATTGAAAATTGAATTTAGCAGCTCAGGAACAAAGAAGAGAAAGAGGTGACCTGCTGATCATCTACAGAATCATGAAAGGCAAGGACTTTAGGTTATTGCAAAAAAAATAAATGAATAAATAAATAAATAAATAAATAAATAAATAAATAAGAATAAAAAAAAAAAAAAGTCTAGACACTATCTTTGCATGAACCCAGGGATGGAAAATAAATTTCAATACTAAAAAATGGACACATGGAAAGAATGAGTGAAGAAAGACTAGTAAAAGAGGTATGGAAGGCAGATGTGGAGGGAGTAAACATGAGGGGACGTCCTAGGATGAGGTGGATGGATGGGGTGAAGGGGGCTTTGGGGAAGAGGGGATTGTCTGTTGAGGAAGGAAGGGAGAGGACGGAAGACAGAGGTGAGTGGAGAATGGTTGTATATGGATGATGTTGTGATTGCATGAGGAGGAATGGGCGGGGGGGTGGGGGTGGGGTAGTATGTGTGAGTAAATTTTGACGCAGCCTGAAGGGATTTCTCCCCGTCCTCTCCTTATATGCAAGGGGGGACGGAGAGGGGGGGGTCGCCGATTAAATGAAGCGGCCTTGCTGTGGATGTGCTGTGTCTTGCGACACTGCTTCTGACCCAGGGCGGTGGGCAGGGTGCAGGGATGACCCGTCATCCAGGAGGTGCTCCGATGAGAGGGAGGGTGGGAGGGGTGTGGAGTGTATTTAGGGATGAAATGGGTGGGAGTGTTTTTATGCCTTTCCCTTTTTGGCTACCTCCCTTGGAAGGGGGAAAAAGCCTTGGTATATGTATGTATGTATGTAAAAAATGCAAAGTACTGGAAATGGGCAGTGGCTGCAAAAGGCTATCTTCAAATTATTCTTTGGAAAGTGAATCCATTACAAAAGCAAAACAGAAGAAAGATATGGAAGTGCTGAAAAAAGACAACCTGTCACCTGACAGACATAGCAGGGTTGTGGGAGAGGCATATAGATTGCTGCAGAAAATCAAAGTGGTTTTTCACTATAAGGATGAAGAGATGATGAAAAAACTCATAGAAATCTAGATCCATTCAAGACTGGAAGATGCATCAGTGGTATGATCTGCCAACTTTGAAAGGTTGAAGAGAAAGAGGTGATATGATCACAATATTCAGGTCAATGAAGATGATAGTCTACATTGACAGATGAGATCTCTTGATTAAGGAAAGGAGGGCTTTAAGAGGTCATAAGAACAAATTATGGAAGACAATATGTCTACAGGATGTGAAGAAATATGGTTTTCCGTATAGATGCAGAAATACTTGGAATAGCTTAGAATGTTATATAGCCCCAATTGGAACACTGGATGAATACAAATCTAAATATGACAATTAGAAATCAAAGATAAATTGGAGAGTAGGAGATGGTATCCAATGAGCATTGCTCTTTACTTGAGTACTACAATTAGGTAAATACAGTTGGGTATATAAATGATGGCAAATGTACTATGTCAATCAACTGGTCCTAATTAGTTTCAAGTCACTATTTTATAATGCTCAGATCACAAAGTAAAATATGAGTTGCCTTAAATTTTCCAATTACTGAGTATTCCAAGGGCAGAATGACTAGTTTATGTTGGAGTAATATAAACTTCTCATACCTGAAGGGCAAAGTTAACTGTTGATTCCATGTGGGGTTTGGTCCATGTGCAGCACTAGTAGTTCTAACACAACGCTGAAAAGTCACCTCTATTAGGGGGTGCACTATTCCATCTTTATGAGCCCTTGGGGATTCCTCTAAGCCCCCTGAAAAAAATAAATAAGTAAAACAAATAAATAGACAGACAAAAATAAAATATATATACATATACCAAAGGCTTTTTCCCCTTTACAAGGGAGGTAGCCAAAAAATAACAAGGCATAAAATCCACTCCCATCAATACCATCCCCACATACTCCACTTCTACTCATCCCCATCCCTCCTTCTTATCTTGGCTCTTCATGGCAGTGGGTGAGATACAGGGATGACTCATCATCCAGGAGGAGCCAAGAAAGGAGGGAGGGAGGGGTGGTGAATGGGAGTGGAGTATGTGGGGATGAAATGGGTGGGAGCCTTTGACTTTGGCTACCTCTGTTGTAAGGGGGAAAAAGCCATTGGTATATTTATGTATGTATTTTTTCACACAATCAAGACCCTTGAAATCTCTTGTGGGTTCTTCCCTGATTGAGATTGGCACTTGACTTACAGATTTTTACCCTTACCACCAAAATTTCTCCTACTACATCTAAATATCATACTTGTGTTGCTTACCTTTATCATAACTGGGACCCCACTATGAGTGGGTGTTTAATGTGGGCATATACTTTGGCTCTGCCATCCCTTTTTATTAGAGGAAATCAAGTTGTGGTATACAGATTTAATAAACTCTTGTTCAAAACTTACTATTTGTTGTGATATCTTGGCGTGTAGGCACATGAAAAGCACGAGCAATATAAAGTATAAGCTTGACACTTTGGTCTTCTGATAGTCCCACCACACCACGAACTTGTCCCCTTTCCTTTCGTTGTGGTTTCAATGGCCTTCTTGCACTTAAGAGGGACATGACTGGATTACCAAGGGTACTGAAAATATGAAAAAATATCATCAATATGGCATTATGATATGTGTCCACATGTTGATCATATAATCTTAATTAAAATCAGTTTATAGAACAGTTCATAGACATAGTGTACAAGCCACAGAAATATGTGTACTTCTGAATAATGCATCCACTTCTAACTGCATAGAAATCCATTTACATGACTTTATTAGAGGTAGTCTCTTTAATAGAATAATGGTTCTGTCCTGACTGATCTCAGGCTGAGTGGCAAACAATTATCAGATACAAGGTATATACATGCATACATATACCAAGGGCTTTTTCCTCCTGACAAGGGAGGTAATTAAAGTCAAAGGCATAAATCCACTCCCACCCATTTCATCCCCACATACTCCATTCCCATTCACCATCCCTACCTTCCTCTTTTCTTGGCTCTTTCTGGATGACGGGTCATCCCTGCATTTTGCCAGAAAATAAATATTCTTGACCTACCCAATATCTGGAATCTGCTCTTCATGTATGACATCCTCCAGTTGAAGTGTCTTTTCCTTGGCTCTTATATACTTCTGTTGAAAGTGTCGGCGGACTGACATCAACATCAGCTTTACTTTCTCCCATCTCTGGTCAATATCAATACTCATTTCTTCTTTCTGTTTCTTCACAGAATCTGAGACACGGTTTTCGTATATCTTTTACCATGAAAAAAGCAAAATGAGATGACAGCATTAGTAATTATAAGGAAACCTATCTGTAAAATTAGAAAAGCTAGATAATTTCAATCAGTATCTGGTATCCTGGTTTTCTGGTCCTGGTGTGCCAGGGTCTTTGTTGTGGTACCACCCCCAAACCCCCAGCATGGATAGAATTGGTGGCCAAGCCATCAAAAGAAGCCCTTGTCACCCTTGCAGATGGCACAAATTCCTGGGAACAGCTTTGGTTACCAGGAGCAAGTACCAAAACCCTTACTCAAAAGTGCACCTTCACACTTTTTCAACACTAAGGGGTGATTCTCTAGTGATCATCCATCTTCTCCTCCACTACAAATTACACATGTCCGACAGGCTCCAAACCCATCAACTTGAGCTGTCAGATAAAGATCTTAGGTTAATGCAATTTATGCAAAAATTGGACCCATCTCACTTACACAACACTTGTCAATATAAAACACAATACAAATACCTGGACCTGTTCCTCATGTCCACCCCTGATTTCATTCTCACCTCCCCACCCTCATCCTACATCCTTGACCAAACCTCCACCATTGTACTCTCTTCTATCCCCACCCTCCCCTCCCTCCTCCTCCTAACCCTGATCCTAATTCTCCCCTACCCATACCCCAACCCCATGCAGCAACCTCCAACATGTATAGAGTATATAACATCAACACCTTACAATCAAACACTGATAGGATCAGAATGAAAAATCACAAACTCAAACACTTTCTAAAACAACACAACATACACATTGCCATCATACAAGAAGCAAAACTCCACTGCTCACAAAAAACACCCTCATTTCATAATTTTGCCACCACAGGTCACTACGAGCATAGCTCCCTTCCCGTATAAATACAACTAGGTAAATAAGACAAGACCAGACCAACAGCAACAGCAGTGGACTCATCACCCTAATCTACAAGTCCATCTGCTTTGTGGACACAAGTGCCACCAACAAAGCCCTCCTCTCTCACATCAACAGCACCACTGAAACCCAATCAATCCAGATCCAAACAGGTAACAAATCCACAATCACAACTGTTAAAATTTACATCTCCCATTCATCCCCCACAGTTCCCAACAACTAAAGGCCTAACTTCATCCAACCCATCACCATCCCCAACCTTATCCTGGGTGGTGACTTCAACACCAAGTTGTTGGCCTGGTATGTGAACAACCCCAACATGGACAGATGGTTTGATTTACAGACACAGCTTGACTCACTATCCTGAACAACACCCATAATTACACACATATCCCCCATCAAGACCTCTACACACCCTCCTCTCCTGACATCAGCCTCTGTTTAACCTCGACAGCTGGCCACAGACACATATACACTAAGTACAAAAGAATGAACTTTGAAGCTTTCACTGAAGAGACAGAACAACACTTTGAGACACTGAACAGTACACCAATCACAGACATAGACACTGCTGTGCACACCTTCAATACTTCAATACAACCATACAAAACAGACATGAAATACAGTACATCCCCAGAGGCAACAGAAAATCACACAACTCACCTTGACATGAGAGGCACACAACCATTTTCTGCAGCCTTCACAAACATAGCCCACCCACTACATGGCTGAACATCCACACATGGCAAGAAACATCAAAACAACACCCAAATACCTATATCATACACAAATAATCTCTCTTTCTCCACAACCACCAGACACCAGCCTCCAGAAGCATATCCATAATCATATTGCTTACTGATCCATCAACAGGCTGAAAGACAACATGCTGCTGCATGTCCAACCCCCTCATATCCATCCCTCTGAATCCTCTCTCCCTTGAAAGGACAGAATCCACCTGGCCAGGCTGCAGTAGAGCCACCATCCAGCCCTTTTAAGTTACCAAAAACAACTGGATGAATATGTCAGATAACTGTCCAGGATATAACACCTGACCCCATACTATTCAACACATTATGGAAGACTACATTGTATACACATGCCAACAACACATTGTATACTCTATAAGGGATTGGTGGGAAAACCCTGTTCCAGCCATGGAGTTCCTCAGAGAGAGGGGACTGCTCGGCCAGACAGTCTAGGGAATATCAACAGCAACCTTGGTTTTCTCTTGCAGGAGGCTTGCAGCACCCAGAAAACCATAGGTCAATCATATTCTAATATACAACAGGTTTTTAGTTAATATGCAGACCCTCTTTTCTTGAATTTCTGAAGGGAAAAAATACAGATAGGGAAATTCCTAGTCCCCTCACTTTGTCAAATTAAGTCACCTTCTATGATGCACATGAATATAGTGGTGGCATTCTTATCCACCATCACTGGAGCATGGGAAAATGAAGAAGAAGAGACTTAGCAGTGGTAAAGGAGAGATTTAAAGGGGGCTGCATAAAAAAAAAAAAAAAAAAAAAAAAAAAAAAAAGTGGAGATCAGCAGGTACCAATGATGAGTATCTACACATAGTGGTTCTGTAAGATGGACAGCTAATCTGCTGATTTTCAAAACCTGTCAGCCCCCTCACTTTCATCAGGAGGTGCAGCACTGAGGGGCTGATGCTCAGTCTCCAGACTGGGCCCAAGATCTCTATCAACTTTATTTGTATTTCTTACATTTTTTTATATAGAGAGAGCTGACAGCCAGTGACTACTCTCTTCTCCCTACAACTTTCAGCTGGTGACATGGAAATAGTCCTACACTCATGCAACATAGACAACAGTCCAAAGTTTCTCCCAAGAGAGATCCATGGGAGGTTTCATGGACTGTGGCCAGCCACTTTGGGGCTGTGGGTTTTGCACTTTGTGAAATTCAAGGCAATGACTTAGTGATTGACATGAAAGTATGTTGTGTGCCTCTGATCCATAGGGGTATTTCTAAAGTCCCTATGGTATTGACTGCACATGAATATCCAATTAATAACCTCAATATGGGGTCTATGTAAAAATATATTATTTGCTCAGACAATTAAAACTATCATTAAGTTGTCTCACCTCTAGTGTGTTTCGAAGAATCTGTGAAGGTATGGCAGGTACTAGACGCAAATTCTTAAACTCTGGCAACTGCTGACTCCTCAATTGCAGTACTCTTAGACGAATGTCAGCATCAAGTTCTGCATCACTACATAAATCCCCTTCAGAGGAATTAACCTCAAAATGAGCAGTATTTTTCTGGCTGAAGAATCTGGGATGCTTGAGAGACAATCACAATTCATTAGAAAAAAGGGGAAAAGAAGAAGAAAAGGAATATACATTCAAAGCAACTGCAGGTTATTGACCCTTCACTACATATACCAACAGCATATATACATATAGCAACAGCATTTTACCCCTTACAAGTGAGGTAGCCAAAGTCAGAGGCATAAATCCAACCCCACCCATTTCATCCCCACATACTCCACTCCCATTCACTACCCTTCCCTCTTTTCTTGGCTCTTCCTGGATGACAGGTCATCCTTGTATCTCACCCACTGCCCTTGGTCAGAAGCAATGCAAGAAGACACAGCACATCTACAGCAAGACCACTTCATTTAATCAACAACCACCCTCTCCATCCCCTCATGCAGAAAAAGAGAAGATGGGGGAGAAATCCCTTTGGACTGCATCAAAATGTCATTCACACATATTCCCTCACCCCCCATTCCCCACCAACTCCCTTCCATGCATCACAGTATCATCTATACACAACCATTCTCCACTCACCCCTATCTTCTGTCTTCTTCCTTACTTCCTCAACAGACATTCCCCTCTTTCCAAATGCCCCTTTTACCCCATCCATCCATCTCATTCTTGGTTACCCCCTTATGTTCACTCCTTCCACCTCTGCCTTCCACACCTCTTTTACTAATCTTTCTTCACTTATTCTTTCCATGTGTACAAACCATCCTAATACTCCTTCATCAACCCTATCTCCCAATTCCCTTTCCACCCCTGTTCTCCTCCTCACCTCATTTCTCATTCTATCCAGCCTAGTAACTCCTACCATACTTAAGGATCTCATCTCAAACACATTTAAACTCTTCCTCTTCCTATCTTATGTTCCATGTCTGCCCCATACAGTGCTGTTGGCACAATCACTCCATACAATCTCCTCTTAGCATCCATTTCCAAATGTCTATTTCTCATTACATTTTTTAATTCACCAAGGCATTTACTTGCTTTTCTCAATCTACATTGTACCTCCACCTCCACTCCTCCCTTTACTGCCACATTCACACCCATGTATCTAAAGCTATCCACTTCCTCTAGTCTCCCTTAAAACTCACTTCCAATTTGCTGCCACTTTCTATCCTTGTATATCTCATCATCTCATTTATCTTTAACTTCCTTCTTTCTTACACCTTCCCATACTCCATCCATATCTTCTATAATCCTTCCTCTGACCATGCTGCAAGTGCAGTGTTGTCGTCAAATAACAACTGACTTATCTCCCACTTTTCTCCATTTTCTTTAACCATCTCCAATCCCCAGCCCATTACTTTTGTGTTTACCTCTCACACCACCCCATCCATGTATAAATTGGACAGCCAAGGCAACATAACACACCTCTGGCAAAGTCCCACCTTTACCTCAAACCACTCACTCTCTCTATTTCTAATTCTGACACAGGCTCTACTACTCTCACAAAAACTCTTGACTGCTCTTTACAGCTTTCATCCTATCCCATATACCTGCAATACCAACCACAGTTCCTTCCTCTCTACCCTCTCATGGGCCTTTTCCAAATCCATAAAGGCCCAAAAATCATCTTTACTGATCCATGCAACCCCTATCTGTCCTAAACCCACGCTGTTCCTCATCAATTACTCCCTCTATTCCTTTCCTAATCCTCTCAATCAAAACCCTCCCATAAGCCTTTCCAACTACACTCAACAAACTGATCCCTCTGAAACTACTATACTCATACTTGTCCCCTTTTCCCTCCAGTCCTCCAGCACTCTACCCTCTTTTAGACAAACATTAAACAACCTCACCAACCAGTCCACCATCACTGTACCTCCTTTTTTAGACACTCCACATGACACCCATCTAACCCAGGTAACTTACCTGCTCTCATAATTTTAACCACCTCAGTACCACTCAAATTCTCATGCACAGCATCAGCTTCAGAAGATTTTTTCCTAATTTTTCCCTCAGAATAATTATTATTTCCACCCAGCTGAAGAAGAGGTAAGAGACCTTGAAATTTGCAGATACTGGTACCCAGATGAATATTAGAAACTTCTGTTCCACATTGAAAAATGAGGAAAAAAAAGTCTTCAGCAATTTTGAGTGATCAGCTACACAGAGTATCAGAATGTCAGTGGCTATCTAATTTAACAAAAACTGTATTAGAGAGAAGATTACTCCATGAAGAAAGATTACTAAAAGAGGTGTGAAAGGCAGAGGTGGAAGGAGTGAACATGAGGGGGCAACCAAGGATGACATGGATGGATGGGGTAAAAGGAGCATTGGGAAAGAGGGGAATGTCTGTTAAAGAATGAAGGGAAAAGACAAGATAGGGGTGAGTGGAGAATGGTTGGGTATGGATGATGCTGTGATGCATGGAAGGGAGTGGGTAAGGGATGGGAAGGGTGAGGGAGTATATATGAATGATACATTTTGACACAGCCTGAATGGATTTCTCTCCTTCTCTTTTTCTGCATGAGTGGACAGAGAGGGAAAGGTCACTGATTAAGTGAACAGCCTTGCAGCGGATGTGCTATGTCTTGCTACATTGCTTCTGCTTCTGACCTAGGGCAACGGGAAAGATGCAGGGATGACCTGTCATCCAGGAGGAGCCAAGAAAAGAGGGAGGGAGGGGTGGCGAATGGGAGTGGAGAATATGGGGATGAAATGGGTGGGAGTAGATTTATGCCTCTGACTTTGGCTACTTCCCTTGTAAGAGGGAAAAAGCCATTGGTATATGTATGTATATATCTCTTGGAACAATTGTTCAAAACTGAAAAAAATAATATGATGCAAGGACATTAATCTGGTTTATAATATAAAGAGCTGTTCTCTATTTTTCAAATGTCACTGATTTCTTTTATCATACTTTAATCTCACAAAGCATGAAAAAATAAAGATCAACAAAATGAGGTATTTTTTCTCTCAATCACATGTCAAGGGATATTGTATGAATTTTCATTGAAACTGGCTAAAAAAAATGTGAGATCAATCAATCAATCCATTACTCCATGGTTTCCTTTGCAACAGCCTCCAGGAATGTCCACTCAGGGACTCAAGGAAAATATATTGTGTTGCTCTCTAGGGGATGGAAGTGTGGGGTATTGTAGTATGATGTCCTCTGTGTGGTGGTTGTATCTGGGGTAGATGGAGTCTGTCACCATACCTATTCTGTTTCAATGCTGGATGGTGTTATGAGTGCAAATGTGCCAGTGTGGTTCTTCTTATAATTTTTTTTTTTTTGGGGGGGGGATTATGTCCGGGGGTTGTTCATGGAGGACTGAGTTTGGTAGTCTATTCTGAAAGGCATGTTTATTGATCTGAGAGTATATGTGTTTTGACATCAAGGCATATGTTGTCTTGTGACACAGATGGATGCCAACATCTTCTCATCATCAGCTGCACATCATAGCTTTAAATAAAAGCCAGAAGACTGCTCTACTGATAGGGCTAAGTAACGAAGCTGAAGAAGTGTCATAAAAAATGTCAACTATGGACAAAACTGTGGCTGGACTTTTTTCTGAGTTCCTTTCTAAATGAGCCACGAAATGTACAAATTTTTGCTTTAACAAATTCAATGAGGGTGCTTGCTGGCTAAGTGGGCTAGAGCATCGCTTCTCGTGATGGAGATTGAGGTGATGGCAGTTCAAATCCTGCCATGGGCAAGTTGAACCAAGGGTACAGTTAATTAAATTCCACACAACAAAATCCTCAGGAAGGGGGTTGAGGGGGAGTCTGTGACATACTGAATCATCATCATGAAATTTGATGTTGGCATTTTCATTCATTGTTTTGCACAACTCCACTAGCTGTTCATAAACAGTTGCCTTTTGGGTTTGTTTGAATACTGCACACTGTGAACTTTCCACAAGCATAGAAAATTCATGTATATCTCAAATAGAATAAGGGGACACATATTTTATATTTTGAGACAGTAATAAAACACTATGGTTTTCTGCAAACATTCAAGTCTAGTTATGTATCCTTTCAGATCTTCTTCACAACTGAAAAAAATCGCACTTACATGTAGACTACTGGCAGAAAATGCCTCCACACATGCAGATAACTATCAATTTGATATCTGTCCTTATGCCAATCTTTAATGCCAATCATCAATGTGTGTGTGGAGTTTCATCTATGATGCCATGCCTTAGGGTTAGTCCACAAATTATCAACCTCACAGAGCATGTGTGGGCAGCCTTAGAGCTGAGTTGTGTCCTGTAAGATTGATATCTGGGGGTTTTGGTTATTCACTGAGTTTGTTGGTCTGTCTTGAAGAGCTTGTTTCCTGATCTGGGTGTGAATGTGTTTTCTGTGAGGATGTATTTCATGGTACAGGTAATAGGTTGTTACATATGTCTGAGTACAGTAGACCCTTGTTATCAGTGGATTTTTCATAGATGGTTGTAATTATTGACAGATTTTCTACCAATGGGAAATTATATATTTAAAGTAAGCAAAAATAATTATATTTTTGCCTGCACCTTCTCAGAAGTTTCCTCAACTTTCTGTTGAGCATAACTGGCATGATAATTGTACATAAGTTGCATATAACAATAGAATATAAAACAATACATAAGAAACCTTGAAACTAGCTAATACTTATCAAGAGAAAATTTGTATCAACAGTTTTGGGTAACAAATAATATCTTCAGTACCAAACCTCAGTTGATAATGAGGGACTAATGTATATTGATTTATTTTCATTATAAATATTTCAATCTGTATGTGCCATGTTGGTTTCTGTATTATTCATTTGATGTGGATTTGGTTTAACTTTAAGAGGTTTTAAGGATGATGGAGAAAAGTCACAAAATCTTCGCCAACATATACATTTTTTACACAAGATCTTCAATTCATAAACCACAAAACTTGTATAGTGCAAGGCCATATGGGGTAAGAACCATCATGCTATATGAGAATGCATTGTATTCACTTTATGTGAACTGAGACTGTGGAATGTATGGTGAGACTGGTGTATGCTAAGTGATTCATTTTGGTAAAGCATTTAAAGTACACTACAAAAGTAAAAGATTTTACCTTCAAGAGATGTAGGAGATGTGAATTAGCTGGGTCATTTGGGTCAATATGTGATAATTCCATCCATTTTTGCACCATATCTGCTTGTGTTCCATGTTCAAAGAAACTCTTGCTATGAAAATCTTGTCCACCCCAGTGTGGTAATGGTCCTTTCAGTGCCTGAACTTGTCCTTGTTTGTCTATTGACCACTGCATTCTATAGGTTACAGAACCAGTGGTGAAGGGGATTACGCCTCTGGAACTGGACACACCAGCACCAACTGAACTGCCTTGTTGTTGAGCCACCTATTTGGTAGAATTTCACTAATTATACAAGTGATGTTATTTATATACATCTTATTAAGAAATTTTCCATATGAAAATAATAATAATGATATGGAAACCCTCCATCAAAGACTGCAAGAAGCCACAGGACTTAATTTCACCACTGGACACAGTGTGGACTTTACCATGCCCTTCCTAGATGTCCTAGCAACACAAAGCAGACCAAATTTCACCACCACCATGTATACTAAATCTTCCAATGAAAATCACTAACTTAATGGAAATAGTTAGTGCCCTGATTAATATAAACAGTCTACCATTGGGGGCTTATATCCATAGAGCGCTCACACACTGTGATACCTGGTCAAAAGTACATCAGGGATTAGAATGTAAAATACAAGTCCTAATCAATAATGACTTTAGCAACTAAGAGGTGCAAAAGGTAACTGCAACTATAATGGACAAATGATATAATAATTCTAATCATGAACATAGCAGGGAAGTAATAAATCTCTATTACAAATCCTACTTTTCATCCGGTTAAAATGAAGATGAGAAGGCCATCAAAAACATTGTCAATGAAAACATAAAGCCCATAGATGAAAATTATATAGTCAATTAGTTATTTTATCACAAAAGCAGGAAAACATCCCATCCACTTCTCCAAAATAACCCCTATCAGGAGAAAATTAGCTGAAAAAGTACCATGTCATATATGAATACAAATGTACCAAAGGGAACTGTGAAGCCCTTCCATCAATATATATTGGCATGATGACTGAAGCTGCAGTCTAGTCTGGTTGGACACCAATATGCAGGAGCTTCTAAAAAATGCAATGACGTCACACAGATACCACATAACCCACAAAAAACTGGAAAATAACACGAAAATTTTGGAAACATACATGGATCCAAGTAATAATAATCAAGGCCCTATGCATGGAGGACTACAATCTGAGTTTGAATGATTTATTAACACTACTCAGCATCACCTTCAACAAAATATGGAATGTAAATTACATAATCTAATTCATACATATCCATAAGTTCACCTACAGTATCACTGCTGAATTCAGCCATTTCATAACCAGCACTGATAGGCACTTTATTGGACGGAATTTGTAGAAAAATAGTTGCCCATAGTGTCTGCTTTAATTTTGATCCCTCCAACACTTGTATAGATAACTGTTTTGGCCACATCTTCAAAGCAACTTTGAATTTGTAGTTAAAGTGAGCTTTGAAGGAGTTACCCAACACAGTTGAGGGTGTCTGCGTCACTGTATGGCCATTTATGAGAACCTGAAATGTAATAAGAAATGTAATATTAGAAAATACACATTGATTACATTGATGAACCTCAAAACTGTATACAATTCATAGTTATAATAAAGAATAAGAAAGTTTCAACCATAATGTACAATAAAATGCTAAAGTATATGTATGGGGTGGAGACTTAGAATTTAAGTAAGGTAGAAAGGAGTTTAATGTATTTACCTAATTGTGTTATATGGTAAAGGAGCAATGCTCATTGGCCCCTATCTCTTACTCTCCAGTTTATCATACCTAGTCTCAAATTCATGTACAGTTCCACCTTAGTCTATATCTTTTGTTTCCAATTATCATATTTAGATTTGAACTCGTGTACTGTTCCAGCTTGAGCTACATCATCTTCTAAGCTATTCCAAGTATGTATACCTCTATATGGAAACTGTATTTCTTCACACCCTTTAGACATATGGTCTTTCTTAATTTGTTCCCATGACCACTTAAAACCCCTCCTGTCCTTAATCAAGAGATCTCTTCTGTCAATGAAATTTATCTTTTTTAGTGGCCTGTATACTGTAATCATATCACCTCTTTCTCTTTGATCTCTCAAAGTTTGCAGACCCAGTGCTTTTAGTTTTTCCTCCTATGGTTTATCTGCCAAGCTGGGGACCAGTTTGGTTGCTGCCTTTTGTATTCTCTTGATCTTGCTTATATCCTTCACTCTGTGTGTGGACCATACCACTGACACATTCTAGCCTTGAATGGATCAGGGTTTTGATTATTTTTTTCATCATCTCTTCATCCATATAATGAAAAGCCACTTTAATCTTCTGCAGCAGTCTGTAACTCTCCCACAATGCTGCTGATATATGTCAGGTGACAGGTTGTCTTTTATCAACACTCCCAAATCTTTCTCCTCTTTCACTTTTGTAATGAGTTATCTTCCCAGGGATGGTGTTTTGGTGCTGTTGCCCATTTCCAGTATTGAAATTCATTCCCCATTCTTACTCCTCTGTAATGATAGTGTATAGATCTTTTTGCAATAGTCTACAGTCCTCCTCCTTTTTCACTCTTCTCATGATTTTTGCATCATCTGCAAACATGTGGGCACAGTTTGTTGTACCCTCCATCATGTCACTGACATAGACAAGAAACATTACTGGTATAAGCAATGAACATTGTGGAACTCCATTCATTATTTCTTTCCATCTTGACATCTCATCCTTTACAACTGTCCTCACATATCTTCCCTTCAAGAAATCTTTCATCTATTTGAGTAGTTTGGCTCTCAGTCCTCCAATGTAATCCAATTTCCTCATAAGTCAACTGTGAGGTACATACATATACCAAGGACCTTTTCCCCCTTACAAGGGAGGTAGCCAAAGTCAGAGGCATAAATCCACTCCAACCCATTTCATCCCCACATACTCCACTCCCATTTACCACCCCTCCCTGTGAGGTAGTGTGGTACTTTATCAAAAATTTTCTCTAGGTTAAGGTAAGGTGCTTTATCAAAATTTTTCTCTAGGTCAAGGTGAGGTACTTCATCAAAAAATTTCTCTGGATCAAGATACACATAGGCCACCCATCCCTCTCTCTTTTGCAGTACATCACTCTCTTGAATAAAAGTGCAAAAGGTTCAACAACATACATGACCTTCCAAATCTAGAGCTCAAGTGACTGTCTGTCAGAATGTTCATCTCATCAAGAAATTTGGTCCATCAATTTTCACATAATTTCATTATTGTGCTGGTCACCAGCCTATAATTTAGTGGTGTCTCCTTACTTCCACCTTTATGAATTGGTACCACATTAACCCTTTTCCAATGAAGTGGCACTATACCTTCTTTCAATGAACATATAATAAGAATGTGAATCTGGTCTGCTAGATGATCCCTAAATCCTTTGATTATCCAACTTGAGATACCATCAGGTTCTGAAGCTTTTGTCACATCCAATGATCCCAAAAGATTGAGCACTTTCCTCACTTCTATATCTATATCTTCTAAACCTGAATTTTTGCTCCCCCCACTTTCCTCCAAAAATTAATTACTCTTTTGTGAAGACCAATTGGAAACTTCCATTCATTATTTCTACTTGAGCTGAGGCCTCCTTAAAGACCTCACCACCATGGTGATTATTTCCCTGTCTCAATTTACCAGAGCTGGGTGCGTTCCTCGGTGCATTCCTAGGTGCATTTCTTGGTGCATTCCACTTTAATTTGGCCATGGTTAGCACTCCCAAAGTCTGGTAGGCCACATACTATACCAAAGAAAAATTTTGTAGGCTACATTCAAAAGGTAGACCACATACTATACCAGCACCTCTATTGTTTGTGAGCACTAACCATGGCCAAACTATAGTGGAATGCACCTAGGAATGTACTGAGGAATGCACCCAGTTCTGCAATTTACCATTTATAAACCTGGAGTGAGCAGTGTTACTGTTGATTTCTTGGGTAAAGCTTCCATTCTGTTACTTTTGTTCAAGTATGGTTGAGTGTTTTTTGTTGTTATTTTGTATCTACTATGCTGGGGACGGAGAGAGGGGGTCACCGATTTAATGAAGCGGCCTTGCTGTGGATGTGCTGTGTCTTGCGACACTGCTTCTGACCCAGGGCAGTGGACAAGGTGCAGGGATGACCCATCATCCAGGAGATGCTAAGATAAGAGGGAGGGTGGAGGGGTGTGGAGTGTATTCAGGGATGGAATGGGTGGGAATGAATTTATGCCTTTTCCTTTTTGGCTACCTCCCTTGTGAGGGGGAAAAAGCCTTGGTATATGTACATATGCTGGGCTATTGTTGTCAAACCATCTACATGTAAAAGAACATAGGTGTTTAGTCCTGGTTCAGGAGTTGGTTACAGCTCCAGTTTTTTGTGTATTGTTTTGTCTTTGTTAGTGCTGTCCATTTAAAATTTCACCATCTGTGGCAAGTGTTAAATTTGCTGGATGTGTGTGGATAGTTGATATATTTAGAGCAGGTGGGGCAAGTGTAGGGGCCTAGGTTGGCATTTTTGAGACAGACACATTCCATTTAAAAAAAAAAAAATCATCTATCTACATAACAAAATTAAGACTCAAACATTGTAGATTCCACAAGAAGAATCAATATAAAATAAGCTCAAATTATAACTCACCTTTAGCCAAATTCTTGTTTTGCCTAACAATGCTCGTCTTTTTCTTTCAGGGTATGGAATATGCTGCTCTTCGTTAGAAAGTGAAGTGGATGACTGAATAAGATCAAGTTCCACTTGAGGTTCTCCGGGGGGATGTCGTGTCTTTTCATATGATTTAAGAACATCCTCTTCAATCTGAAAGGTAAATTTGGTAGAACTTGAGTGTAAAAAAAGGGAAACTAGAGTATTAATACAAGTAAACAAACAAATGTGACACAAGAATAAAAGGTGCAATAAAAATAAAGTTATAAATTAACTATGTGAGACAGATAATAGTTAAAATTGAGGAGCATGAGAAAGAACAGGGAGAAGAGATCTAAAATATATGAGTGATGTGAAAGATGAAGACTTTGAAAAAGTAAAGAAGCTTTGTTCAGATTATATCACATTTTGCTTCAGCCAGGAAACTAGACCTGAAATAAAGAAGTTAAACCTATTTGAATTGCTCCATTGAATATCTGACATATCTAAGAAATTTTATTTGATCTTAATTTAGACATGGAGGGGTTGACACATAAATCATATGACAGTAATACAGCAATGGATGAGCATTGAGCCAATTCTACACCCAATGTTTGAGCACATAATTACTGGTCCTAGATATATGTTGTGAACTTCATCCCATATTACTTACGTACACATGCCCACTTTACTTACAATTAGGTAACTACCTAAGTGTGTCAAACCTTTTGATCTTACACTCAAGAGTGATTCATGTGCTACAAGAGAGGGAGGGTTGGGTGGACTGTGTATACTTGAGAAGGGTTTTGGTAAAGTAACTCACATTTGACTTAAGTTGAAACTGGAGCATATTGGAGGATTGGAGGACTAAGAAGTAGAATACTCAAATGGATGAAAGATTTAAAGGGCAGGTGCAAATATCAAAACTACCAAGAAGTACCCCTAAGGCCTTCAAGAAGCTGATAAAGGGGACTACCATCCAGGAAAACATTTCTTTGTCCTGGAAGAAAATGACCTCCCAAACATACTTCATGAAGGATGAATCCACAGCCCCAGGTTTCAAGCCACAGAAGGACAGAGTCATGCTTCTTATTTGTGGCAATGAAGCTGGCTTCATGGTAAAACCAGGCCTCATCTATAAGTCAGCAAACCCTAGGGCCCCCAAGAATAGGAACAAGAACTTACTCCCTGCATATTGGATGCACAACACCAATGACTGGATTACCAGTCCTTATGTTCAATTGGTTCCTTCACAGCTTCATCCCTCAAGTCAAGGAATACCAAAGTAACTTAGGTATGGAGTTTAAGGTATTGCTAATCATGGACAATGCTGGAGGCCACCCTGTGGGTTTGCATTACAAGGGAGTTCAGATTGAATTCCTCCATGCCAGCACCACTTATCTATGGATCAGGGTGACATTCATGCCTTCAAGGTGCTCTAAACCTACAACTCTCTCCAACACCTTGTGAAACCAATGGGTACCTACACTGAATTTACATTGAAGGGGTAATAGCATAAATTCACTTTTGTCACATGTTTAATCATCAGCAAGGTTCTATGGGACATATAAAAAGAAACCCTTAATATGTGCTGGAAGAAACTGTGGCCACAGTGTGTATACAATTACATGGGCTTCTCTCCAGAAGAGATCCAGCATGCTGCCATTGATATGGCAGTGACATTGGCAAAGCTACTTGGTGGTAAAAACTTTGAGGACATCATCAAAGGTTAAGTCAGCACCCTCATCAATGCCCATTTTGACCACCTAATGGATGAGGATTTGGCACAGTTGACCAAGTCTACCAGTGAGGAGGAAAAGGACACTGCAGGTACAGACCACAAGGATGAGGATGAGGGCCCAACATTGGAAAATCTGTTTGAACTTATGAAAGCTGCAAGGGACTTTTAAGAGAAGACTGAAGTGTGGGATCCTTATATGGAATGTTCCATAACATTATGCCATGCCATGGAATATATAAGGCCCTACTCATCACCATGCAGAAGCAGCAGCAGTGGCTGCCTATCACCATGTTCTTAAAGCCCATCTAGAAAAACCCCATGATGACACCCCCAAAAGTAGAATCCCATCAGAAGATACAGCTTCTCCTGAAGTACCTGAAGAAGGAGAAGAAGAGGTGCCACCATAGGAGATGGAAGAGGAGACACTGCAAGAACATCATCATCATCTTCAAGCAACATTCATTACTGTTTAGTACAGTAATGCTTGATATATGTAATTTAAAACTTCTCATTATCAGTACTATATCTCTTATAGCACATGTCAGTAGGAAACATTAACCTCTTCAATATGAGTCAAATACTCACACATTAGGCTGCCTGATGTATGATGATGCATCACAATACACTCATTACAGAATATTAAGTTACAACTGTTATACTCATTCTCTTTCATCCAGAATGCTTATAACCCCAGAAAACGCAATTAAGTCTGTTCACAGAGACAGGATATAATAAGTGTTGGTCCTTTCCTATGTACTACAATTAGATAAATACAATTAAGTAACTATAGAATACAGGGGTCACTCAGCTACCACTACAAAATAATTATAAGCAGGACACCGATGCTGGCATCCTCGTATATCCAGTCACAACTCATGGTGCTTACATAGGCATCATTGTATTCTAGAGGTAAATCACTGATCACAGCATGAAAGAAAACAACCCTGCCTGGATACTTAATAGAATTAACTTGATTATTATTACCTTACTAAGTGTGAGAGTTGTGGGATTATACATACAACAACAGCTTTTTCCCTCTTGCAAGGGAGGTAGCCAAAGTCAAAGGCATAAATCCACTCCCACCCATTTCATCCCCACATACTACATTCCTATTCACCACCCCTCTCTCCCTCTTTTCTTGGCTCCTCCTGGATGATGGGTCATCCCTGCATCTTGCCCGCTGCCCTGGATCAGAAACAATGTAGCAAGACACAGCACATCCACAGAAAGGCCACTTCATTTAAGCAGTGACACCCCCCCCCTCTTTGTCCCCTTGTGCAGAAAAAGAGAAAACGGAGAGAAATTCCTTCGGGCTCCGTCAAAATATCATTCACACATACTCCCTAAACCATCCCCCATTCTCCAATCACTCCCATCTTCTGTTTTCTCCCTTCCTTCCTCAAAAGATATCCCCCTCTCTCCCAATGCCCTTTTTACCCTTATCCATCCATCCATGTGGGAGTATACATGCACCTATTATTCATGAATTTTTGCCATTTACAGAGGGTCACAATCCCTAAACCCTGCAAACAGCAGAAGACCACCATAATGTATTGTGTTGTTTGAAGCCCATTTAGTATAACTGACTTTGACAATGTGTATGTTATGAGATTTTTGTATTACAAATATAAGACATATTTATTATGACAAAATCTGTCAGATATAATGGATGATAAGCAACGATGAACAATTAATCCTCAAATTAATCCATTATAATGAGTTTTGAGTGTAATGATGGAGAGGAACTTACTTTTTCACGGCTACGTTCTGGAGGTGGCTGAGGTCTTTCTGGTTCAAGCACTGATAATAGTGCTTCATCATGAGTCAGCTGCAGCAGATTTTCTTCATTCCTAAAATTATCCTTCTGACTACTCTTCAACCGCTGCTTAGCCTCCCCCTGTTACAATGAAAAATTAATTGTTTATCTAGTGAATATAGATTTCAAGATGTTCCACTCAAAAAATATATAAATACATATATACAAAGGAATACAAGCAGCAACAGACTTATTGGTCCTTACAAATTGAAAGGGGGTGTAAACAATGGAAACAGTTAATAATCACTGATTTAAGTGTATGCTGATGCTGAGAAATAAGTTAGGTTGGGGTTGGACTCCATATACTGTATCTATCAAGGTAATTTGTAAAAGTGTCAACCTTTGTCCCATAGGAAAAAGTGACCATGTAATAATTGAATTTCAGTTGGAGGAGAGGGAATAGAGCCAAGAAATGGCTGGAATGAGTCAGTGTTATGGTCCTCAGACAGAGTGAAGGATATATGCAAGATTGAGAAAATACAAAGGGCAGCAATTAACCTGGTCCCCAGACTGGCAGATAAACCATATGAAGAAAGACTAAAAGCACTTGGTCTGCCAACTTTGAAAGATTGAAAAGAAATATTTAATATGATTCCAGTATTCAAGTCACTAAAAGAGATAGATTACATTGAGAAAAGAGATCTCTTGATTAAGGATAGGAGGGATTTAAAGGGTCATGAGAACAAACTAAGGAAGACTACATGTCTATAGGATGTGATGAAATACAGTTTTCCATATAGATGTATGAATACTTGGAATAGTTTTGAAGGTGATCTAACCCAAGCTGGAATAATGCATGAATTCAAATCTAAATATAATTGGAAATAAAGAATATAGACTAAGTTAGAATTATATATGAATTTGAGGCTAGGTATAGTAACTTGGAGAGGAGACTGGACCTAACAATTGTTGCTCCTTTCCTGTATATTACAATTTGATACATACATGGGAATCATGGTGGCAGAATTCTTTTCTCTCTCCATTTCAGGGAAACATGGGAAAAGAAGTGGTGAAGGACAGTTTTATTTACCTCTTCCAACACCAAACTTTGGTCTGGTACTTTCTATGATGATTAGTATTATAAGAATAGTAAAGTTGGTGGTGCTGTACACTAGTAGTACATATGGCTATATTTTAAGTGATGGAAAATATATAAAGACAAATTTGTTTATACCCTCTCTTTATGCTGCTTTTTCCATTCTTCAAGTTTTATTTTGTATAATGCCATCTGGTTAGCATAATATTTTTCATATTCTTTTAAACACTCTCTCATTTCAATTCTAAGTCCTTCTTTCCACATCTTCTTAGCCATTTCAATGTCCTCCACTTCTTTTTTCTTGATATTAAGATGAGTGGATGTACAACAGTAATTATGTTTTGCTCTGCAAAAGAAAGGAATACATTAATGTTAACAATTAGTTTTGAAAGAGATATAAAAAAATGCTCATTTTTAGCCAAATGCCTTTAGTTTTCAGACCAAATTTCAGTTGACCACTTCACTAAATATCACCATCAGCAAAGGAGAATTATAACTGGTTTCTAGCAAAGATGGTCAACTGACAGCTCAATGACTTTAGAGGGGGTGCAGAGAAGTGTGCTGACTCAAAACATGGTTTTAGGCCACTACACTCCACAAACACTCTTCTGATAAACCTCACACAAAGAATTTTAGATGGCATAAATTCAGATAGGTCCCACCACAGAACACTTCTCATAACATTAGACATTAGTAAAGCTTTTGATGCTATCCCTCGCCACAACCTAACAAATAAAATATATAACACAGACATGCACAATAACACCAAAAGATGGCTGGCCAATTATCTGGCAGGTAGGAATGCTTACGTGTCATATAATGGCCAATCATCGCACATCAGAAACATTAAGAATGGAGTACCACAGGGCTCTGTTCTATCCCCCACACTATTTAATCTATACATGCATGACTTACCCACACCAGACAACTCAGAAATACAAATCTCTTCCTACGCAGACGACATAACAATCACATGCACGCATCGTAACACAAAGCTGCAGAAATAATCCAGCCATACCTTGATACACTCAACACATGGTTCATCACAAACAGACTCAAAATAGCTCCAACCAAATCTACAGCAACACTTCTCACCAACTGGACAATAGAACACAAATACATACCTCATCTCTACACAACACAAATACATACCTCATCTCTACATCAACAACACTCTAATACCACACAATATCACACCGATATTTCTTGGTGTAACATTAGATAATTCCATGTGTTTCTAACAACACATCACAAACAAAAAGCCTTTGACAAAGTACCACACAGAAAACTACTAAAAAAACTGGAACACATAGGAGGAATACAGGGAAACCTACTAAAATGGATAGAGGACTTTCTGACTGGTAGAAAGATGAGAGTAGTGCTCAGAGAAAAATATTCAGACTGGAAAGAGGTGATCAGTGGAGTACCGCAAGGATCTGTACTGGCACCAATAATGTTTGCTATCTATATGAATGACATAGATGAGGACGTGAACTGCTACATGAGCTTCTTTGCCGATGACGCCAAACTGCTAAGGAAAATAGAAACTGATGAGGACTGTGAAGCACTGCAAGAAGACCTAAATAGGGTATGGAACTGGAGTCAGAAATGGGAAGTGGACTTTAATACTAAGAAGTGTAGCATAATGGAGTTTGGAAAAAGCAAAAACAGAATATCAGGAAAATATACAATTGGAACCAAAGAAGTAAAGAAAGTAGGATCCGAAAAAGATTTGGGAGTAATTATCACGAACGACTTGTCCTATGATATACAGATTAACAAAATTGTCGGGGAGACTTACAACTTGCTAAGATCAATAAAAGTGGCGTTTACATACTTGGACGAAGACATGATGAAAAAAATATTGGTTACATTGATAAGGCCTAGATTAGAGTATGCAGCGACATTGTGGTCCCCCAGTACCAAAAAGAATATAAAGAAAATAGAAAGAATCCAAAGAGCAGCTACAAAAATGGCACCTGCACTTGCAAACCTATCATACGAAGAGAGATTGGCTAAACTGGAGTTACCGACACTGGAGCAAAGAAGAGAGAGAGGTGACCTATTGACCATCTACAGAATCATGAAAGGCACAGAGGTACTCGATAGTGAGAACTTACTTAACTGGGACAAAAGAAACACAAGAGGACATGGAAAGAAAATAAAAAAACATAGCTATAGAAGAGAACTGAAGAAAAACAGTTTTCCTCATAGAGTTTTGGACACTTGGAACAAACTGGACAATGAAATAGTATGCGCAAAAACCATTCATGAGTTTAAAAACAAACTAGACACTGCAAGATACAAAGGCGGGACAACACGAGCATAGCTCCCCTTCCCGCAAAATACAACTAGGTAAATACAACTAGGTAAAATAAAAAACAAATGCACACCTAGACTTAACGCACTTAAGTCAATCACTGGAACGACATTTGGACAAAACAAAGAAACTAATATAACAATATACAAACAATGCATACGCTCAGTGTTGAATTATGCGAGTCCTGCATGGGCTGCTAATCTCAGTGAGACACACCACAACACCCTTCAAATCATACAAAACAAAGCCTTAAAAACAATTACAGGCTGCACAAATACAACACCAAGAGACCATTTACACCATGAAACAAAAGTCCTCAAAGTCAAGGACCGCCTCGACATGAGAGGCACACAAACACTTGCCACAGCTACCACAAACACATCACACCCGCTACACTACATAGCAGAACACCCACACACACCAAGAAACATTAAAACAACACCCAAAGACCTTTATTATGCACAAATACTCTCTTCTCTTCCTCCACAACCACCAAATACCAGCCTCCGGAAACATATTCATAATCATATCACTCACCGCTCCATTAACACACTGAAAGACAACACACTGCTGCATGCCAGACCCCCTGATATCCACCCCTCTGAATCTTCTCTCCCACAAAAGGACAGAGTCCACTTGGCCAGACTGCGGTGCGGCCACCACCCAGCACTTCTAAGCTACCAGAAGAGGCTGGATGACCGCATTGTGAACAGCTGTCCAGGATGTAACACTTCACCCCATACCATACAATACATAATGGAAGACTGCATTATACACAATCATGCACGCAAACAACACAACATACACTCTATAAAGGATTTGTGGGAAAACCCAGTTTCGGCTGTAGTGTTCCTTGGGGAGACGGGACTGCTCGGACAGACAGTCTAGGGAACGACAACAACAACAACAACTGACAGCTAAGTCACCCTCTTAGCACCAAACTTCTAATATTAAGGTTATGATTAGCCTTTGAGAAAGAGAAACTTTTCAGATACAAGAACATCTTAAATTCAAAGGAAATAAACAAAATGGGTGCAGGGTGTTGTTCATGCTTGGTCAATCTGTATATGAATAAGATGGTGGGGGAGGAAAATGTTTAACATGAGGGTACCAGGCAGAGGTTTGGAGTTAGTGAGTGAAAGTGGAGGGAGATGGGATGTAAGACAATTGTTTGCTTATACCACTGTGCTTAGAGCTGTGTCAGCAAATAAACTGGAACAGCTAGTAATGTTATTTGGAAGGGTTTGTGAGAGGAGAAAGCTGAAAGCAAATGTAGACAAAAATAAGGTGATGGTTGGGGTGGGTTGTAATTGTAAATTTAACCTCTTCACTCCGGGGCACATCGCACGTCTGGCAGCATTAGCTGCCCGACGTGCAGAGAAGGGGACAGAGAAGGGGGGGTCACCAATTAAATGAAGCAGACTTGCTGTGGATGTGCTGATTTTTTGCTGCATTACTTCTGATCCAGGGCAGTGGGCAGGAGGAGCCAAAATAAGAGGGAGGGAGGGGTGGTGAATGGAAGTGGAGTGGGTGGGGATGAAATGAGTGGAAGTGGAACTGTGTCTTTTGACTTTGGCTAGCTCCTGTGTGTTGGTAAAAAAGCCCTTGGTATATGTATTTATGTATTTCTTATACTTTTTTACACATGGAAAGCTGACAATTGGCAACTGCCTTCCTCTCCCTAGTACTTTCAGCCAGAGTCTCACACTGATACAACACAGAAAACAATCTAAAGTTTCTTCCATGTGAGAAATCTGCAGGAGGTTTCAAGGACCACTGTCAGCCCCTGTGGGGCTACAGGTTATCCACTTAGTGAAAATTGAGGCAACAATTGATTGACAAATAAACTAACAATCTCATCAGTCTTGTAGATAAGCTACTTTAGTACACACCTTATAAAAAATATTCTTTACCTCATATCCTTTAATTCCTTCCAAAGTTTGAGAACATTAGCAAGAAGATTTCTGTCCTTCTCTGCTTCATACAGGAACTGCTCCCTGCACACACGAATTTCCTGACTGTAGAGTTCTAAACGACGTTTATGATCTATTTCTGCTTTGATGAGTGACTGAGTTCCCCTTCTTGACATGCCTCTTGGATTAATTTGCAACAAATTAGACATGGCTTGGCGAAGGGCCTGCAAAAAACAAAAGTAACCTTGTAAAAACAAATAAGTAAACAAATAAATAGATAAATCAAATAAATAATAATATTTGTTGCCTTAAGTTTCAGGGAAAGTCTGCAGCCCCACAGTGGCAGGCAACAGTCTTTCAGTTCTCCCACAGATCTCTCTGGAAGGAAACCTTGGACTGCTCTCTGCATTGTTCTGGCATATTTACCAAATTGTAGTACAAAAGAAAGGAGCAATACTCGTTCGGTCCTGTATCCTATTCTCTAATTTTCTAACATACCTAGACTCAAATTTATGTACAGTTCCAGCTTAATCTACCGGTATATCCTTGATTTTCAATTATCATATTTAGATTTGAACTCGTGTATTGTTTGAACTTGGGCTATATTACCTTCTAAGCTATTCCACATATTTATGGATCTATATGGATAACTGTATTTCTTCACATTCTTTAGACATGCAGTCTTTCTTAATTTACTCCCATGACCATGTAAAGCCCTCCCATCTTAACTCACATCTCTTTTCTCAATGCAATTTATCCCCTTTAGTGACCTGAATACTGTAATCATATCACCTCTTTCTCTTTGATCTTTCAAATTTGGCTGAACCAGTACTTTTAGTCTTTCCTCATGTGGTTTATCTGTCAGGCTGGGGACCCATTTGGTTGCTACCTTTTCTCCTCCTCCACCCTTTCTCCAATAAGATTCATTGTTACAAGTCTATATGCAATACTGTTTAACTTAAGCAACCTCAAATCTCTGCATAAGTCACTTAGTTTACAGGTCAGCAAAACACGTACAAGTCATAAATGGGTATCAGGCCCCTGGCCATTTTTATAATTCAAAGTGGAGAGCTAACCTAGGCAATCCCTCACCTACAAACTATGCTGTTTACAAACACCTAAGCCATAAAGAAACAACCCTCACCATCTACCCAACTTTCTACCCACTTCTACTAGCCTCTTACATATATATATATATATATATATATATATATATATATATATATATATATATATATATATATATATATATATATATATATATATATATATATATGGGTTGCTAGGCTGGATAGAGTGAGAAATGAGGAGGTGAGGAGGAGAACAGGGGTGAAAAAGGATTTGGGAGATGGGGTTGATGAAAGAATATTAGGATGGTTTGGACACATGGAAAGAATGAGTGAAGAAAGACTAGTAAAAGAGGTATGGAAGGCAGATGTGGAGGGAGTGAACATGAGGGGACTTCATAGGATGAGGTGGATGGATGGGGTGAAGGGGGCTTTGGGGAGGAGGGGAATGTCTGTTGAGGAAGGAAGGGAGAGGACAGAAGACAGAGGTGAGTGGAGAATGGTTGTATATGGATGATGTTGTGACTGCATGAGGAGGACTGGGCAGGGGGGTGGGGGTGGGGTAGTATGTGTGAGTAAATTTTGACGCAGCCCGAAGGGATTTCTCCCCGTCCTCTCCTTATATGCAAGGGGGGAGAGGGGGGGTCGCCGATTAAATGAAGTGGCCTTGCTGTGGATGTGCTGTGTCTTGCGACACTGCTTCTGACCCAGGGCGGTGGGCAGGGTGCAGGGATGACCCGTCATCCAGGAGGTGCTCAGATGAGAGGGAGGGTGGGAGGGGTGTGGAGTGTATTTAGGGATGAAATGGGTGGGAGTGTTTTTATGCCTTTTCCTTTTTGGCTACCTCCCTTGGAAGGGGGAAAAAGCCTTGGTATATGTATGTATGTATATATATATATATATATATATATATATATATATATATATATATATATATATATATATATATATATATATATATGTATATATTTGTATATATATATAATATTATACTTATTGGTCAACTGGATGTACTTACCTAGTAGTATTTACCTGGTTGTATCTTACGGGAAGGGGAGCTATGCTCGTGGATGTGGATTAAAAAAAAATGCATCTAACACATATTGTGTATGACAGACATGAAGACCATGCATAAAACTTATGCAGTATCTCCATTGGGAGTAAATTCTACAAGCACAAAAAAAAAACTGTCCAACACTTAGATTAGGGATCAATGTGCATACAAAGATAAATTCAAGGCCAACTTGACTTACTAATAATTTTTTTTCCAAAACTTCTGTAACTTGGGAATTGATCCTATGTGAGTAGGAGTTAAATGCCAAAGTAAGCTCAGCAGCAAGAATATGTTCCTGGGAAAATAGTGGATGATGGCTGAAAACCAGTGAACCCACTTCAATCTCTAGTACTCCATAATTGCCTTCCATTTCTTGACTAGGATGAGACATCAGAAAGTGGTCCATTGGCACTGGCTATGGAAATGAGAATAGAAATTATATTTATATGGTGTTTAACTTGTTAGAAATTATATACTATATTAAATATGTTAGTTCTTAGCATATTAACCATAATATGTTCATCAGATGACATAGCAATATCACATTTAATGACGATTGTGAGGAATGAAAATGGTGGAAGATGCAAAACTGGAGTGAGAGCAAAGCTGAGGCTATTCCTCAGAAATTAAAACCAGAGGACCAAAGAGAAGGGACATCATAATAGTGTATGGCCCCCCCTACACACACATCAAGACAAGGCTTTGAAATGGAGCTGATTATCTGGAAATATTGTTAGACACATCTTTTCTCCTAAGACAAATATTTCCTCCTACAAAATGATACTGAACAAAGTAACAACATATTCCTTGTGGGAGACCAATTGCAGAGATCAATTGGCAGGACTGGGAAGCATGTGGTATGATTCCTGGGGTAATATAATTCTAAACTAGAAAACACTACAACTCAAAGGGTAAAAGACAAAAATTGGGTAAGACTGGACTTGCCACTTACTAAGGATCCAGACATTATTGTCAACCTGAAATATCTTTGCCTTATAGGAAAAAGTGAGCATGCACCATTTGAGTTCTAGTTGGAAGATAGGATATTAGAGCCATGGAGTGAATCATATAGGCATGGCATACCCAACTTTATGAAGACAAACTTCTCAAGTTTTGAGAAAAATCTTTGAAAAAGCCAATTAGGAGGAATTTATGAATACTGCAGACAATTAATCAATCTATTGTCAATGGTCTCTCTTACAGGAGACCCATGGGTTCCAGGTAATTGGCAATAGCCACCAGATTGGCCCATAAGTGTATGGCTTGGGTGGAGCAGTGCAAACTGAGCTGTTTGGTGTTCATTGTGATGATTACACCTGGGATAGTTTGTTTCTGTAGTCAGGCCTATTCTCTGCTGGTACTGTCTTGGTGCTGGATGGTGACCTGAGCATAAGAATGCTAAGGTGGTTCTTCTTTCTCTTGGAAGGTGTTTTCAGTGGGGCTGATGCTTAGGAGTATGAAGTATGGAGTCTGGTGATCAGTCTTGATAAGCTTGCTTTGGAAAATCTTTCTATTCCTGTACATCTTGGGTGTGAATGAACATGTGCTAAGAATTAGTGGGAAGGAAATTTATAAAAATTACCAGTTCATTAAACCAGTCATTTTTACAATTTCTACACTGTGAGATAACTAAATAAATCAGAGACAAGTTTTGGGATAAATGGAGGAAGAGAGGTACCAGTAGAGCTAAAGAAGAATACAAAAAAGCTAGAAATGATTACACAAGAACCTGAAAAAGGCATCATTGATAAGTATGAGGATGAATAAAAACTACTTTTCTAGCTCTATCAATCAAATAGAGGCACAATGCAAGATCATTGGGACATGTAAGCCCCCCCATCATGACAAGGCAGTTCATGTTAGGGGGGCCTCAGGGTTTAATGGGATAGCAAACAGAATACTTAAAGAATGCAAGGAACAATTAACAGACTAGATTCAAATCTAAATGCATATTCACTAAAAGAAGGAGTAATGCTGCAGGATTGGAACAGGACTAACATGGTACCAATCAGTATATAAGAGAAAGTAAAGATTTTGCACAGAATTATAGACCAGTGTCCTTAATTGGCATAATAGTAAAACTGTGTGAGAGAATTGTACAAATTCACTGAGGGAAGTGCCTTGATGTGAAGGGCATTTCTACATAAGATAAATTTGGCCTCTGATCCAGATGATCTGCATCAAACCTTTTAAGCTTTTGCTCATAAGTGATAGATGTGCTGCATATGAGAGAAGGCTGAGTTGACTGTGTGTATTTTGATCCAGATATAGCCTTCAACAAAGGCCCTCACAGTTGACTATTATGGACACTGGAACATTTAGAGGACTATAAGGTAAACCTGAGTTTTCTCCTCCCAGACCCCATAGTGCCTTGACTTCTCATAGGATGAACATATAGAGAGCAGGATCCCATCACTCTGTCCCACTTAGTCACCTTTTATGACTTACATGGGAAATGTGGTGGGAGAATTCTCCCTTTCTCTCACCACAGGAGTTCTTTTAAATAAGATATATTCATATACCAAGGGCTTTTTCTCCCTTACAAGAGAGGTAGCCAAAGTCAAAAGGCCAAAGATATCTGATATAAAAAAAAAACAGAGCTGAGCACATTCCAAGGTGCATTCCTTGATGTGTTCCACTTTAGTTTTGCCGCGGTTAGTGCTCCCAAACTATTAAAGCTTAAGAGACAGGTTCATACCGAAATAAAATTCTGGTAGGCCATATCCAAAAGGTAGCCCACATATTATACCAACACCTATATTGCTTTAATAGTTTGGGAGCACTAACCGTGACCAAACTATAGCAAAACACACCTAGGAGTGCACCAAGGAATGCACTCAGTTCTAGGAGAAAAAAAATCTTTAGAACTTACTTTGACAAATCTAGAAATCTGTTTAGGCTCCTTTTCTTCTTCTTGCATGAACTGATGATGCAGTTTATTGCTCACTGGATTATCTTCCATAAGAAAATATTTCTCCTCACCAAACCAGTATCTGTCCCAGATATAAAAGTACAATATTACTACTGATATAATTGCAAACAGGTGGTATGACATTGGTGATCATGAGGGTGTATGCACCACAGGCATGAGAATAAGACAGACCTAAGTTCATTCAGTGAATTGTTTTAAATGGAGAGAGAGAGAGAGAGAGAGAGAGAGAGAGAGAGAGAGAGAGAGAGAGAGAGAGAGAGAGAGAGAGAGAGAGAGAGAGAGAGAGAGAGAGAGAGAGAGAGAGACAGTGTGTGTCAAGGTGTTTTGGGGCATCTGTGGTGAATGAGAACAAATATCATGATGATGATGATGATGATGATGATGATGATGATGATGATGATGATGATGATGATGATGATGTATAAAACAGCTTTCACATATGATGAAAAAAATATAATATATGATACTCACTTTTCATTATGATGTAGCAATCTATTATGCATAATATTAAGATTGATAACTCCAACAGTGGGCTTCTCTCCGATGAAGAGTCCCTCATCTTCTAAGATTATACTATCAGTTTTTCCAGTAGTTCTTTCCTCCAGATTCCCTATTAAATAGAACAAAAATATTCATACACAGGCTGGATGGAGTGAGAAATGAGGAGGTGAAGAGGAGAGCAAGGGTCGAAAGGGAGTTGGGAGATAGGGCTGATGGAAGAGTATTAGGATGGTTTGGACACCTGGAAATAATGAGTGAAGAATGGTTAGTAAAAGAGGTGTGGAAGGCACAGGTGGGGAAGGAGTGAACATGAGGGGGCAACCAAGAATGAGATGGATAGATGGGGTAAAGGGGCATTGTGAAAAAGTGGAATGTCTGTTAAGGAAGGAAGGGAGAAGAGAGAAGACAGGGATGAGTGAAGAATGGTTGTGTATAGATGATGCTATGGAAGGGAGTGGGTGGGGGGATAGGGATTGAGGGAGTATGTGTGAATGATATTTTGATGCACCCTGAAAAGATTTCTCCCTGTTTTCTCTTTTTCTGCATGAGGGGATGGAGAGAAGGGGGGTCGCTGATTAAATGAAGCGGCCTTGCTGTGGATATCCTGGGTCTTGCTACATTGCTTCTGACCAAGGTAGTGGGCGAGATGCAGGGATGACCTGTCATCCAGGAGCCAAGAAAAGAGGGAGGGAGGGAGGGGTGGTGAATGAGAATGGAGTATGCTGGGATGAAATGGTGGGAGTGGATTTATGCCTTTGGCTACCTCCCTTAAAAGGGGGAAAAAACATTGATATATGTATGTGTCATTATCTATTAATTTATTTGTTTTACCATTTTTTTCCACATCCAACCTAGTTATGGACCAAAAGGTCTCCTGTCGACATGCTCTTCCTTTGTAATATCATGTTCCCTTATATGGTTTGTTGGTTAGTCAGAGAATCAATTTGGTTGCTGGTCTTTGTATTTTCTTCATGCTGTACCTTCATTTTGTGTGGGGATGATCACATCAGTGATGCATATTTTAATCTGGAAAGAACTAGATTTTCAATGAGTTTTTTCATCATCTTTTCATCTATGTAGTGAAAAGCCCCTCTTCTTTTCATCAAGAATCTGTGTCTCTTGCCCATAACCCTGTTGAGTGAAAAATTATCTATAACCAGCACTCCCAGACCCTTCTCTTTTGCTCTTGGAAGTTTCACTTCCCATTGTTCTCACTGAACATAATTTTAATGGTCTTTCTGTTACCATTCTTAGGCTTCCTCATCTTTTATCTTCATGATTCTTCTAGGTTAATGTTCACAAATAATTGTTGGCCTAATTATAAGTGTCATTTTTATGTGTTCATGTATTTCCCAATTGTAGTATACAGAGAAGGAACTACATCCTTATTGGATGGATGTGTTGTGGGATACTAGGGGGTTGAGTGTTGTAGATGTTTGCACTGAATGCTGCAACAGCTGGATTCTTACTGCATCCTGTAGCTGTGTCATGTGATGTGATGCAATATGCGGGTGGATTCTAAGTCTTTTGCATAGAACTGTTTGCCAATCATTTTCTATGGGGAGAATTCTGGACTTTAGATACCCTACTGGAGTTGTTTTGGTGAAACCAGTTATTACTATCAAGGCTTTGTTTCACACTGTCCATAGGTTATCTTTGTATCTTCCCAACAAAGATACCTACATATAGCACTGGCTTTTTCCCCTTTACAAGGGAGGTAGCCAAAGTCAAAAGGCATAATTCAACTCCCACTCATTTCATCCCCACTCATTCCACTCCTATTCACCACCCTCCCTCCCTCTTAACATAGATACTAACAGAGATAATCTATACAGATATTAAGGTGCTACTCACAAAACAATCCATGACTGAGAGTTTTTAGTAAACACTCTCAAGACCTCATAACAAACATGTATCATATCCACCTCAGTAACATATTGTTCATTAATATACCAGATCCTAACTCCTGCACTCTATGATACCACTCAAAAGCACATCCACATACCACCTAATAAACACAAGACAACAAACCAAACAACTAAGCTCTTAATCATCATTCAATATAAATCTAAAAAAAAATCCAAAACACAAGGGTCATACTCATATGTCTCCTCTCAAGATCAACCAGCATTAAAATAATACCAGAAAAAAATTCTCTACATACACACTACATACCATAGGTGTTCACATTACACATAATATACTAAATAGATCCTCCTACCTTGCTCCATGCATACACAACACAGACAACAATACAACACATCTTCACCAAAATGTCTCTTGGTTGTAACCAGTTATTTAAGATTTAAGATTCAACCAAGTCATGTAAAAGGACCAAGAAAGCCAAACAAATAAAGTTAATGTATCTGCATATTTAACCTTATCAATAACAATACCTGGTAATATGGATGGTGAGAAAAGAGTTTCTGCATCATGTTCAAGTCTGGTTTGAAGGGGAATGTAAGCCAATGGCTGCTTCTTGCTTATATGCCATTTTGCTTCCTCCAAGAGTCCAATCTGAGAGTCAGAGCTTTCTGTAAAATATTTAAATCAGAACTCCTCCATTTTACTGACACAATTTTTATTATAATTTTCAGATAAAACAATTAAAAAACACATCTCGATAGAGATGACCTATTGAAATGGGACAAGAGAGAAACAAGAGGACACAATAAAAAGCTAAAGAAGGACAGTTACAGAAGAGACCTGAAAAAGAGCAGTTTCCCAGACAGAGTGATCGATGTCTGGAACAAACTAAACAGTGAAACAGCGAATGCCAGAACTATACACGAGTTCAAGAATAAATTGGATGTGGAGAGATACGAAAACGGGTTACAATGAGCATAGCTCCCGTCCCGTAAAATACAACTAGGTAAATATACAAATACTTTAAAACTATTTTATGGGAGTGGCTGAGTCAAACCATACTTTTTGCCATGACTCTACATGGAAGATGAATACAAAAAAAAAAAAGAGAATACCTAGTCCCCTTGTTCCATCAATTTAGTAATTTTTTATGACATGCCTCAAGTCTCACTGACTGAAAACCTACAGCCCCAACGTAGTTGGCAATGATCCCTGGGTTTTTCATAGATCTTCCTGGAAAGAAATGCTGGACTGTGTGATGTATTTGGGCATTTACCAATCTTTATTTATGTGGATGTGCTGTGTCTTGCTGCATTGCTTCTAACCCAGGGGAGTGGGTGGTATGCAGGGGTGACCTATCATCCAGAGGGAGCCAAGAAAAGAGGAAGAGAGGGGTGGTGAATGGAAATGAAGTATGTGGGGATGAAATGAGGGGGAGAGGATTTATGCCTTTTGACTTTGGCTACCTCCCTTATAAGGGGGAAAAAGCCATTGGTATATGTATGCATGTATGTATATATATATGTATACATACATACATGTATGGACATACATACAGGTGCTGCAATGCCCAACTTACAAAAAGTTGCACTGTTCGTCAAAACAGTAGGGAGAGGAAGTCACTGCCTGCCTCCCTCCAAGAAGAAAATACACTATGTGAGAACTGCATGAGGATGACAAATGAACACATGTTTCCCCACCTCCACAAGGGGTGTGTCACTGAGGGCTTATCATCTGGTCTCCAGAATGGGCCACAGGGTCTCTCTTTACACTCTTACACTCTACTCCCTACTCTCTTTTGTATATCCTTGTTTTTCTCACAGAAGGAGGTCAATACACCAGTACCTGCCCTCCCATTTCTCTTCTTATTAGCCAGCAACACAGAAACCACCCCCCTCTACACTTACCTCACATGCAATAAACCCTTTCACTATAAACACACATTCATCAAATCTAATACATACCACTATTGGTTCCACTTACAATGCACAACTCTTTACAAAAATAAATAAATAAATAAATAGAAAAAAAACAGAACTGCTCCACTTCCTAAATGAACACAACATACATATAGTACTTGTACAAGAAACGAAGCTCACACCACAAATAACAATATCCTCATTCACAGATTACATAACAGTAAGAGAAGACAACACAAGACAGAAAGGTGAACCCATAACACTAGTACACAACAGCATGCTCTTCTACAACAAAACAAAGAGATACCAGACAATCATTCACAGATACCATCACTGAAATAATCACAATTCAAACACAAATAACGAAAACAATCTGTTCTATCACAAACATATATATCCCACCAACTACATCTATCCCAGGAGGTTTCATCTTACACCTCCAACCACTCAACTCAATAACAAACCACATACTGGCAAGTGATCTGAATGCACACCATCCAATCTGGCTTAATCAAATTTTGAATCAAAATGCAAGACTATTCATAATTACACATTTCTTATGACTGAATTTTGGAAAATTGAGGTTCCACAATATGCAAACCTACCATTATCCAATGGCTGATCTTCTTTTGAAGTTGAGGGTTTCCCTTCACCTATACTGGATGTTTTGGATTCACCAATTTTGGGGCCTGATCTTCTTGATGGCTTCTGTGTTGCTTTACTTTTTTCAGGAGATCCCTCTAATTGATCAATGGATGCAGCTCCTTGAAAGTCTTCAAGCCATGTTACTCTTGTAAAGAAATCATAACTCTCTTCTCTGACTGGTATTTTAACCTAAAAAAGAGAATACACAAAAATAAAGTTTCAAACAATGCACAAAACATTAGTCAACCAATCAATCAATGAATTAACTGTTATCTAAGGTACCAATGACAGGTACCTACAATATTTGTGGTTGTCATGTGAGAAAACCATCTCCCTACTATTGATCTTCAAATACCATTAAAACTTTTATCTCCAACTGAAGACTCAGGGCTGGCACTCAGTCTTTGGGCTCGTCACAAGATCTCTGTCAACTTCAACTATTTTTCCTCCACCTTTTCACAAATGAGAAGCTAATAAATATTGACTGCTCCCATCCTCATCCTCCTCCTGCCAACTAGTAGAAACTGTAGAAACAGACCCACATTAATATCATCCAGTGCCCCATGTCTCTCATGCAGAAGACCCACAGCTCCCAGATAACTGACAAAAACTCTACCAGATTGGCCCATAAATCACTTAAGGAAGAAATACTGTATTGCTGTGGGCCAGTGTAAGATGAAGTGCTCTGTGTCTTATGTGTGATGTTTGCATCTGGGTTAATTTATTTTTATGGCCAGGCCTATTCTGTGCAGATATTGTCTAAGTATTGGAAAGTGACCTGAATGCAGTCATGTGGTGTTTGCTTCTCTTGGAAGGGTTTTTTCTGAGGGACTATTGTCTGGAAAGGTTAGTTAGAAAGGGGCATTAGATGGTCAGTCTTGAAGTGCTTGTTTTGTGATCTGAGTATAATTGTATTTACCTAATTATAGTATACAAGAAAGGAGTACACGCACTGGGTCTCATCTCCTGCTCTTTAGAATATCATACCTAGCTTCACTTTCATGTACAGTTTTAAATTTATCTACAGTCACCCCTCCCCCAATGCAGCTTCATGAACTGCAGTTTCGCTTATTAGTGGTTCATGTATTGAGACACTTACTTGGGAATGGCAGGATAAGGTTTTGCATATCTGTGGGTTTCACAAGTATCTGTGGCAACACCAAAAAATCATGAGAAGAGTGAAAAATGAGAAGGACAGTAGAATATTACAAAAAGATCTAGATACTATTTTTGCATTGAGCCAAGAATAGGAAATGAAGTTTGATACCAAAAAATGCAAAGTACTGGAAATGGGCAATAGTGGATAAAGTAAACTTGAGGGAAAGGCCAAGAATGAGACGGATGTCTGGGGTGAAGGGGACCTTTATTAAAATGAGAATGTCTGTTGACCAGGACAGGGAGAAGGCAACAGATAGGTAAAAGAGGAGAATGATTGTAAATGGACTATAAATTGATGTGGCACAAAGGAATTCTTCCTTGGTTTCTCTATTATTGATTGAGGAGACAAGGAGAGAGGGTCATTATGTAAATGAAACAGTGGGGCCCTGTTGTAGATATGCTGTGTCTTGTTGCATTGCTTCTGACCCAGACAGTGGGCAGGAGACAAGGATGACACTTCCTCCACAAGCAGCCCAGATAATATGGAAACATCTGGGTAACTTTTTTCTTTTATAATTACCTTACCTTTGAAATAGATGTTACCATAGTACTTTTATTGCAACATAAATTCAACTTAATACTTTATTTCATTTCCAATCTTTTTTAATTATTTCCTTTTTTCTTTCCTCTGAACTTGAATACTGGACAAGAAGAGGTCTGGATTATCCAAAAATTCAGATTATCAGTGTCTAGCTTTTAGAGTTTTGACTGTGCTTATATATAAGTGTAAAATAGAACTGGAAAGGGATAAGAGGAAACTGAGAAAAGTCCATGAACAAATGTTGGTACCTGGTGAGATGTGAAGCATATAGTCTTTAATACATGGTTTTCAATGGGTTCTCCTTTACCAATTTGTTGACAATATTATCACAGACTCGATGAATTTTCTTACCTTTTGTAGACCAGTCTTCCAGTGTGTTCTTGAAACAACATCCTTTTGAAGTGGATCTTCTGGACCCTTCTCTTCATCATCCTCTGCCTGAAAAAGAAAAAGTAAAATCATAAGGCTACTGGAATAAAACATTTTACATAATATTGCTGAGATATATTTTACCTCATTATTTTTAGCATGGTACATATAATAAATTCACTCTCATTTTCCAAGCCACCCAGTGGAAATTCCTTGTTCATTTATGATTTACAGCACAGGATAGGAGACTACAGATGGCAGTGTCCTTTCTACTAGGCTACTTCACATACAGTCACGTATATATACTGTTTAGCTATTTGTTCACAAACTCTTCCACAACAAAACTGGGGCGGATGAATTCTGGCTAGAGCCTAACGGGGCCATTGTTTTCCTTAGAACTCTAGTATCATAATCCACTAACACTGCAAACAACTATCATTAATTTCTCCTTCCTTCCTTCCTTAAATCTTTCCTTAACCACCCACATCATTCTTCCTCTTCCTTTTCCCATGGTATCTTGTTGCAGAGAACAAGAATACAAACACCATGTTCCCCTGTTCCCCAGCGTATTGTAAATGGGGTGGAGTGAAAGGAATAAGTATTTCCATTTAAATTTGTTTGCATTTTTTTGTTTTGACTCAGCCACCTCTCTATAGGAGAGATTAAGGCTTTTGTATATTATATATACAGACATTCTATTTTATTGCTATCCTTAATTTCACAGATTCTTATGGATGTTTTAAGTTCCTAACATCATTAAGAAAAATTATGCTTAATCTATTATTGTATCCACATTCTAATTAGAATTGTTAACTTACAGATGAGTCAAACCGTGTTGTTGCTGTTTGATGCTTCAATTTTTCACGTAGTCTTCCAGGTCGTTTTCTTGGTTCTTCACCTTCAATCTGAAAATTTAAATGAAAGCTGGTAAAGTACCAGGGTTGGATGGGTGCCATGACATATGTAGAGGTAAAATGTAGAATGAGGGAAGCAACTAAATGTCTTGGGTGAAGTGAGAAATAAAGAGGTAAGAAGGAGAGTAGGGGTGGAAAGGAGACTGGCAGATAAGGCTGATGAAAGAACTGGGATGGTTTGGGCACAATGAAAGAAAAAGTGAGGAAAGACTAGAAAAGGTATGAAAAGAAGAGGTGGATGTAGTGAACTTGAGGGGAAAACCAAGAATGAGATGGATAGAGTGATGGGAGCCACGGGTAAATGGGAAATGAGCAGGGAAAGGAGAAGGCAAAGGATAGGTATGAGTGGCATTAAGACAGTACCAACACAGAACAGGCCTGGCCACAGATTCAAACTGCCCCAGATAATAATAATAAAGAAATAATAATGAAAAAACATAAATACACACATACATATATACATAACTAAATAAATAAGCAAATGTTTTTCAATCTAGATGTTATTTCTAGTAATATGAAATAAGTAGTGAAGGAGAGAAACACAACCCCTTTTATATATGTCATTCATTCATTCCTTTCACACATTAACTTAACAATATTTGTACAACTTACCTCATCTTTGCTAACTACACTAACAGTTTTTTGTTGTTGCCTAGAATCTTTCACAATTGTAGAAGAAACAGTTGGCTGTCTCACAAGCAGAGGTGACAATCCAGAAGACATTTTTCAAGTAAATCTATGAAAAAATTACCATTCACTTTCCTGTCAAAAAAATATGTAAAATATGTATATATATATGACATATATATGAAATAGAAATATACCAATAACATAATCTTTTATACATAACAAAACCCTTTTACCCTTTATAAAAGGAGTGGGTAAGTTAAATCTTATACTGTATCTACATCACACAAATATAACCCCTTCTATCGTAACACTTTGGGGATGGTTACATTCTCCCCTATCACAATGCTTGGGTGAAAAGAAATGCAATGAAGCATAGCTCTTCTATAGCAGGGGTAAATAGCTGAAGCTGGTTGACCACCACTAACTCACCATATCAACCCCCTTCTCATCCACTCAAAATACATTATGAACCTAAATGAGACCATCCAACCAAGATGTCATTCCTTCATCAATGTGCATATCAAAAGTGAGGCCCAGGATTTTTGGGCTTTTGCCCAATGGAAGAAGTTGGCTATGCAATTTGATTGTTGGGTGTTTCATTCATGGTTGTCTGGGGTAAGTAATGTCATTATTGATTTCTGAGGAAAGGGTGTCATTCTGTTTTGTCTCTGCCCCCATTTCTAGATTGTTGGGATTTCCTTGTGCTTCCAGGAATGATTGAAGATATTTTTGTCATGGCTTTTATTCATTGGGTCCCATCTCCTACTCTCCAATTTATCATACCTAGCCTCAAATTCATGTACAGTTCCAACTTAGTCTATATCCTTGATTTCCAATTATTATATTTAGATTTGAATTCATGTATTGTTCCTGCTTGGGCTACATCACCTTCTAAGCTATTCCAAGCATCTATATGGGAAACAGTATTTCTTCACATCCTTTAGATACGTTGCCTTCCTTAATTTGTTCTCATGACCTCTTAAAGCCCTCTAATCCTTAATCAAGAGATCTCTTCTGTCATTGTAATCTGTCCCCATTAGTGAGCTGAATACTCTAATACTAAATATTAATCTTTCAAAGTTGGCAAATCAAGTGTTTAGTCTTTCCTTGTATGGTTTATCTGCCAGGCTGGGGATCAATGTGATTGATGCCCTTTGTATTCTCTCAATCTTGCCTATATCCTTCATTCTGTGTGGGGGCATATTTCAGTTTTGGACAGATTAGGGTTTCATTGTGTATTTCACTGTATTTACCTAGTTGTATTATACAGGAAGGGAGCTATGCTCGTGGTGACCCATCTTTGTATCTTTCAGCATCAACTTTTTTCTTAAAATCTTGAATAGTATTTGCACACACTGTTTCTTTATCTAAGTTATTCCAGGTATCCAGCACTCTATGTGGGAAGCTATTCTTTTTCCGATCTCTTCTATAGTTATCCTTTTTGAATTTCTTTACATGACTTCTTGTTTTTCCATTGTCATTTTTTAGTAAGTCATTCCTATCAAGGATTTCCATTCCTTTCATGATTCTAAATATAGTCAGTAGATCACCTGTTTCTCTTCTCTGCTCCAGTGTTGGTAGTTCCAATTTTGATAATCTTTGTTCATATGTTCATTTGGAAAGAGCTGGTGTCAACTTTGTCATTGCTCTTTGTATTCTTTCTAGTTTCCTTATATTCATTTTAGTACTGGGTGACCATAGTGTCGCTGCATATTCCAGTTTTGGTCTAATCAATACAACTAATATTTTTTAAATCATTTCTTCATCCAAATAATCAAATGCCACTTTCATTGACCTTTATAGGTTGAAAGTTTCTCCGACTATTTTGTTTATATGTTTATCCAGTGTCATGTCTTTGCTGATTATTACTCCAAGGTCCCTTTCCGAGTGCACTTTCTTGATTTCTTCTTCACCAATTTTGTAATTTTTTTAAATTCTGTTTTTACTTTTCCCAAACTCCATTATGCTACACTTCTTGATATTGAAGTTCACTTCCCACTTTTGAGTCCATTTCCAGGTTTTGTCCAGGTCTGATTCCAATGAATCACAGTCCTTCTCTGTTCTTACCCTCTTCAATATTTTTGCTTCATCTGCAAAGAAATTTATATAACATTCACCTGTGGGTTTGTGTGAGTGTATATGGCTCTGGTAGTGACCAAATGAAGAGGAAAGTGAAAGGTACAAGAAGAGAGCCAAAGTAAAATGCAAGGTGAGGGAGGCAAAGAGGAAAATGGATGTAAAATGGAGTAGGAGTTTGACAAAGAATTAAAAAAAAAATGTTTTGGAAGGAAGTGGAGAGAGTGAGAGGGGAACATTCAGACAGAAAGGAAAATGTTTAGTGCAGATGGACAGATGTTAATGGAAGTAAAAGCAGTATAGGGAAGATTAGTAATTTCAGTAGACTACTGACTGTGGAGGAAGTTAGGGAGGGATTGATTGTGGCAGTGAGAGATGCTAGGAAAATGACTGTGATGGAAGAAGAATATGACGGCTGTAGAAAATGACAGAGCTGTAGAAAAAATAAGATACAAAGAGCACTGAAGGTGATGAAAGCTGGTAGGCACTTGAGTTGGATGGATGTCATGTGTAGTGTTTGACAAAGAAACTAATAGTTATAGTAGACTGGCTAGGGAGGCTCTTTAATGTGTACCTAAGGAGAGGAATGTGTTGGAGGATAAGAGGACTGTTTGGATATTTCCACTTTACAAAAGAAAAGTGAAAAAAATATGAATGTAACAGTTTTGGAAGGATCAGTTTGTTTGAGTGTAGTTGAAAAGCCATATACTGATGTTAACTGAGAGGATTAGAAGATGAACAGAGGATATTAAATGGGGGAAAAACTGTTTGGGTTTAACCACTTTCATACAATGACACCTATATAGGCATCATGAGGAGCGAGTGAGTACACGAGAATGCCTGCATCAGCGTCTTAATTATATGATTTTTTTTTAGTTGTACATGAGTTACTCCTGGATTCTGTGAACTGGTTTGATCAGGTTTCCTGTGTTTATTATTACTCAGAGTAAAAGAGACGAAGTAATACAGTAGTGACTTTATATTTTACGATGCGAGTAGTGTGATGCATCATACATATGGCAGCCAATGTTGTGCACGAGAATTTGACTTGTACTGAAATGGTTAAGGAAGATAGTGGATGTATGGGTCAAAATTTTGTAGTAACACATATGAAGTGTTTGACAAAAGGGAAGGATATATATATATATATATATATATATATATATATATATACATATATATTTCAAGTTTGATAAATCTGGATAAAGCTCATGACAGGACTGACAGTGAGCCATTGTGGGAGGTGTTGCAGATATATGGTATAGGGGAAATGTTGAAGGTAGTCAAAAGCTTTTGCATGACTAATAGAGTTTGTGTTAAGGTTTGGGAATGGTGAGAGTGAGTGGTTTGGGGTAAAAGTGGAGCTGTGCCAGGGTTGCACAATGTCACCATGGTTATTCAATGTGTACATGGATGGGTTGGTAAGGAGGTAAATGTGAGGGTGACAGGCAGGAGATTGGAGATGGTCAATGAGAATGGAAGTGGGAGGTGAGCAGATTGATGTTGCAGATTAAACTATGCTGGTGGCTGGGTCAGAGAAGGGTCTAGGACAGCTAATGATGGAATTCATGAGAGTATGTGAGAGAAGAAAGTTGAAAATAAATGAGAGTAATTTGTAAGGTCACAAGATGTGAGGGTGGCAGTGAGTTGGTTGTCTTTCTTGAAGGGCTTGTTTAATTATCCGAGTGTGTACTGGGAATCACCTATATACAAAAATCCAATATATAGAGATTTAAAAGTATGAAAAGGTGTTTAGTTGTTTTATATGTTGATTGGAATGCTGCTGGTGTAATTTTTGTTGCATTTTGTTAGTGGTGCTTGAGAAATAGTCTAAAGGATGTATTTACCTAGCTGTATTATACGAAAAGGGAGCTATGTTCATGGTGACCCATCTTTGTATCTTTCAGCACCAAGTTTTTTCTTAAAATCTTGAATAGTGTTTGCACACACTGTTTCTTTATCTAATTTATTCCAGGTATCCAGTACTCTATGTGGAAAGCTATTTTTTTTCAGATCTCTTCTATAGTTATCCTTTTTGAGTTTCTTTTCATGTCTCTTGTTTTTCCATTGTCCCATTTTAATAAATCATTCCTATTTAGGATTTCCATTCCTTTCATGATCCTATAAATAGTCAGCAGATCTCCTCTTTCTCTTCTTTGTTCCAGAGTTAGTAATTCCATTTTGGACAATCTTTGTTCGTATGTTAATTTGGAGAGAGTTGGTACCAATTTTGTCGTTGCTCTTTGTATTCTTTCTAATATCTTTATATTCTTTTTAGTACTAGGTGTCCATAGTGTTGCTGCATACTCCAGTTTTAGTCTTATTAGTGTAACTAATATTTTTTTATCATTTCCTCATCCAAGTAGTCAAATGCCACTTCCATTGACCTTAATAAGTTGAAGGTTTCTCCAACTATTTTATTGATATGTTTGTCTGGTGTCATGCCTTTGCTAATTATTACTCCAAGGTCTCTCTCCGAATTCACTTTTTTAACTTCTTCACCAATTTTATAATTTCTTAATATTCTATTTTTACTTTTTTCAAACTCCATTATACTACACTTCTTGATATTGAAGTTCACTTCCCACTTTTGAATTCATTTCCAGATTTTGTCCAGGTCTAACTATAATGATTCACAATCCTCCTCTGTTCTTACTTTCTTTAGTATTTTTGCATCTGCAAAGAAATTCATATAACACTCCACTCCTTCATCCATGTCATTTATATACATGGCAAATATGATTGGAGCCAATACCAAACTTTGCAGGACACCACTTATCATTTCTTCCCAATTTGAGTATTTGTCTCTACTTACTACCCTCATTTTTCTCCCAGTCAGGAAGTCTTCCAACCATTCCAATAATTTTCCTTTGATGCCACCTATTGATTCTATTTTTCTTATTAGTTTTTTGTGTGGTACTTTTTGTATATCTTTTTGTGGTGCTTTTTGTAGGTCTAGAAAGGTACAGTCTGCCCATCCATCCCTTTCTTGTATTATTTCTATTAGTCTCAAATAGAAGCAGATCAGGTTTGTTGTACATGATCATCCTTGTCTAAATCCAAATTTATTTGGATTCAGTATATTTTTTTCTTCCAGATATTTAACCCATCTACTTTTGATAACTTTTTCACATATTTTTGCTATTGTGTTTGTTAGGGAGACTGGTCTATAGTTAATTGGATTTTCCTTGTTTCCTCCTTTATATATTGGTACAACATTTGCATTTTTCCAATCCTGTGGTACCTTTCCTTCTTTGGGTGAGTACTTAATTATATTGTATATCTTGTCTATCAACTCCTCTACGCATTCTTTCAGTATCCAATTTGCAATTCCATCCAGACCATGTGATTTTCTGACATCAAGGTTTTTTATTTGGTCTCTGATTTCCTTCTGTGTTACAGTTATTTCCTTCATTAGGGGGATCTCTCTCTATTCCCTCACAGTTCTGTGAACTTTCAATTGTGAATACCAATTTGAAATGATTATTCATAATTTCAGCCATTTCTACTTCTGTATATTCATAATTTCCCTAGCGCAGCTTTACCATTTCTTATTTATGTTTTAGTTTACCATTTACATACCTGTAAAATAGTTTAAGTTGTTCCTTGCATTCTTCTATTATATCTCTTTCATAGTTTCTCTTTTCATCTCTGCATATCTTTACATAATCATTTCTTAGTTTGATGCATGTTTGCCATTTATTTGTTTTTTTGCCTTTTTCTGTCTTTTCCAAGCTTTGTCTCTTTTATCCTTAGCCTCACTACATTTTTTGTTGTACCAGCTTTTTATGTATTGCATACTCTTTCTTGCTTTTGTTGTGATACATATTTGTTCACATCCTCATTATAGATTTCTTTTAGTAAATTCCATTACTCTTCTATCTTTGTTTCTTCATTTAGGAATTTCTCCCAGTTTGCATTTTGAAAGAATTTTTTGAGTGGTGTTTAAAGTTCCGGCACAGAATTGTGTCCCTGTTATTTTCATGTGGTGTCCTGTTGGACGCCTTTCTGCATGTAAGAGTCCTACAGCAGTGGTTTTGGTGCACCCTTTTACCTTAGTGCTTCATTCTGCAGTCTTTGTAAACTTGTTTGTGTTTGAATTGCTGACTGTTGGGAACCATGCTATGGAGGCATAGTCTAGGGATGTTTTTACTGACTGTTTATAGCTGATTATTAGTTTCTTTTTATTGACCAAAGTCAGTGCAGGTGATGGATTTTTATAGGTTTGTTTTCTTGCTGATTTTTTTATGTCAGATCTCAGATATGTGGGCTGAATGTAGTATGTGTATTAAATGGGAGGCCTAGAATTTTTGGGTTCATTTCTAGTGGAGGGGTTCAAGGTATACTGCAAACCAACGAACGACAACTTCATCTAGTACTTTAGTGCACATGATGAGAAGACCAAATCAGGTGTTATCATTGGGTTTTATCTTAGGGCTCTTATAATATGCAACGAGGAGTATTTACAGGAAGAAATTAAATACATAGCTGCAGCATTCAGGAACCTAAAGTACTCAAAGGGCAAGCTAGGAACATCACTATGGAAAGCCATTAAAATCAGACAGAGAAAAGAAAGTGAAGAAAGGCCAGATTTATGATACCTCGTGGTTCCTAACTCTGACCTTTCTCACATGCTTTCCAAGACACTGAGACAGACAGGACTTATCATAGTAAATGACACAGGAAAGAAAACAGGACACTTGATCACAAATAACAAAACCAAGACAAACCATGACAATAGCATTGTCTACAAAATTCCCTGTAATGGATGCGGCAGTGCATATTAGGGAGAGACATACAGAGGATTTAGCAACAGACTCCAGGAACACAAAGCAGAAAGACAACACACTGCTGCATGCCAGACCCCCTGATATCCACCCTTCTGAATCCTCTCTCCCACGAAAGGACAGAGTCCACTTGGCCAGACTGCGGTGCGGTCACCACCCAGCACTTCTAAGCTACCAGAAGAGGCTGGATGACCGCGTTGTGAACAGCTGCCCAGGATGTAACACTTCACCCCATACCATACAACACATAATGGAAGACTGCACTATACACAATCATGCATGCAAACAACACAACATACGCTCTATAAAGGATTTGTGGGAAAACCCAGTTTCGGCTATGGCATTCCTTGGGGAGACGGGACTGCTTGGACAGACAGTCTAGGGAATGACAACAACAACAACAATAACACAAAGCAGACATTAGACATCACCGAGAAACAAACGCTCTAGTTAACTGCATAGACACAGAGGGACACCTACCATACTGGGAGGGATCCACTTCTCTAGCCAAAGGTCTACACAAGAAACAATGGAAACCAATTGAATCCCTTTATATTGCCAACTACAAAAACACAAACAAGAGAACTGGTGACTTGAAATGGACAAAATCCAGCTCAACACTTGCCCTCCAAGAATGGCTTCCCAGACCCCCCCCCCCCGCAACTCTAAGTAGATACCTTCTCTCATATCCCTAAACTCACCACTTGTCCCTACCCTTTCCAGCTTTCTTCCTTTTACTTTGTCGATTTGTCTTATACCATGCTACAATATTTTATTTCACATGCTATAAAATCACAAATCCTCCATTATTTCTACTTTGTTCCTTCACCATTTAATATTTTCATCATTATATAATCATTAACATATTTTTACATTATCATATTACCATTATTGTTTTTATTATTACTATTATTATATCTATCATTTATTATATATTCTATATACATTTTTATTATTATCAGTTATTATTACCATTACATTATTATTACAATTAATCTAATATTATTATTTTATTATTAATATTACTATCATTATTATTATTATAATTTTCATTAACTTTGCCATTACTCTTATCATTATTGCTAGCATTATCATTATTATTGCATTTGTTTCAATAAATATGTAATATTCACACTTGTCGCCAATTCTGGCAACACGAAGAGGTAGTGAGGTCCCCCTATGTATAAATGCCCACAGCTGGTTTGTAAACCATTCCTTTGAAAAACCATACCTGAGAAACTAAGTCAGGAATAAACTCAGACTAAGACTCCTGTGTTTCCTACTCCACTATATATATACATATATATATACGAGTATATATATATATATACATATATATATATATACATATATATATATATATTTATATATATATATATATATATATATATATATATATATATGGATGGATGGATAGAGAGATATAGGTAGATATAGTACCAAGTTTCACCACCATATATATCGTATGATCTTTCTGCGCTGCGCTCCTACTTTATCTATGTCATATAATTATGTAGAAGGTTGTCTGTCACTTACATATTCCACAAGAAAATCCTACAGTTTACTGTAAATGAATTTCCAATGAATGCTAACGCGAACACTATATAGTATTCAAATCCCATTCACCCGTCTCTACAACGACTCGTCCTTAGCAACGTTGGTTTGCTATGTAAACAATCGGTCGTCAAGCAACAGGTGCAACACAACATACAAAACGATCGTTTTTGCGAGAGCCACTTCTCGACTTGTATCTAGTAAAAGGAGTGTCCACAGGAATTTTTGTAGGGTGGGGCAAGATTTATTTTTAGGGAGGTGGGGTTAAAGATATTATATGGTTAAATGCATAAGGTTATATCAAGATGCACACTTAAAAGAGGCCGCATAGGCATATATATTAACATTCATTTCTCACAATACAGGCTTACGCTTCCGTGGTGAGGTACAGTATGCATCATCCTCAAGGGGCCTCTGTGATGATCCATTACAGCTGCGTCAACAATGGACGGAGTAACTTCCACCATTCAAACATTCACATTCATTCATCTATTTGAGTTACATTTTGGCTTTCATCAGTCATACAATGCTATTCTATAACATATGAAATTAACGAAATTATACATGACGATCGGCAGTCTCAAACACCCCTGGATTTCTTGGGGAACAACTGTCCCTCCTTGCCCCCCCCCCCTCTCCGGACGTCTATGACTAGTACCTCCTGTTGCATTTTTTTTTTTCGAAAAACTGTGTTTGTTATTGTTTGTTCATATATTCACGTCACCCTATGTATGGTATTTTGATTCTAGCGTTTGATTTGTGTGTGTGATATGCCATAGTATACTTGAAATTTGACTAGTGCGTTTGGATTACATTTGTCGTTTTCTTCTTACTCTCATGCTGACCCCAGCATTTGAATTATTAGGTTGTCATAATAGACTTTGAATTAAATTTTCATCCTATCCTAGCATACGAATTTAATATTTTCATGTTACCCTACACCTGACATTTTGATTCTAGCGTTTAAATTATATGTGTGAGATTCCACAGTATATTTGACAATTAGACTAGAGTGTTTGGGTTTCACGTGTCATTTTCATCCTGCTCCTGAGTGATCCCAAACAGTGGCAGATCCAGCATCAAAGTTTTTAATGGGGGGGGGCTAACCTGAATTTTTGGGGGAGGACCTGAATCTTGTTAACATGGATGACGTTTTTTAACCTGTTCAATGCGAGTCGAATTCTCGCGCGCAGCATCGGATGCCTAATGTACGATATATCACACTACTCGCGTAATGAAATATAAAGTCACTGCTGTATTACTCGTTCTCTTTCACTCTGAGTAATAATAAACATAGAAAACGTGATCAAGCCAGTTCACAGAATTCGGGGGTCGCTCATCTACAACTACAAAATATAGTCAAGACACCGACGCCGGGATCCTCGTATACCCATTCGCCCCTCATGACGCCGACGTAGGTGTCATCGTATCGAAAAAGTTAGAGATGCACTCTTGAATATAGATTGAAGTGCATGTTCTTATTTTTTTTCGGAATATTGGACAGAAGTAATGCTTAATCTTACATTTTAAAGATTTACCTTCAATGATGTACCGGTGTACACGTGGCAGGTTTCTTGACCTCTACATTGAGGTGATAAAAGAACGTGTGAAATTTGTGTAAAGATTGTCATCGAAAATTTGAATCTAATTTTCATCCTACTCTAGCATATCATTTTCGTATATTCATGTCATCCTATATGTGCTTTTTTATTCTAGCGTTTTATTTGTATGTGTGAGATGCCACAATATGACAATTTATCTAGATCGTTTGCATATCCTCTATAATTTTCACCTCACTTTTGTGATCCCAGCATTTGAATTTTGACTATAGGTTGTCATCGTATATTTTTAATTTAATTTTCATCCTACTCCAGCATATGAATTTCGCACATTCATGTCATCTTAATTTTACTGGACAAGCGTTTGATCTGTCGTATACTTTATAATATGACTAGAGCGTTTGGATTTCGTTATTTTCATCCTACTCTTAAGTGATCCCAGCGTCTGAATTTTGTCATCATAGACTCTGAATCTATTTTTCATACTACTCTAGCATATGAACTTATAATTATTCCATCCTACACTTGTTTTGGTTTACATCTGAGAAACCATTGTATACATAGATTTTAACTAGATGGATTAGAGTGCGGTTTTTTTCATCCTACTCCTGAGACTGATACCAGCGTTTGTATTTTGTCCATAAGTTGTTATCGTAGACTTTGAATTTAATTTCCACCCTACTCTAGCATGTTATCATAATTTTTCCTGGTGTTTTGTGTATGTGTGAGATTGTGAGAAGACAGTATATTTGACAATTTTCCTAGGGCGTTTGGATATCATATTGTCTCATTTTACTATTTTTGGCAAAATGCCATGTAATTTTTGGGGACTTTTTAACATGTACATTGATAGGGTGATGCAGGAGGTAAATGGTTAGAGTGGGGATAAGTGGGAAGCAAGATAATTGTTTGTGGTGTCATGGTCAGAGGGAGATCTGAGGTGAGGCAGAAGACTTGTTGGTTAGTTGGAAGAGACTGAAGCAATTGTTAGTGGGTAAGATTTGGCAGTTACTGATAATTGTTGGCCTCACTCATCTTTATTCTCAGTGTTGACTCCTGGATAGGAGTCAATGCAGGGACATCATATCTAAGTGGTGACAGTTGATTTTTCTTCAGCCTCTCACTTTGAGATAAGGTGGAATTACCCAAGATCTTTAAATAGGATTCATGGAAGGCAGGGAAAACTTCACTCCCCTTAATACCATGGACTTCTCACCAGCAACACCTTACTTATACTCATAGCCCACTCATGAATTCCAGTGATGTTCCTTACACATCTTAAAATAACCTTTCCCTTATATAGGGAGGGTAGTCATATCTGTCATACAAGCTCAAAAATCCAGATGCTGGTAATGTGAATCTGGGATAACCTGGACTTTTTCTTAGCCAGCATTCAAGTTAAAAAAAAAAAAAAAAAAAGGTGGTTGGGATATTTTTAATTTGTAAACAAATTAAAATATCAAGCTAACCTTAAGAGGAAATGGAGAATAATAATAATAATAATAATCCATTTTTATTTTATTTTACTGCACCTCACTCCATAACCTTCAGACATTTCCACAGCTTCCATACAAAGTTTCTCTTGCGGTCATCAAAAAGATACCCCTATGCATAATTCAGCACAACTGTCTCTTCATAATTTCTTTTCACTGCTTCCCTCATTTCCTATTATTCCTCCATACAGCTCTCATGGTACCTACTTTCTACCTCTCTTCAATGAACATCCTCTTCCGTTAAAGGAAAATAACACTAGTTATTGATCTTCAAGAATCTTTTATTAATGCAACAGTAAACTTTCTTCCACACCTTACATAACAATTCAACAAGTATTCCTTCTCCAAATAAAAATCTACAGCACTGACACCATCAGTTTTAATCAAACTTCATTCCTTTTTTAGTCAAATCTTCTCTTGCTTCCTTAATCTGAGTCTGAAGTTCTTGGGCAGCCTCCTCGCAATCATTGAAGTTGTAAACTCTATATGCAATGATTGAAAGTGAAACAAATCCAAAAATGGCTAGAAAGATAAAAGGTAGGAGTAAGATGATTGTGAAGTACTTATCTGTTAATTCATTTTTTATCTGAAAAAAGAAAGAAAAGGAAATATTATCATTTATTCTCACACATGATCGAACACATTCAAAGAATATTCAATTGATGGTACACTGACACACCCACTAAATAAGAGGATGGAAGACCTCTTGTAAGGGCCTAAGAAGGCAACAGGCTTCCTTTATAACTCTAATTGAGTTCATTGAGACACTGGGCTAACCAACAACAACTTTGCCAATTACTCTATTATCTCCATTAGTGTTCATGATAGAATAAAGCTATTGCAGTCAAATATGCACATTTCCAAATACGTCTGAAGATATATAAAATACCATAGAAGCAAGAATCTTACCATTTCAGAGACAACCGCTGCCCATGGGCCCATAATGAGAGCTGCTCCAGTCAGCCATTCCATCAATTTTGTCATCCTCCTACCAAATATATACACACATATAATTATTGGAAAATACATACAAACACTAAGGGCTCTTTCCTCCTTACAAGGGAGGTAGCCAAAGTCAAAGACATAAATCCACTCCCATCCATTTCATACCTACATACTCCACTCCCATTCCTCCCTCTTATTTTGGCTCCTCCTGGATGACGGGTCATCCCTGCATCTTGTCCGCTGCCCTGGGTCAGAGGCAATTCAGCAAGACACAGCACATCCACAGCAAGGCCGCTTCATTTAATTGGGGGAGAAATCCCTTTGGGTTGCATCAAAATATCATTCATACATACTCCCTCATCCCCCAACCACTTCCTTCAATGCATCACAGCATCATCCATACATAACCACTCTACTCACCCCTATTTTCTGTCTTGTCCCTTCCTCAAAAGACATTACCCTCTTTCCCAATGCCCCCTTTACCCCATCCATCCATCTCATCTTTGGTCACCCCCTCATATTCACTCCTTCCACCTCTCTGTTACTAATCTTTTTTCTCTCATTCTTTCCATGTGTTCAAATCATCCCAATACTCTTTCATCAACCATATCTTCCAACTCTTTCTCCAATCCCACTTTCCTCCTTGTTTCTCACCCTATCCAGCCTAGTAACCCTTATATTTCTCAGGCATTTAATCTCAAAAACATTTAAACTCTTCCTCTCTTATGTTCCATGTTTCTGCCCCATACAATGTTGTTGGCACAAACACTCCTTCATACAATCTCATAGCATCCAATCCCAAATGTCTAGCCCGTTGCACTTTTTAATCCCCCAAGGCATTTACTCACTTCTCTCAATCTACATTCTACCTCAACCTCCGCTCCTCCATTTCCCACCACATTCGCACCAGTTTTTAAAGCTATCCACTTCCTACAGTGTTTCTCCCTTAATACTCACTTCCAATTTGCTGCCATCCTCTCCCCTTGTACATCTCATCACCTTACTTTTACCCTCATTTATCTTCAACTTCCTTCTTTTAAACACCTTCCCAAGCTCAGTCACTAATATCCTTGGTCCTTCCTCTGATCCTGCTACAAGTGCAGTGTTGTCAGCAAACAACAACGGGCTTATCTCCCATTTTTCTCCATCTTCTTTATCCTTCTCCAAGCCCCGGCCCATTGCCCTTGAACATACCTTTCACACCACCCCATCCATTTATAAATTGAACAGCCATGGTGATATGACCCATCCCTGACAAAGTCCCACCTTCACCTCAAGCCACTTGCTCTCTCCATATTTAATTCTAACACAGGCTCTACTACTGTAAAAACTCGACTGCTCTTGACAGCTTTCCTTCTACCCCATACATCTGCATAGTGCCTTCCTGTCTACCCTGTCATAAGCCTTTTCCAAATCCATACAGGCCCAAAAAGCATCCTTACCGTTTCCCAAAGCTTTTTCACATACCTGCCTTACCACAAAAATCTCCAAGCAACCCTTACCTGTCCTAAACCCACACTGCTCCTCACAAATTACTCCTGTTCCTCCTAATCCTTTCTAGCAAAGCCCTTCCATAAGCCTTCCCAACTTCACTCAACAAAATGATCCCTCCAAAAATACTACACTCACACTTGTCCCTTTTCCCCTTGAAAATCCTGAATATATTACAATCCTACTAAGTTTTAACCTTAGAATTACTGAAGTGCTGCATGAAAGATGTGTGGACTATGCATATTTGGGCTTGGAAAAAGACTGACAAAGTGCCACACAAGAGATTGATATAGAAATTGGAAAACATAGGAAGCCTATATGGAAACATACTAGCATGAAAGGACAGACGTATAAGAAAAAATAGTGAGATGAAAAGTCAGACTGGAAAAAAGTAACCAGCGGCATACCACTGAGTTTTGACTCCTGTAATGCTCCTCATACATATTAATGGTATGATGAAAGGAATCAATAGCTATGCAAACATATTTGCTGAAAATCCAGAGATCATGAAGAGGGTGAGAAGTAAGAAGGATTGTACAGTGGTACCTCTATTTACGCATGCCCATATGTACACGAAATTCTATTTACGCGGTCAAATTATGGGGAAAATCTTGTTGCTATTAATGTGGAAAATTTCCATTTATGCGGACACATTGGTGTCCATTACTGTGCAGAAAACCAAATCCCGCACTGCCATCTTGCTGAGGTCACCATTCACGCGCTGTGTTGCGTCTCCTCATGCCACCTTTGTTGTGTGCATGACTGGTCCTTCTTTCAGTGCCTAGCCCTTGGTATTGTACTGTTTGTGCCTTTAAAATGACTCAAAAATAGGTGAGAGGTCCTACTGAAGCTGGTGCTTGTAAAAAACCCATCATGATTGAGAAAAAGAGGGAAGTGATTGCCAAAGTTGCTCAAGGATTACACAAGTGTAAGCTGGTGAGAGAGTTTGGTATGCCCGAGTCAACAATAAGAACAATTCTTTTAAATAAAGACAAAATTCTGTCCGCTAATGTGTCTAAGGGTATAAGGTGAGCACACATAAGAGGCCAGCATTGATGGACAAGGTGGAAAGGCTATTGCTTATGGGGATACAGGAGAAGCAGCTTACAGAGTGACAGCTTGAGTGAGGAAATTATCTGTTCAAGGGCTCGCCAAGTGTATGCAGACCTATAGCTTACACCACCTTCAGTGCCCTTTACAGCCAGTAGGGGGTGGTCTGAGAAGTTTTGCCAATGTACGGGCATCCACATAGTGACACGGCATGGTGAGGCGGCAAGTGTGGACACGGACACAGCTGAGGTGTTTGTCAAGGAGTTTGAGGAGCTGGTGTGTCATGAGGGTTACCTGCCACAAAAGGTATTTAATTGTGATGAAACAGGGCTTTTTTTTTTTTTTAAGAGGATGCCTAACAGCACATACATCTGCTGAGGAGAAAGTTTTGCCAGGGCATAAGCCTATGAAAGCCAGGCTTACAGTGATGTGTGCTAATGCGAGTGGCGACTGCAAGATCATGCCGCTCATAGTGTATCATTCAGAGAAGCCATGAGCATTCAAGAGGGGCAATGTCCTGAAGAGCAGACTTCCAGTGATGTGGCATTCCAACCTGAAGGCGTGGGCAACCCGACAGCTGTGCCAGGAGTGGCTCGAAGGGGCATGCAGCCCTGAGATCAAGAAGTTTCTGCAGGAGAATGGACTGCCACTGAAGTGCCTCCTGCTGCTGGATAATGCCCTAGCACATCTTCCCCAAGATCTGGATTTCATCACAATTAAATTCCTGCCTCCGAACACCACTTCCATTCTGCAACCGATGGGCCAGCAGGTCATTTCTAATTTCAAAAAGCTGTACACACGTGCTCTGTTTGAACGCTGCTTCAATGCTACCTCCAACACAGACCTAACCCTGCCAGGATTTTGGAAGTCCCACTTCAACATCTTACACTGTGTCAAAATGATTTGCAAGAGCTGGGAGCAGGTTACTGTCAGGACTCTACAGGCAGCACGGAAGAAGCTTTGGCTATCATTTGACAGGGAGCGGGACTTTGTGGGCTTTGAGCCTGCTGGTCCATCAGTCATCTCAGACATCGTTGCACTAGGGAGGGACCTGGGCCTGGAGATGGAGGATGGGGATGTCGAGGAGTTAGTAGGGGAGCACGAGGATGAACTGACCACCGAGGAGCTGAAGGAGCTGCATCAGGAGCAGGTTGCCAAACTGGCCCGGGAACAGCAAGAGGTAGAGGGAGACGACGATCGTGTTCAGGGCCCCACCACAGAGGAGGTGAAGGAGGTCTGTGTAATGTGGAGGAAGCTCTATGATTTTGTGTAGGTCACACACCCGGACCAGACAATAGAGAGCTGTGTTGCAGGCCAGTTCAATGAACTTGTCATGTCTCACTACTGCCAAAACCTGCACACATGGTGCCGGCAAGCAACCATCACAGAGTTCTTCCAGCCTCGTACCAAATGACAGCACCTTGATGGGGATGCTGCTCCAGCTGAAGGAGCACCTCCTTCAGAAGGGGGTCAGTAAGCCCCCACCACCTCTCTCCCATCCCCCTACATCAGCTGCAAACCTTACCATCAGTAGGTACAAAAAATAGCTTTTTTAATATTTTTTACCCTGTAAGTGGTCTTTAAGGGAGCATCTCCAGCGATCATTCGAAAAATTCTGGTACATGAGCAAATTTTAGGTAACTATTTCAAAAGAATCTCTGATGATGGCAATACTCAAAGTTATACAACTGTATTTTGTTTCTATTTTTTTTTTTATATAACATGAAAGAAAATATTGGCAACCCCATTGCATAAAAAAACATTCTGTATATTGAAAGTGTCAACATTTCTGTAGTTATTTCGGTTTTTGCTATGGAATTGTGTTTATTGAGATATTTGGCAACTCCTCCCACCAGCATACCCCACAAAGACAGTGGACAGGGCATCGGTACTCTTGAAAAGGTCAAAGTTAGGGGACTTCACTCCTGTTGCTCACACCGTATGCAACAATTTTGGTTCCTCTCCCTGTATTGTTGCTGTCATCATGGAAAAATTAACAATAAACAAGAGAGTGAAGCTGCAGAATATAGAGAGGGCCTGTGAGTACCTGAAATACAAACAAGAAGGAAAAAGAGGAGAAAAGCAGCACAGCTGCACCCAGCACTCCAAAAGCATCCACCAGCCACACCCACCTTACACCTCCACCCATGCCACACCACTCACCCTCACCTCACCAGCAAAGAGGAAATTAGAGATTTACTATACATCACCACCATCAGGAAAATTTAAATCCCCTGTCCTGTAAAGTTTATGTTTTTGTTCTTTCTGTTGTAATATCTTCGGTTGTTCTTTATAGATTTTTGTCATTTTTGTTTCATTTGAAAGAAAACATCATGCTCTTTTTCTACAGTAAAAAATAAAAGTTGAATTTTTATTTTTCATTTATGAAACCTGAATTTTGCAGCATTTATTAAATTCAGAGAAATATGGAAGGATTTTTCATTAAGCAATTAGAGCTTCACTAGAGCTCACTATATCCTCACTAAATATTCACTATGCCTTATACATGGGAGGAACACAATACCCTGAGGAATGTGGAAGGATTTTCCATTAAGTAATTAGAGCTTCACTAAATATTCACTATGCCTTACATATACATGGGAGGAACACAATATCCTGAAGAATTATACACTAATGTAATTATACCCAAGTTCATTAAATACATATTTGAAAATTTAATTTCACCTACTCTATAAAGCGATGCAACACTCCCTTAACATTGATTTTTTTACATTAATGTTGCAGAAACATCGTAATCATACCTATTTATGTCCGAGTGGTGACAGGCTTCATCATATCAGGGGGAAAAAAGTAGACCTTTTCGAGGTTGGGAACGGATTGAGTTAACATCGACTTCAATGGGAAATGGCGTTTCCATTTACGCAAATTTCTATTTATGCGGAGGCATACAGAACGGATAAATCATGTAAATTGAGGTACCACTGTATAATGTTGCAAAGAGATATAGATAAAGTATACAAGTGGAAAAAAAAAAAAGCTTATTGGAAAAAATAATGAAAGACCAATGATTATCAAATGGGAAACAAAATAACAGCAAATGCTATGGAGGAAAAGGCCCTAGGTAGCATAATCATAGATGACCTATCACCTGAAGCACACACAGAAAATAATAGGAGAGACTTACAATCTGTTGAGAAATATAAGAGTAGCATTTCACTAGATGGAGGAGGTCATGCTGAAAAAATAATTGAAAGCTTGATACAGCCCAGACTGGTATATGCAGCAGTAATGTGGTCACTGTACTTTAACCACTTTAGTATGATGATGCTTATGTAGCCATCATGAGGTGCGAGTGGGTACACGAGGATGCTGGTGTCAGCTTCTTGATTATATATATTTTTTGTAGTTGTACACAAGTTACCCTCGGATTCTATGAACTGGTTTGATCAAGTTTTCTGTTTATTATTACTCAGAGTAAAAGAGAATGAGTAATATAGCAGTAACTTTATATGTTGTAATGAGAGTAGTGTGATGCAAATTACTTATGGCAGCTAATGCTACGCACAAGAATTTGAGTTGTACTGAAGTGGTATAAAAAAAAATAAAAAATAAATAAAATCGTTGCACTAAATCATATAATATACAAGCAAAGACTGAAGAAACTGGGTCTACTTACTTTGGAAGAAAGAGATGCGACACAAAACCTAAACTCGAAACCGATTTGGAGAAAGTGGACAGAAAAGAATTACAGGTATAAGAAGAAAGATCAACAAGGGGTCATTGTAATTTTTTTAAAGATGTCAAAAAGTATAGCTTTTTACATACAAATGCTGACTTGTGGAAGTTGGATGAAAAAATAACCTAAGCAAGAACTCGAGGAAAGATTTGACACACGGAGGAAAATAGATAGGACCCCCATGAGCATTACTCCAACCCCATATACTACAACTAAGAAAATATACACACAAACACATATACTGGAAGAGGTGAAATTGGGTTGACATGAAAAGTAATACTGAATTTCAGCATTCTGAAATACCTCTATTGGGGAATATCTACCAACTGGGTACACAGAGGGGAGGGGGGGATCAAATTAAACGTTAGAGGGCACAAATTGATACTTTTTTTAAAACTCCAACCAGAGTAAGTAAAAATGCATTGACAACCATTTCCATGTAATATTTTTTACTATTAACTTAAATTAAGGCAACAAAAATGCTGTTTTTCAACTTGAAACAAGCTTCGGGTATCAGCCGGAAGCTTTGGAAGTGGCCAAACATTATTCATACTCAACTGTTCACCACTGTTTAACACTGAATATATTGAATAGCTGTGAGAAAATTTAGACCATAACTTATCAATTCTTTTTCACAACTATTCAATAGACTTGATGTTTAACAATGGCAAACAATAGGATGTGAACAGTATGTTTGGACACTTGCATGTCACACTTTTGATGGTTCCAGACAATATCCAAAGCTTTTTTAAGAGTTGAAAAATAGTGTTTTTGTTGCCTAAGTTCAAGTTTAATAGCAAAAATATTTCATGAAGGGTTGGCATACACAGAGGGGTGTCATTAGAAATACCAAACACTTCAAACATGAACCTAAACCCAAACCTCATCCAGAGATGGAAATGTTAGCTAAACAGGACTGCACCACCAGTTGGAGGTGAATGTTGCTGGGTTCTGAAGACATGCAGCTGGTAGATGTCTCTCCAACATTCACTTAATAAGACCATCACTTGCAGATACCTGTTGTTTATCCCACTTTAATGGAAAACATTAAACATATACTTTGTTGGCTTTTTTAAAATGTTCTCAATAAATATACTCTTATAAAACAAGGCTTATCTATCATGAAACACAGCTTTACACTACAAAGAATGGTTAGGATAGTTTCAAAGGCATAAAAAATATACCTTTTGCAATGCCTCACAGTTTCATAATTCTGATTTTTCAAGGGATAACACAAATGTTATCACAAACTATGTAACTTGAGCTATCTCCATTTTATTTTTGTAGAATTATAAATTGACAAAGTGCCATGTAACCATTGTGCTGTTCTATGAAAATAATTAGGATATTACTTCAGAAGTGAACACCTAAGCAGTATACCAAAAAAAAATTAATATTCATTTGGTAAATTAAAATACATCAATGTAATATATGTTTTTAGAGACAGAAATCAATAATAAAAAAAAGTTGCTAAAGGCAATACACAAGCCACAACTCAAGACATCAGCAAGGTTCAAGACACCATGTTTATTTTTGAAGATGAACAAACGGAAGTCTAATAAATTGGTCTAGTTTAGTCCAATGACCTCTAGGGATGCTAAATATATACCCCACAGGAGGTTAGGTTAGACCTATTTATTAGACTTCTGTTACTTCCTCTTTGACAACAAACAAAGACAAACATGGCGTCTCAAACCTCGCCAACATCTGAGATGTTGCTAGTGTATCACTTTTAGCAAGTTTTTTGTTACTGAGATTTCTACCACTAAAAACGTATATTGATGTATTATAATTTACAAAATTAATTTTAATTTTCTCTTGATATAATGGTTAGGTGTGCACTTCAGGGGATTTACCATAGTTAGGAACACACTGTCATTGTTCTACTGTACACTGCCTCATTGATTTTCTGGTCCTTTTCCCTGATTACACCTAATTGCTTTGGTAGTGACTGGGTACCAAGCACTAGTACCTAAAACCTAAAATGGATTGTACAGGATGGCTAGGCCTAATGGATATTGATTAAATGAATACAATTTTAACATATTGTTGTTGTCATTCCCTAGGCTAAGTTAGGTGCTGAAACATTCAGTAAATGTTCAGTTTTGCACCTGGACTCAAATATAGCAATAGAAAATTAGTTATAAATTTTGTAAATTATAATATATCAATGTATGCAATTTTCTTGGCAGATATAAGAAACAAAAAAAGTTGCTAAAACAGATTTCGTAAGTAACAAAGTCGTGCCGGACGAATGGTACGCCACGTTTGTTATGACAGATGCTGATGTCGAAGAAATGAAACGATGATAAATTCGTCTAACCTAACCTGTGTTTAACAAATTGGTACCTGCAATTTATAGGTCATCCAGATCATCCTCGTTGTTGTGAGAGACATTGGCGGGCTGTTCAATCACTCTCTCAGATTGCGGGGTATATAGGGTTCTTGCAGCTTGAAGGAATGCATGGATTTCAGCTTCATAGCATTCCTTCAAGACTATGTACCTTGCGAGGTACTGCCGAAAGTACCGAGGCTGTACACCTTGTAACTGACATTTCAACTAGACCAGACAGACAACAAACACTTGACAGAGTAGATGGCGTCCCAATCCTATGCTAGCAACTTTGTTCGTTAGTATATTTGCTTGTAGGAAAGTATTTTTTATTTTTATTTCTGCCATGAAAATCGCATACTACATTCATGTATTATAATTTACAAAATTAATATTTAATTTTCTATTGCTATATTGTGTCCAGGTGCAAAACTGAACATATAGTAAACATTCTTTTAGGACTTGAAACTAATATGATCCTGTCTGGCAACACAATTTACTATCCCTTTCCCATACTAGACTACTGTATATCTACAGTGGCTGCGAAAAGTTTGGGCGCAAAATTATAGGCGCCCCAACTTTCCCCTAAATTCAAAACATGCGAAAAATACAACTTCTACGGTTCTAACTGCCTCCTACGGTTATTAGGAGGCAGTTAGAACCATAGAAGTACGATTTGATATCTTCCTTGGCCGACCAGAGCGATGCTTTGGAGTAGGAATGATGTCACTTCCTTCGTCTCGAAATTTCTTGGTCCACTTTTGCACTTGACGCACTCCAATTCCCACACGAGTAGCAATATCTTTACACTTATAACCCTCCTTATAGAGGGTTATGATTGTAACAACTGTGTCTCTTTCCAGCTCTTTACCACTTCCCATTACGGAGATATCAAGGCACAAAAACAGAGACCACCGCAAAAAAAAGACTACTCTCCGTGAGAGATGTTTAGAAACTGACTCCATGTGACATCGAGTGCGCCTAAACAGAGTTGCCAAATAGTGTGTATTGTCTCGGCTAAATACGGGTACAAACGCTAGCATTGAAAAATAGTGAAAAGTTTGGGTGGAAAGTTGTATTTTTCGCATGTTTTGAGTTTAGGGGAAAGTTGGGGCGCCTATAATTTTGCGCCCAAACTTTTCGCGGCCACTGTATGTACAAAGGACTTCTTCCCCTTTATAAGGAATGTGGGGAGGTATCCATACTAAACACAGCAAAATAAGTTGTCAACAATCATTTTGCCCCCCAAATTACTTTAGTCTGAATAAACAAGGGATTGTTAGTAATTTATTTTACTGTTTAGTATTGGTGCAGGGGGGCTAAACAGCTACCAGTACATGACCAATATATTTCAGGTGTCCTTATCTCCACTCAAAGACAAACCCAAATGTCAAAGTGCTTACAAGCAATGAATCACTTCTCCATACAATTCCAAAATAAACACTATAATTTATGTGGATAAAGAGATGATGAAAAAACTCATGTAAACTCTGATCTGTCCAAGACTAGAATATGTGTCAGTGGTATGGTCCCCACACCATGTGAAGGATATCAACAAGATCAAGAGATACAAAAGGTAGTAACTAAACTGGATTCCAACCTAGTAAAATTCCAGAATCATGTAAAAATAGATCTCTAATATAATTATATTGTCCAACAGCTCTTAACCTAATATAAGCTAATATAACAATTCCACAGAAAAAACAGATCTTTCAAATGCAAAATAGGAAGAAGTGAAAAATGTACTTGCATGATACTGACATAAAATACACACGAAACTAGGTCTGCCAACTTTGAATGATTGAAAAGAAAGTAGAATACAATTACAGTACATGTCACTGAAGGGGACAGAAGGATGCTAATCATTTCGAGTATGTCAGTTACCAATATCCCATACAGTCGTACCTCGGTACTCGACCGCCTCTATACTCGACCAAATCGGTGCTCGACCAAAAAATTCAAGTAGAAAATGCATCGGACCTTGAACAGATTTTCGGTACTCGACTAGCTCGAACAGTGGGTAAGCGTCAGTTCGACTCAGACCGCCAGCGGAATAAGACATACGCAGTTTGTTCGAGTATTTCTTCCCAGATTTAAACTTTTTCGTGTTGCTCTAGCCCTTAATAATGGGTCCAAAGAAAGACAGTGATAAGGGGAAAATTGGTTTCGGTGTTCGAACAAATCGGTGCTCGACCACCACCTCAGAACGGATTATGGTCGAGTACCGAGGTACGACTGTATACTGTTTTTGGTTCGAGTAGGCATAGTTATAATGATATAGGGATAATTCAATATATGTGTGCTTGGGTTATAAGTTCATGTGGTGAACAACTTAACCTAACCAAACCTAACATATCATAACCTAATGTGACATAACCCCTGCCCCCACTGAAATGATGCTGGCTCAAACTGATATCCACTCAAAATGACACCAGCTCAAACTAGCACTCGCTCAAATCAACCAACTCCCAAATAAGCTACATTGATAGAAGAGATCTCTTGATTTGGGATAGGAGGGTTTAAAGAGGTCATACGATTAAGAATAAAACAAGGCTACATGTCAAAAGGATCACAGACCAGTTCCAATATGTGGGGCTCAGGCAGAGATGTGGTAGCAGTGTATCCCCAGACTGGCCATAGTGTTAGCACCAAAACCTACAAGACTTTGCACAGCTTAGAAGGGGATATATTATACAATTATAACCTAGCCTGGAACAATTAATGTAGGTACACCCGAATCCACGCGCGGCACCACTGTCGACCATGTACTGTTTTCATCGCCATTTGTTGCGGCCCACTAGCTTTTGTTTAGTTTAATTAGAATGCTTCCCGCGTTCAGCGTATGCGCAAGATATTCAAATTACCTTGTTGTTTTGCAAGTGTATGCCCAATTCTTGAAATAGAAACAAAAATTCAGCGATTTAAACGGAAATTTGGTTATCAAACTTGGCAACATAGTTTTCCGAGTAAAAATACTAAGGTAAGGCATCACAAAACATAATTTTAAGTTACATAAACAAGTTTATCAACCTATTTTCTCCCGGAAATGAGAAGCTTAAAATCGTTGATCACTTGATGTTTGAGCTTAGCGACATTATATGTAGGCATATCACCCATGAATCTGATGCGTCCAGTTCGTGTTTGATTTTGTTTACACATCACCATTGACGACCAAAACCACACAATGATGGTTTTTGCTCAAATGCATAATTTATATATAAAAATTAGCATATGCTTGCATTATTTGACCTATTTTCTTTAAAATGTGTGATTTCCATGTAAAATGATCGAAGAGAAGTTACGTTCTTATCCTCTGCAACATTACCAACCGGCAACCAACGCCGACCAAACCCAAACAATGATGGCTTTTGCTCAAATGTATAATTTTAAATAAAAATTAGCATATGGTTGCACTGACCTATTTTCTTTAAAATGTGTGATTTCTATGTAAAATCACCAAAGAGAAGTTATGTTTTTATCCTCTGCAAAATTACCAACTGCCAACCGTCGACCAAAACCACACTATGACGGTTTTTGCCCAAATGCATAATTTATATATAAAAAATAGCATATGATTGCATTATTTGACCTATTTTCTTTAAAATGTGTGATTTCCATGTAAAATCATCAAAGAGAAGTTACGTTTTTGTCATTTGAGCAAAAGCTGTCATTGTTTGGATTTCGTCGACGTTGGTTGCAGGTTGGTAATTTTGCAGAGGATAAAAACATAACTTCTCTTTGATAATTTTACATGGAAATCACCCATTCTAAAGAAAATAGGTCAAATAATGCAACCATATGCTATTTTTTATATATAAATTATGCATTTGAGCAAAAACCATCATTGATGATTGTGTGGTTTTGGTTGGCATTTAGCGAGACCCACCATTGACAGCTTCATGGTTGCCATGAAAAGGCAAATATGGTATGATGGAGATGTCTCACATTGTTTTTGACATGCTCAAGAGTCATGTGCTTTGTTGATCCATAAAACCCAAGTATTCCAAATTTTTATAAAATTGGACCAGTGCTTTAGAGTTACTGTGTATTTCTTTACCGAAATCTTTACAAATTACCACCCTTAATTCTAACACTTTTGTGACTTTGTTATGGTAAAGTCTAGCCAAAAATGAGGGCTAAAAAAATAATTCAAAAAATCGCATCTCCCTTATTTTTCAAGCTATTTCAAAAATTTAAAAAGCATTTTGTTTCTAAAAAAAAAGTTTTCTTTCATATGCAACAATAATTCAAGGGTTATTTTTATTTTTATTTTGTGGGCGTACCTAATTAATGAATTCAACTCATATAACTTTAAATTGTGGATATATTATACCAAGTTGGAACTGTACACAAGCTTGAGGCTTGGTATGATATACTGTAGAGTAGGCCACGGGACCCAACGATCATTTTTCCTTACTTTTCTTGTATACAACAATTAGGTCAAAACACCGCTTAGTAAAGTTGACTGCCAGTAAAACGTCACTTGCTTTGCAGACTTCAGTTTATATACTAAGAAAAAATAAAAACAATCATTGCATAGTGACTCGCCATGCTTGAAAACACTATCATTATCACCTTCTATCTGAATTCCGTGAGGGTTGAAGTGAGGTTCTGTGAAGAACCTGGTTAGTTTTCGTGGTTTGTCTTTGCCTCCACACTTTCGTATGACCACGTCAGACACCTAATAAACAAACGGGACTTGTATCCACATGGAAGTTTGTTAATGTAAACAATTATAAATATATTTTCCACACATATATACTGATGGCACAAAATGATTGTTAGGATCATAAATGATATTCTATATATTTAATGAGTTTTCTGTTACATTAATATAGTTTTCTAATGTTGTACTGAAAGCTGACCCACATATCTAAAAATATATTTTGCCCACATTTAGATGTCATTATGTTAGAAAGTATATTATAATACACACTCATGAATATATTGTTAGATTCTTTCTTGGAATACCACTATTTACATCATGAACAATAGATGTGGATTTCTGATGGTTCGCTACGAAACGATGTCCTAGCTATTTAACCCTCAGTGCTATTGTTGACAGTGAAGGAGGAGGAGTAGTTTTGTATGCAAGGTTAAATCGTTTGTTGTCGTATTGATATTTGACGTTTTACCAATATTTTGAGCATGGAAACCAAAGATTATGACCATGTCCGTAATCTCACTTTGCTGTTTTTCTTGGATCGACTTATGGACAAAGGCCAGCCGCGGACACTACATGACCTCAGTTGTCAGTTCGGTACAAAGGGTTTTACGAAGGAGATGAGGCAAATCGCCGGAGGCTCTCAGTCAGGACTAAGGAAATTCTTACAGCAATATCCGTCATTGTTTACTCTCGAGGGTGACTATGTGACAGTGACCAACTATAGTAATGGTATCCACAATCCGAACGACCCGACGGGCAAGTTGTTGGGCAAGCGCGACTATGCAAAGGAAGCGGTTGAGTACTTTGTTGGTAAACTTCGTCAGTATGGGGCGGGGACCGAAGTGCCCATCAAGTCGCTCCTGGGGCACAGGTCGCAGGCGTCCCCCGAGGTGCGACATGTGTCCGGACAGCACGTGAAGGAGTTCCGCGAGTTCCTGTGTAAGTACAGCGACACGTTCGTAGTGCGGGAGGAGGCGGTCATACTCAAGGAGCATGAAGGCATGGCGCCCCAACCCTTTAAAGAGCTCGACCTGCCCAAGGTGGACCCTGCCCTCACCAACCAGCTCCTGCAGTACTGCACGAGCGCCTTGGCCAAGGGCCCCGTCATCCTGGAGACGCTCTTCAACGGCGTGCACAAGGCCTTCGACTCGGACCTGGGAGGCATGGCGCAGATTTGCCGCACCAGCCTGGACCTGGTCACCTTCCTCAAGATGCACTCCAACACTTTCACCGTGCAGGCCAACATGGTCAGGCTGGTACAGCCTCCTCCAGCCGTCGCCCACACCCACACCCCGCCTACGAGTAGCAGCGCGGCCCCGCCCCCCACCCCGCCGCCACTCCCGACGACGGCGGCGACGACGACGATGCATCAAGTGCACACTCAGGTATTGCCGCAACAGCAGCAGCAGCATGAGCTCGAACGGCCACCTCCTCCTCCTCCACCGGCGACAGCACCGCCTGCAGCCCAGCAGCAGCAGCAGCAGACGGTGCCTGTGACCCCGCGGGAAGACGATACGCCCACCTCACCCGTTACGTCTCCCCCCGGCCGCCCCCAGCATCACCAGCAGCCGAACCAACAAACCTTGAAGGCGCGCGTCAATACCCTTCTTCGCAAGACCTTGGCCGACAACTCCGAGCGGGACCGTATAGCCTACCACCAGTACAACAACGTCTCCGGCGGCGGCGGCGGTGGCTGCGGCAATAGTGAGAACGGCGAGAACGTGACAATGCGATTGGTGCGCAACACGCGAGTGGTGGTGTCGTTGCGTGAGTGCAGGCAGCTCGTGAATACGCTGATGGGGGCGCGTCAACCCGTGTCCTTCGACGGCGAAGGGGTCAACCTCGGGCCCTCGGGACCCATGACTCTCCTGCAGCTGGGCCTCGTGTCCGGTCATATTTATATTTTTGACCTGATGGTTGAAAGGAACCTCATGTTTGAGGGCGGACTCAAAGAACTTCTGGAGGCTCCCGACATTGTCAAGGTACGGCAACCCCTTGTTCAAGGAAAAATAATCATCGAGATCAACCCCAATGGTGGGGGGTTGGGGGCAAAAGCGGGTACGGGAGGTGGGGAATGCATTGGTGATGATGACAATCATAATTCATTCATTCATTCATCCATTATTATTACTGTCGCTGCTGTCATTACTAGGGTCATCTTCTGACCCTCCCACTTTCCCAACGTGAGCCGCTGCTGACCAGGCCATTTGATAAGATTCGAATGCTCTTCTCGAGAAATGCTTGCATTGTAATTCATTGGGGCGGAGGATGTATGTATATATATATATATATATATATAATGTGTGTGTGGGTGAGAGAGAGAGTATTACCCATCAGTAAAGGTTCCCTTTCGCTGATTGGTATCACCAGTCATCAGTTAGAATGAGCATTATGAATCAAATACAAGCTCACAAGAGCAAAGCAACCTACATAGGTAAGTAAAAGCGACGTTGCTAAGTTACTTATCATATTTTTGTTTATTTTTCCCGGTCCATTCTCAAGTCATTTCCGGTGGACCTAACTGGCAAGGAGGGTGCGCGCCACTCCAGGCCGTTTGTGTATGGAGCACCGACTCGGCGTTGAGATTACTGAAGCTGGGCAGTGCACTGCCACCGCGGCGGCTCGAGGAGTTGTAACTTGCCGAATGTCGTCACTGTTGATAGCAGCTGGCAGGTCGTCGCCCCGTAGTAGGAAAGGTCGGGACTGATGCAATGAGTGCAAGATAGTGCCCAGTTTCATGCATCGTGGAATAACCTAACCATTCGTCGCCCCCAGGAGGAGTTTCCGTTAAATAAGAGCATATTAGTGAACAAATTGTGCAGGACATTATTTGGAAACTAATGGATAAGGGGGCGGGGCTGCTAAACCCATGCCTAATGTCATTTACTTATCCAGTTACTCTTTTATCTCAGTAGCAGCCAGACTTAAGTTCAGTGTCACGTGGCCTCTGGTACCCCGTTGTAACAGAAATGTATTACTCCTTTGATTTTGGTGAATGCCAGCCTCCCCACTAAGGGGGAACCACTTGATGCATACGGGACTTTCTTAAGTGTCCCGTTCGAGTGCACACAATGCGAGTCAGCACTCCAACTCTGGTGGGCAAATAGGATGGGGGGGGGGTTGCGGTACGTGTAAGGTCACATAATGGGCTGTGAAATCCCATCCGAGAGGGTAATAGATGTCGATCATGATTCCAACACGTGATCCAAAACCGTGGTGAATCACATTCACATACCGTGAGAACCAGTCAATACGCTTTTCGTTTTTTCCTTTCTGTAAGGTTTTATTTTTTCAGACGTTTCTTGGCTGTCTTCGACTTGGCCACTTTCAAAAAGGAAATTAAGACGATATATTTTTGGAAAGTATTTTTAGAGTTTTAAACACTACTAATAAATGAATGAGAAGAAAAAACGCGCTGGCTGGAGGTAATCGGAACAAGAACAGTGTATTGGATAGAATGTCATTACCTGGTAGATCTTGAACTTCACATTTCTTACTGCCATATGTGCTGGTTGAACTTTAACCTTCTACATTGGCTGTACCGCCTGTCATTCTGTCGCCACGGCAGCCCATGGGGAAAGGGAGGCGTTGAGCCTGCCTCGATGTAATTCAGTTCCGAACTGATCGTTCTTCATGTTTAGTTTGACTGCCGCTGCCAGACTGTTTTACTCATCTACGTTGCACACCTTCAGTAAGGAAGATAAAGAGGGACTGTTGTGAAAATGGAAAGACCCGGGTGTGTTGCTGGACAAGAAATATGATTCAAGTTCCCTGGAAGAGAGTACAGAGGAAACTGAAAAACAAGGTTTCCCTCCAAGGTACAATGGAGTAAATAATTTGCAGTTAGCATCGATCATGCCAATCGTCGTTAATGACTTTGGAGAGGTGGTATATTCATTGATGGAACTAAGATGTTGGGGCAATAAGGACAGAACCAGGGGACACCTACTAGAAGATTTGAACAATTCAGTAGTGCCATGTAATGTTGTAATTGAGAACAAGAAAAGGTTTCATGCAATAAAATGTTGATGCAATCAAAAAGGAAAAAGAACGGAGTTTTATGATTTTTTTTTTTTTATTACAAAACCATACAGTTGTCATAGTTTTCCGTCCAGTGCATTTGGTCCTTACGACAAAAATATTGGGGTTAAGAGTGTGCCCCACCCACACACACACACAAAAGAAAAGGAATTAAAAAAATAGATAAGGTACCATCATTGTTTAGCTTTCTAGGGCTGTCCTACATAGAAGGACTAGATACTAAGAATGCCACCGCTGGAAAGGAGACAGATAATTACTATTATTATCGCTATAGCAGTGGACACCGAAGATAAAGACATTGATAGTGACGAGTGCGTCAAGTTGTTATCGCGCAAAAATGCGAGGGCAGATTGTGGAGGCTGGATGTGTGGGGAGGTTTGCCCATAGGTAGAATATCCTACTAGAGAAGACATGATTTCAGGCCACATGGCTGAAAGATATGAAGTTACGTTGAACCATAACGAAGACAAACATGAAGTTGGAGGATGCCGAATAACGCAAGTCATCCAGCAAATATACAAATGGATCAGGTTCAAGGGTTATCCCAGGATTCTTTATAGCCTGTCAATGTGGAGAGTTTGGATCGACCTGTGCAAAGGAACTTATTTGTATCGTTTACAATTAATTACTTCGCTCCAGCCAATTAATAAATATAGCAAATGTTCCTTTACTTAATGACATATATTTTGACAAAACAATACTTGTGTACACATGCATGTACATCCTACCAAATGAAGAGTACAAGAAGGTTTCTGTACAAACTCCTACCTTCGCTAGGCCAATACGATTCTCGCTTAAAAGCTCATTCACCCCCTCTCCTTATCCACCCCAAAATTTATCTTTCCACTCTAAGAAAAGCTCTAAATCTCCGAGAGGAACCGTAGAAAATATGATGGAGTACATTAACCATACCACACCAGTTAACTCGCCACCAAAAAAAAAAAAACGCCAACGAAACATTCCCCTTATCAGAAACGAAGATGGATATCCCCTAACCGTAGTATCCACCGCAACCTCAACATTATATGTAGAAACTTAAATTCATCCCAGCCCATTAACCTTCAATACTAAGCCATATAGGCCTCCTAGATCTCATAATGGTCCCCATCAGACCCTACTGCAGTGGTTTCCAAACTGGGGGGTAATTTACCAATTTGTCGGGGGTAATTTACCAATTTGTCGGGGGTAATAGAGGGATAAAAAAATTAAGAATTCTGAAAATCAAGAATACATTGCGGTACCTGGCATTAAGATTAATGTTAACTTAGTATTAGAATGTAAAGTTTTAAAGTAAACCTATTGTAATTGTGTAGCAAAGTTAAATCGAATAACGGTAAACATAAAAAACTAATATACAGTATTAGAAAAGAAGAAATAAGTATGTAAATGTGCAAACGTTGCCAGGCTGCCACTTTCAACCACGAAGCCAAGAATTCCTCAACTAGCTGCAAGTATGCAACTCCGTCCATTCCACTGATGTTCTCGACATCTTTGGCAATAGTCATTAGATATGCACAACGTTCAAATACAATAGATAAATGAAAATGTCTCTAGTGTTTTGATTTAGCCATATATATCAATGTTGACAGCATTTTGTGATAGGGGTAACATGCTGTGACATGTTAAATTGGGTAACAACTGAAAAAGTTTGGGAACCACTGCCCTACTGGAATGAACGAATACATATCCAATCGTAACCAACACCTAATTGAATTAACAAACCCTACGCCAATTACTCTTCTCCGGGACGCGAAACCCAGGTTTACGTAAGAAATCAATGAGGTAGATAACCCGCCAACTTCTTTCTGAGTTTTGTATTTCATCTTAACTGAATATGATTTTATCAATATAATGAATGTGTGTGTATGTATGTATGAATATATGATTAGCATTTTAGTTGTATCATTCACCACGTGACTAGACGTGACGTGACTACTCTATCATGATTCTATACTTTCATATTTTGTACATATTAAAATCATCGGTAAACAAAATCAGGGCTCAATTTCATAAAGATTCAAACTTAAATATAAGAAAAATACAAATGTCACACCACAAAAGATTCTAGATATCCAAAATAATTATCTCGTTTTCAGTGTCCGCATTGAAAATGTTTCATCAAAAGTTTGTGTAGCCTTCTGTTCAACATATTTGCCACAAGAAGTTTCTTGTAAAACCGTGTTAATTAAGATTTTTTCCAAAGTTAAAATTCTATTCTTTGAAATGTGACTTTCTGCGACGGCTAGGGTTGCACATAAAGGCAAAACCGACCTTTAAATAAAAATAATTTCTCTTAATTAGCATTGATTCAATGTGACAAGACTTACAAATCACACTAACAACATTCTTTTATTTTACATTTCCCGAGTTTTTTATATGAAAAAGAAGAATTCCCAATACTTAAAAAATAGTAAATGATAACATATAAAAATTATTTCTCTAAATTTGCATGGATTCAATGTGACAAGACAAATCACACTTACAACATTCTTTTATTTTACCTTTCCCCGAGTTTTTTATATTAATATAGAAGAATTCCCAGTACTTAAAAATTGTAAATGATAATATGTTTCCAGAAAATTCGGTAAGCACGGGAGAAACTTTTTGCATCGAAGATTGGCCGATTTCGGCACGCGCGCCTTAAAAAGGTTGCCTGCTCTTGGCCCTCAACAACCACCAAACGAACACGACCCAAAACAACATATCAAAGTAGATAATGCACAAAGTAGATAATACACACCATTATACAGGGGAACTCCCATTTGCCAGAGTAAAGTTACCCTTAGAATATACATGTTGGTCTGCTCAATTTACACAACAATATGCAATAACCATCTACTGTCACCTACCCACTCAAGCAGCACTGACTCTACACCAAATCCTTATGGACAAAACACTAATACCTCAGTCATCTCCCCACAGCTTCTTGTAGAAAAGAGGACTACTAACAAAATCTTAGATACCCTTGACTAAAACCAACATGAGAAATATAAGATAACGAATGGCAACGGCGCGAGATTATCCAAAAGTATATAGGCGCCAGTAAATTACAGTCCATAACCAACCAACGCGTGTGTGTATATATATATATATATATATATATATATATATATATATATATGTGTGTGTGTGTGTGTGTGTGTGTATGTTTGTATGTAGGAGGAGATATATTCTTGCAAGGATTTTGACAGGGGGATAATCTATGTAATCACCCGCCCCCCCTGAAATAACACAGGTCATGTGGTTCCACCCCCTCACCCCAAACCAAAACCATAAGGGGAATATACCTGTACTTACAGGATCTTTGCCCATGTGTATGTATGTGTTGGAAGAAAACAGACACTGAACTCGTCGATAGAAGTTTATTCCTACGTTTCGAACCCTGTCCGGAGTTCGCCTTCCGGGATATACGGTATAAGCCTGATCTAACCATAATCATCCACGTCTCCAAATTCATCTGCCAATCATGAGGAACTTGTTTCATGATCAATTCAGTTAATAATTTGTCACATTAAAATTGCCCATAGATTGAATTAAAAAATAGTAAGTACCCTACCAGAAAAATGTCTTTCCACCCTCACCCACCAACTCAAGTATATGCGTAGCACCTGTTCATTAATTTCCATTACCACCCCGTCAATACACATGATGAGCGACAATGGTGACATCAAAAACCTTGACGAAGCTCCACATTCACATCCAACCATTCATACTCGTTTCCTGCCCTCACACATGCCATACTACTCAGGTGAAATATTTTGTTGAAGTAAGGAAGACAGACGAGTGGAAAGGTGGTGAGGCAAATACAGAGAACAGTTGGAGTTTGTATTCACTGACGTTTCGTTCTTATCACCTTCAACAGAGTTCCCTCTGTTTAATGCATACGCAACACACTCAACAACGCTTCTCTATCGCCCATAATACGCCTTCTCCAAGCCCACGAGAACTCAAGAACCTTTTGCTAATTATTTCTCGCATACCTGTCTTAGCACAAACACTTGATCCACTCATCCTGCTCCTCTCCTAAACTCATTGTTTTCCCCCAATTACTCCATCTTTATCCCTCCTAACTCCCTCACATAACACGCTTATACACCATACTAGCCATACTCGACTAACTGGTCCCTCTAAAACTACTACATTCATATTTGTCAACTTTTATCGTTTTGTAGCTGGGCTATACATACACTCCTCCAGTACAGCAGGACACTATATATATACACACTGAACACTATATATATACATTGAACAATTTCACCAAGTGAAAAATATTCTCCACTGGAAAAAAAAATCTCTGCTAAAAAAGCATGTTACTAAAAAAGTGTAATCAGACCTTTAGATGGCCATCTATA
>NC_134810.1:26867605-26881503 GCF_046742065.1 Oratosquilla oratoria
AGCATGCCGAGATGAGTCCTGGTTACAACGATGTAGAGAAAAAGTGTTTAAATACATTTCAAATCTTCGAACTGTATTAGGTTCAACTGCTTCAGCTGGAAGCTTATTCCTCTCAATGACGACGCTTTTGGCAAGATTGTTTCTACCTGCTAGGACCTACGACCTGATGATTGAGTCGTTTCTTGTGAAATGTGTAAAAATATTTTAAGTTTTGTTAAGATTCCCTTTGAGGTCTTGGGGCTTTTATTCATTCCACTTAAGAGAGAGAGAGAGAGAATAGGTACATATATTTTAAACCGTTTTCGTATGTTTGGTTTCTTATATTTGGTATGATTTTTACGGCTCGCAGCTGTCCTTTTCTTTTGTGAAATTTAGCGGCTATACAGAAACAGTATATTCCAAGTGTGGGCGGACCAGTGATTTCAATAGCTGTGTGATGGTAATTGGACTTTTGAAGGCAAAATATGGCGCCACTAACCCTAGCACCCGATTTGCTTCCTGTGAGGCAGAAGTACAATGCCCCGGTGTTTTAAGGCCGTTGCTACTTCTGTGTGCCTCGAGTTTTACTGAATGAAAAACCTGATGTTTCACTGCTGATGGCAACAGTCCTCAGACCCCCTCCCCCTACAGTTCTTTCTAGGAAGAAGCTTTATTGTATTGGTGTGAAGGTGTTTCTGTGTCACTAACTGAAAGTAGCAGAGGCTCAGTTGCAGGTTTTCAGCTTTCTGTGCATGAAAAGGCGTAAGATATGAAATGCAGTTGAAGTTGAGAGAGAGACCTTAGGTTTAATCGGTAGACCGAGTGTCAGGCCCTTAGAGCTGAACTTCTTGATGGAGGTGAGGGCGTTGTGCTTTGAAAATGGGCACATTCGTCATTACTGATGTTCATACTTGGATCTTCTTTCATTCGCCACTTTTCTTTGTTATTTCAAATAACATAGTCGTGCTTAGTATCATTTTACATACGTGCATAACTTTACACTAAGGTTAAATTTCATTCGTCACATTTGAGACCATTGTTCCAGTTTGTCTAAAACGTGTAGAATATTCAGTCAATTCGAGTGGTCATTTGCTATTCAGCATAGCTTAGTGTCATTAGCGAATTTGGAGACAGTAGATTGAGTCCACAGTCAGTGTCATTGACTGTGGGCACACTGGGCAGATGTCCCCCTAGAATAAAACCCCGAGGAATTCCACTTGTGATATCTTTCCAGCTGGAAGTTTTACCATTCAGATCAACTCGCTGTTTACGAGTGTTCAACCAATTTCTAATCAAGTTTAGCAAGTTATCTCTCATACCATGCGAAGCGAGTTTAGTAGTTTCTTATGCAAAGCAATATAAAAGGTTTCTCAATGTCCAGATATATTAATTCTGCACTATTCGTTTCGTCGTAGTTTGAGATGACTATGTTATAGAATTCTAGGTTAGTCGTGCGCGTTTAAATGACGTTGTATAGCATCTCGAACTGTTTCTATCATTTCCCTCTGATCGAAGTCAGGTTATTAACCCTGTAGTTCTCCGGCTTCCCTTTATCACTCTTTTTGAATATGAATATAGTAACGTGATAGATCTTTTGGGATCTTTGGATGTGAGATAATATCCAAGGTCTGACGGGAACTCCAACTAGATACTTAAAGAATGTAGGAAACAAATGGTGGACAAGATTCATAGTCTTATTGTGTGTTCATTAAAAGAAGGAATAGTGACACAGGATTGGAAAAAAAGGAGGTGGAAGTAAGGAGACATCACTGAATTACAGTCTGGTATTGATGAGCAGCAGAAAATTAAAAGGCGAAAATATTGTGGAAGATATGTGGGTTAAATATAATTATTATCATTATTATTATTTTTTTTTTTTTTTTTTTTTTTTGCAGTTTGGCTTCAGATCAGGAAGGTCATGTGTGTGGAACCTTTTAAGTTTTTACTCAAGTTATTGATGTGCTGTAAGAGAGGGTTGAGTGGACTGTGTGTACCTCGATCTAGATAAACCTTTCGATAAAATACCTCACAGTCGCCTTAGGTGGAAACTGGAGCATATTGGAGGGCTAAAAGGATGATGAAAGATTTTTTGAAGTGTAGGTACATGAGGACATTATAGTCTGTGCGCTTCAAGGAGTCTATTCATGGTGTGGTATACGTCATACCAAATCAACATTAGTATATGCTTCTTATTTCTCACCTATGTGTCATTTGATTTTTTATTGTGTATATAGTAAAGGAAACTGTGTAGGATAACAACGATTACCCACCTCATCCTGCTTGTCTCACTTGTGACACCTCGGCCTGGCAACATGGGAAAAAAGAGCTGTTGCCACATGTCATAGAATTTGTTTAAATCGTTGTTATACATACAGAACATTGAAAAAAATAACAGATGGGAAATAAAAGAGTGATAGACTAGTAATAAATCATGACGTAAGACACACCCTAAACACTTCTTGGAACGCACAGACTATAGTAAATGATGCCAAGATGGAGAACAGTGACCAGTGGCTGGACACAAGTTTCGGTGCTAGGACCTATAATCTTTCGTAATAAGGATATGATGGAAGGTACAAGCTATGCCACGTTTGCAGGTGTTGCAAATATTACAAGAAGAGTGTAGAACGAGGGCTTTTAGTTGTTGCAAAAATATCTAGACATTGTATTCGCCTGAGGTCGAAAATAATTTTTATTTTTTATTTAAGTACAAAAAAATTAGTATATTGGAAAAGGTCAGAAGCTAAAAATTACAATTTTTCTTAACTATTCCTTGAAATGTATCCTGTACAAAGGGAAAAAATAATTGGGGTTTTTGACATCAGACAGCGTATCACTTGACAGACATTCCAATAAGATTATGGGAGAGATATATGTATTGCTGCGGAACATTAAGGTGGTTTTTACTATATGGATGGAAATACTCACAGAAACCCTGATCCGTCCAAGACTGGAATGTGCATCAGTGGTATGGTCCCCACACAGAATGAAACATATGAACAAGATCGAGAGGATATAAAAGGCAACAACCAAACTTGCTCCAAGCCTGACAGATAAGCAATATGAGGAGAGACTAAGAATATTAAGTCTACCAACATTGAAAGATCGAAGAGAGTTGACTTGATTACATTGTTCAGGTCGCCAAAGGGAGTAGACTTTGTTGGCAGACTATATAATTTTATTAGGTATGGGAGGGTTTTACGAGATCAGGAGAACCAAATGTCTAATTAATCGAAGAATGCAGTTTATAGGTGCATAAATACTTGGAATAACCGGGAAGGCAATATAACCCAAGTTGGAATCATACATTAATATAATGTATCATGTATCTAAATATTATTATAAGAGAAGAGTATATGAAGCCCAAGTTGAAACCATATGTAAATATAATCAGGTAGCTCACGCGGACACACATGCACACACCCACGCACGCACAAATGCGCACGCGCGCACTCACAACTATGCACACACACACACACACACACACATATATATATATATATATATATATATATATATATATATATACACCGAAAAATAGTATAAAATTGCAAAAAATATATTATTTTTAATTATGTTAGTAAGCATAGTCGTCCACACATATACGTAACCTTATTGAACAAGTGGATAAAAAATTGACCCCAGGCCAAGAACATAAACAGATTTAAGGCAAAGTTTGATGAATGGTGGCAAAGACGGGACCCCCATGAACACAACTCCAATCCGTGTACTACAAATAGGTAAACACGCACACACACGCACACACACACGCGCGCACACACACACACACACATACACACACAGGTCCAAATATCGATCACGAGAAAGGTTTCTGGTGACTGGCTTACACGTAAGGACTGTAGTCAACAGGAACATCATCGCTGAGGAAAGAAAGTAATATCCGATTTCACAAATTTGACGCAAACTGCAGAAGAAATCAAATAGGAAAGACATATCAGGACATACCACTTGCCAAACAGCATAACATAGGAGGAGTGGATACCAGGAGAATGGTCGTGCACCCCGACCAGAAGCTGTCTCAAGAAAAGACTTGAACTGAAACGGTGGTAAGAAACGGCACGCAACCTAATGTGATAAAGGAATTAGACTTGCGGCTACGACGAACGGCGCTTGCGCGTTGAATACGACTTATGCCTGCGATCGTCATTACCTCTGACTCCCCCATTGATACTGTCATGGACTGTAGGAGAAAGAAAAATACCCTCAGTAACGAGAAAAAAAAATTAGGTGGCATTAGTGGGTCGAGGAGATGTGTTGAACTCGCATATAGATATGTTTTATGTACAGGGCTTCAACTACAGTGCATGATAGTATTTCGATTTTGACTTGTCCATCTTTAGGTACATGTGGTTGCATATATCGTATTTATTAGTTTGAAATATATGATTTGTGGGAAATGTTGTGAATGGAGAATACTGTCCTTATGTAATATAACATGCAGCATATGCTCCGTATTACCGCCATTGAAATGGCCGGAATAGAAGGAAAAGATCAGTGCAGTCCATCCAATGTGAAATTGGTAAATCGAGGTAGGATACAGAATACATGGCACAGATATAAATAATAAAAAAAAAAAAATTGAGGCAGGTAGAGTAAAAGGAAAAGTGCCACCGGCTACGGAAGTTGTTGAGGTTGATAGGAAGGAAAAAAAGATGCAAATGTACTTTAGCTTTGTAGGTTGCGTATGTAACGGTAGATATGAAGTCACTCGGTAAATTCATAATTGCTGTTAAAATTGAAATATGGACAAGAAGTTTGAAAATATTAGAACTTACATATTAAAAAGAAGTGTTAGAGGCACATTCACTATTATAATTGGGAGAGTGAAGTGATTGATAAGATATATAAATTAAATGAAAGAGCTGCGGTCCAAAATCTATAAGCTCCTGTGTGCAGGGAATTTGACGCTGACAAGTGTTAGCGTGTTCGACCTGTTTCGATGAGCCCCCTTGACAATGATGACTAACATTAGATTTTACTTTGTGGCTAATTAATGCCAAGCGAACTTAGCCGTGGGAAGGTCACCGTAATGGAAGGGGGGCTTAAGATCATTTTAGATTAGCCCCGATCGGTATCATCCTGTACCATTTTTATGTTGACTAATGCCGGAAAATTGTTCCCGGGCTGGGCGGGGGATGAGGTAGGGATGGTGGTGGGTGAGGTTTTACGCGAGAAAGTAGTGCGAATTTTTATATTCGGCGTCTCAAAAATCCCTGACAGTTCAGTGACTTTCTTTAATGACAGACGATTTTATTCATTTGGAGAAGCATGGATAAACAAATTTAGATATTTACATATACCCACCGATTATACCGACACTTCGGATACTTTATATAGTAGACATATTTTATAAACGAGCTTAAAGAATTATATATACCCATAGATTATACTGTCATGATATCCTGCATGTCTGATAGTCATGCCATTAAAACAAAAATGTACTATTCATCCAGTCGGTTACTGTTTGAACAAAAAGTTCTCAAGTGAAAACATGCAATGCATGCATGCGGAGACAAAACATTAATTTAAGATTATCGTAACAATTGCGAAAAAAAATACATCACACGCAGTCGTCACCATGTATTGTTAACTATTGCACACCAGAGGAAGTTCCACAGAAATGAGAAAAATAACAAGACGGTAGACATTTTTATTCATTTGGGGTCAGGTTTAGTTAATGATTGGTATGCGTCAATGTCGTGCCAAGTTTCCATTCATTTGAAATATGGCGTTCGAGCTAGCATCAGTGGAGTTATTGCCCACAAACATTTGCATTGTGAAAAACATCCAATGATAATGCTTGTGATTTTTTTTTATTTGTTGGCGAGTCTGTCTTCTGTTCCAGAGATTATAATATAATTATTTGTGGAGATACTTTGTGGCGGCGATGTTTATTTACAATCGTCATTTGAGTTTCCGCTTTGGAAAATTGGGCGGGAGTTTGTTCGCTTTCTCAACATTTGTATGAACGAATATACGTACACAGACGAGGTCACGCCATGATAAAAGATGACAATAACACTTGTCTTTGTTTCACAACACTTTCAAATAACCCCTCTCACTACTACGCGCACTGTAAATTGACTCTATATTCTGACTGCTGACAGATGATTTATTCAGCCGAAGAAAGCTAGCTTGGCATGGAAAGTATTGTGTCAGAAGTAACTGGCGCTTTTATCTGAGTAGACAGTATCACACTGAAGAGATGGAGTTATAAAGAATATATAAATTTAAAGAGGATAGTTGAACGGAGCAAAAATAAGTTTTCAGCATTGTTTTTTGAGTGGAGATTGGTCTCCAAACATAAAAGAAATTTGCGTGGCTCTGGTCGGTAGGAGTGTTTAAAAAGCTAAATGTTGACTGCAGTAAGTACGAGTGGCACAATCGGTTTTATAACATAGAAATTAAATGAACATGAAATGGAAAAAAAAATCTGTGTATCTGTGTGTACGGACTGAAAAAGTATAGTTATCCAGTTATGTCATGGTTCCTAATATATTTTTTTTCTAGTAATCCTTGTTGTAGAAATAAACTATGCATTTTGCCAGTCTAATATTTTGTAGTAGGGAATATTACACGAAATAATGGTGTGTGATTATGAAATTGCTATTTTGGGTACAGCGTTCATAACGTTATTCAGATTTAGAACGTATGAGAAGCGTTGCATGAACATTTGACAATTCTTAATAAGATGTCGCTTTAGGACCAGCTAGATAGACAAATGTACATTTGTCAGTAAGAGTTCAAAAGTTAATACAAACCCTTGAAATACTTCACAGATTATTCAAGTGTTGTGAAGGCAATACTTCATTTGATTGTTGTACATGTACGAAACCGGACCAAATAATAACAATAATATAGTAAGCATAGGAACTCTTCACACGACATTGTGTAAATAATTACACGTGTTGTGAGTTTTTCATACAAGGATGGATATGACATTATGAATTACCAACTTCCCCCTTTTGGATTCTAATCTTTCGCGCAATACCTACAATCGACAAAACCAGTTTTATTTAAAGGTTGGCAGCCTTGGTTCAGTTGACAAGCATATTGCACGCAAGGTTCAAGGGTAGCAGGGAAGGGAACAACTCCATCGGCACCCAAGACCCTGTATGCTGTCGTGCAGCAGGGGGATCGTGCAAAGAACCCACCTGAGTTCGGACCACCTCATCTGCGCAAGATCAATAGGTGGCGCTGGTTCTCAATGAATTTCTCTGCGACTGCGTATGTGTTGACGTGCATAATATTATTTTATCGCACAATACTGGCGCATATATATATAATATATATATATATATATACATATATATATATATATATATATATATATATATGTATATATATATATACATACGTGTATATATATATATATATATATATATATATATATATATATATATATTGTAAGAGAGGAAAAGCCCTTGGCTTACCCCCTTACTGTAGATGTGCTGTGTCTTGCTGCATTGCTTCTGACCCAGGGCAGTGGGCGAGATGCAAAGATGACCCGTCATACAGGAGGAGCCAAGGAAAGAGGGAGGTAGGAGTGGTAAATGTGAGTGGAGTATGTGGGGGTGGAATGGGTGGGAGTGGTTTTATGCCTTTGACTTTGGCAACCTCCCTTGTAATGGGGGAAAAACCCTTAGTATATGTGCGTAGGTTCGAACACAGATTCCACTGAGCGCGAGTCCTGCACGCTGCCACCTTGCTACCTAGGAAATACAAAAAATTATAAAACTTGATATGAGGTCTACAACCCTAGTAGCAGCGAAGTAATTCAGATAATCAAACCCGGCCGTCCTCATTGAATATCATATTATTTTGTGCCCATTTATATTTCTGACTTTTGATTATTGTACAAGTTATTGTGTTGTCTGCAGATGTCAACATAGGGCTGTCTGGGGAAGAGCATATGTAATTTATCGTAGTGATGAACAAAGTAAATCCGACAATGGTCTCTTGAGGGATATCACTCCTCACTCTTTCATTTCATGTCTCTTCGCAATAACCTTTTGTTATGGGTCAGTTAAAAAGATTTTAAACTACTCCCCTTTGCTCTTAATACTTATCTGGTGCAGTTTTCTTATGTAGCATTTCATTATCTGACTTGCCAAAGGCTTTTGCGAAATCCAGGTAGATTGCATCCACATTTATGTTCTCAAGGGTGTTGAGTATGGCATTATGAAAGTCTATAAGTTCGGTTAGGCAAGACATATTCCTTCTGAATCCGTGATCATTGAATAATTGCTTTTCTTCTAAGAAGTTTAGAATATGTCTGTAGAGGATTTTACAAATGCGTTTATCATATCAGATGTTAGTGAAATAGGTCTATAGTTCTTTGGATCGCTTCATGGTCCACCTTTATACAGTGGTCTTATTTCTCCCTGCTTAAAGGTAGATGGGATCCCCCCCCTCCCCATCCAGTGATGTACTCCATAGTATAGAGGGATTGCTACTGATTCCATGCAATTTTCAATATTCGGGTCCCTGTTCCATCCGAACATATTGTTAAACTTTTCACTTCATCATTGGCTGTTTCTATATTTATTTATTTATCTGTATTTTACAACAATATCCGTTAATGGTATGACCTCATTTTGGATTTTGGATGTTAGTATGCTATAAATAGAAGTTTTCGTCTAATAATGGTGTGCGCCAGATGGTTATCTTTCTAGTATGCGTACAGATTATATATTCATGTTGATCGTTACCACTTTGATATAGTACCATAACAGAAATTATATATGATCATACAATATAAATCGAAAGCATTATAAAAGCGTTACCTAGAGGTTTAATACTGATTTGATATATGACGTGCATCATGTTCTCAGTACTGGAATTTTTTAAAAGAGACTTTTTTATTATCTAGTTATTATTTGTCTTTATATTCTAGTTATGTTTGAATGTTCTTGGGAACTACTGTAGAATATTAACAATTTATCATATGTGGCAACGCAATGTTATGACATATTTAGCCATGAATATGTGCAACTTAAAATGAGAGAAGGTTGAAGTTGGATATTTCCTCCGCATCCCAAGGAGGGAAAGTTTCTGCAATTAGTAAAGTAGACTTATTGAAAGTAAAGACTTCCTACATAGTACACAGGGCTTCTGTCCTGTAATTGGATATAACCAAAGAATGTTACCTGACTCTCTTTTAAAATCACAACTGAAAAATAACAATATTGTTTTGTGATTTTTAACTACGTGTAAATTAACCATTATGAATCATGTGAATATATAAAAACAAGTAAATAAAATTGTGGTATCCAGTTAGATTAAAAGATACCTAAAAAAATAACATTTCCCCCTAATTTGGTGAAGAGTAAAATATAAATGCACATAGTCATATAGAAGTAAGTTGTGTTAAAGGGGATGTTTACAGATGTATCACAATGAAATCAAGGTACTGTACCTGACTTAGGTGCAGTGGTTACAAATAGACTGCCTCAGTGAGGTAAATACAATAACATAAATATATTGTACTGCATATCTTGTGACCGTGATAGCCTGCAACCCCCAGGCACGAATGTTTTTTTCATGCAGAATGTATGTTCTTGAAGAACGTGCACTTAGATCGGTAGGATTCGTCCAGATTTCATTTTTTCTTCATCCCTCGTGATGGCGTGGGTGGTGGTGGGAAGGTGGGGTGACCCGCGGCTGCAGGATCTCCTCGCTGTCTCCATCAAGGTCCTAAGGATGAGAAATATATGTATCCAAATGCTTATCGTCATCGTGGGTTTAGACATCAGCTATCCTATCCTACACATTTCAGTTCCCCGAAAGGAATAACGAAAATACTACTAGGGTACTATGTGGATATAAAATCATAGTATCACTATATCACCCGTCTCTCTCTTTTTACGTGGTTTGAGGGGCTGGTACCCGTGCAGACCTCAGCCTTGCAGGTGGTCCGAAACAATTGATACACGAACGCAGGAGAGACGGTGTCTCCACGGTATGCCTCTGCATTGACAATACCTGGAGGAAGCCGAGGTCACCTCAGGTTGGATGGGGGCCATTACTCATAGTGGACACCTTTCCTAACTTCTGCGCAGTGGCCAGGAATCGAACATACGCCCGAATTCCACACGCGGTTACCAGACACGCGCGCTACCACTGGACCATGGCGGGCCCCCAACATCACTAGTTTCGTGTTACTGTAATAGGATCGACGCCTGAGGAAAAAGAAAAGAAAATAATCAGCACAATAGAAACTTTCTTTACAAATGTAGATATACCACATATTTGTTATAATTGTATTCATTATGTTCAGAAACTTTCGCACGTGAAAGGCTGACATCATGTAATAAAATACTGCTCGTTTGGCACTGGGGAAATGTTTTCTTTTCTTTCTTTTTTTCATCAGAATAAATCTTTAAAGCCCGATATATGAAAATTTTGCACAAACTTTGAATTTTGTAATATTTATTAAAATGTCTATTTGGTCGTCCGATGGTTTCTAACTTTTTTAATATAATTTGTCATGACTTGTTTGGCAAGCGCAGTAGGTGGCGGGTTAAGCCGTTTCGGAGACTCTGTCATTAGGAGACCTTCTAGAAACAGCAGAAGAACTGTCGTTGGTTAGATGATGCTGTGCTTTACACTTTAGAGACGACATGTCTAAATAAAGAAAAATAACAATCACGTATATGGTGTTCAATCACGCCCTCTTCCATTCCAGTCTTACCCCAAGCGATAGCAAAGCATCAACTATAGTTGTCCACGTCTTAAACTTTCAAATGAAACCAAAATGAATGAAGTAGTTCAAATAATGACAAAGGTACAGCTGTGAACGCTTCGTTGAAGTTTGAACGCTCCTTCTGTGAAATCATATTTTTGGCGCCTGACTCCCTTTGGACGCTTAGGTCCTCATATATATATATATGTGTGTGTGTGTATGCGTGTGTGATTCACCATGGTCTTGGATCACGTGTTGGACTCGTGATCGACAGTTATTTCCCTCCCGAAAGAGAGCTCAGAGCTCATATATGACTGATCTCCCCCAACTCCCCGCCCATGGGAGTTGGAGTAACTACTCGCATCACAGCGATACTGAAATTATTTCAGCCCTGGGCTGGATTCGAACCCGGAGCGCCGTAGTGGCAGCCGGAACTCAAGCCACGAGTTGCGTATGTGTGTGTGTGTGTGTGTGTACTCGTATGCATGTATGTATGTATGTAATAGAATATATGGAATATGGTTTTTAAGTTTTATTTTATTAGTATACTTACTACTCTAGACTTTGCAGTCAGAGGTATGATAACCAACTTTGACGCCCCTCCAGCGGTTCTAGTTTTTCGGCCCAGCTCCAGGTGAACACGATACTTTCAATTTTCAATCTTGGTGTTTGTTTTCCGCATTCCCACAAGGATCCATGACTCTTAAACCAGAGGGCTTGGCATTATTTCTTTTTTATCCATTGCATTTGGTTCTTTATCCTTAAAGGCATCTGTGTGCTATTTTTCATCCAACCTCCAATTAATCGGCGATACTGCCCACCTCCAGAACTTGTGTTCCGTCGTAAAATCACTATGGTATTTTTTTTTTTTTTTTTTTTTTTTTTTTTTTTTTTTTTTTTTTTTTTTTTTTTTTTTTTTTTTTTTTTTTTTTTTTTTTTTTTTTTTTTTTTTTTTTACAATTTACATAGAATGTCATTTTATATGCTGGAAGATAATTATTTTCCTTCCAGCATATCAGATTTCTTTTCGAAACCTGCAGGCCTGCAAACCTGCAAACCTGCTTTAATAGTTGGAGGAAAAATAGCCCAGTGTGATAGCGCCTTTAGATAGCAATTTGTCTCTTATCTTGCTGATATCAGTTTATATTTGTGTAAGTTATTTCTGTTCTTTTGAATTCATTTCCACCCTTTCCTCCTTTGGATCTTCTCCAATGACCCACTATCTCATTTTTTGAACTATCACTCTAATAAATCCTCGTTTTCTTTTTGTATATCTCATGATTTTCTTTGCTTTATCTTCTGCCAATTTCCCTCTCTTGCGTCCCTCCGTACTCAAGCGTTCTTGAATTTGTCTATACCTGATAAATTTCATATCTTATTTATCGTGTTTTGTGATTTGAACTTTATTTTCATTGGCCTTGCGTTTTCTTGAATTTGTCTATACCTGATAAGTTTCATATCTTATTTATCGTGTTTTGTGATTTGAACTTTATTTTCATTGGCCTTGCATTTTCTTGCACATACCAAACCTGAATATTTCTGTTTCTTCAATGTATTCCCTGCTCATTGCCTATTATTGTTTTCGAAATGTCTTTTGAAATGTCCCTTTTTTGTCGTTCTTTTGTTGTTGGTAAGTGTTCCTTCGTATCACAATAATACAGTTTCGAGTTTCGTTTACGAACTACTTCGCTTATCAGCATGTTTGAACTCTTAATTATCCTTATCTCTTACTCCACACATTTTTTCATGTATTTTTTAATGGACTTTGTGTTCTTATAAATTCAACCACTCATTCTATTCTTGTTTGATCTCTAACATTTTCTTCGTTCTCCTTGGTCATAATGTTTTGTTTCATACTGTTCTCCAACTTAATTCAGTCGTCCTTTATTATATAATCATTGTTGAACTTTTTGAAATCTTTTTGGGTTTCTTTAAAGAAAATAATGTTTTACAATTTCTCTCTAATTCTTCCATTTTTGTATCTCCAACATGTCAGAGAAAAAATCTCCAGTAAAACATTCTTATATCTCTCCCTTTTCTCCAAATCAATGGCCAAACCATATCTTCACTTCTCCAAGTAGTCGTAACAATAGCAAACACTAGCCCTAACATGACGGATCCAAATTCATGTTCCAAAGAACTACCCTTAAATCATAAAAATCCCCAGACTTTACACCATCCTCTCCCCAAAACTACAAACGACCATTCACACAAGAGGAATACCACACTTTCCTTTTACACTTTTAGAAAAATAAATCTGCGGGCCCAGATAGCATATATTACGGCAAGATACGACATCTACACCCAACCGCAATATCCTCTACATAAAACCCCTTCAACAGAATATGGAGAGAAGATATCTTCCCAACTACCCGGCGAGAATCTATCATCACCTCCCGCCCCAAACCAGGGAAAGACAAAGCCTCCCCCAAATAACTACTCGCAATCGCACCAATAAACTTTACAAACTCACAGTAGATATTATAATAATTCCAACTCTCATGGCAATTGAAACACTAATCTCTCTTATCAACCTTCAAACAAATTTCCGAACTGACTGATATTCTAGTGCAGTGATCCCGCAAACTTTTGTAAGCTGCAGGCCATTTCTCTCATTGTAAATACAATGGCGGGCGCCAAAGAAAAATAAAATAAAATAAAAGATAGATATATTAAATGAAATAATAGATAATGATAATAATGATAGCCACAATAAAATATTAATTAAGAATAGTAAATATTACTACAGAATAAATTAAAATTGTTAGAATAAATGAATAGATAAATAGAAAGTGATTAGAATTTTTGTGAAGTCTCGCGGACGCCATGACGCCCACGAGATACAGCTTGGGGACCGATGTCCTAGTGCAAACGGAAACAATACTGCATTTGTCAACAGACATGTCTATATTGTATTTTTCATTTGGACAAGGCCTGAAAACAACGAAATCCTCCTAAAATATTCCTCCTAAGATTTTGAGGAGCTGTGCGTACCTTCATGTCCAAATTCTTAACCCACAAAACAATCCGAGTACTCATAAGAACTACCTCACCACATCCTCAACAAGGAGTTCTCAGAAAGCATCCACAACATTCTTCTTTTGGCCCTAACTATTCATAACATAAGATAAATACTGCCGAAAATAACTGTTCTGTATGTTGATGATCAAGCCCTCTTCTGCGTCGGGATCTTCCCCAGGAAACCATAATCCGA
>NC_134810.1:26882003-26907003 GCF_046742065.1 Oratosquilla oratoria
TCACTAGAATTTTGAAGACGCGGACTTTAGTCCTACTCAGATAGCAACACATAGCCTCATTAAGAAAATTCATAGCACTGTAGGCCAGCCCAAGTCGACGATGTACCTCTCTAACTGAATCTCCTCAACGTCCACACCGTACACAAGCACAGATTTGATTGTGCCATCCAGCAAGCCGTCAAATGCCTGGATCCAGAAGATATTGAGACCCAATGGCTTAGACTCCTCATGAAAGGCTTCAAGAGCCCTTACCAAGACTTCAAGAGTCTTCATAAGGATGGCTACATCATCTGCAAAAATAAGGTCAGAGACCATGAAATTACCGACTGATTCCCCACAGGAGCTACAGTCTACCACACCTTGAGAGATCTGTGGAAAAGCTTAAGGTCAGTGCTGGCTGGCTACTTGGTTGTGGGTATCTTATTAGTGGATTTAGAATTAATATTTTTCCTACCAACTTGCTGCAAAGTACTTGAGAGTGGTAATGGATACTGGATTTGAAAGATGGGTACATAATATTCTATTTGTATTTTGTCACTAATAACCACCATTTCTATCTTTGAGATACAACATCATGTTGTAGTGTAGCAATTCAGGTAGTAAATGAGATTTGAGGAGTGTAGCAAAAATAAGCGAATGTCATAGCACTGATGGGGGATAAATACAGTGTTATGGTTTCCTAAATGTAATAACTAGAAATGCCACATCGAGAGTACAAAAAAGAAATATTAAGAACACAAAATTATTCACCGGACCAATGTCACCCAAGAGTCCTGTGTAAAGTCACAACGGGGAGAGACCGACATTCAAACGACTCAGGACGAAGACTTGGTATAACAATTAACCTTAATATTTGTATGAGAAGGCCAAACCGGCACCTACAAAACTCCTAGAATACAAAATTCAAAATCGGATTTTCCCTGAAGAGACGAGCCTATTCTAATTCTAGAATAGGTAGTAGTAATGATAATCTTGACCACTGCAAACTAGCAAGCTATGTGATGCCAATGTTCCAGTACATAGTGCAGAAGCCTCCTTGAGGAACACACCTACAGTACCAGCATCGGCCAGCGATGACTAATCTCCACCTCGGCCTGCTACGTGATTATGAACTCTGGATTCATTGAGGAACACACACCCTCTGTCTTCTAGTCACAGGCGTAAGAACGTTCTGCCTCCGACTTCCCATGCATCACACTTGACCATGTCAAAGGGAGCACGGGTCATGACCTGCCCGTATATATAAAGGCTGGACAAACGCCGATGATTCAGATCGCCTCAGAGCATCATGCGTGAGCCTGACTCGCTGCACCTTGCTTTCTTATCTCTCACCCTTCCCCCGTGAGCAGACCAAGTTAGGACACGACTTGAAACTCACAGTCGTCACCTTCCTCACCGTCCCTCTTCCCGCCTTTTCTCGTATTTAAAACGAGTTATCATTATTGGCACCCAACATTCATTTCTAAATAAACAAATTCTCTCCATCAGAGTTTGCCTCAACCAGCCTAGTATTAGTTGCCCAACGTTTGGGGCCCCTGATCCCTAGCTCTACCGCCCGACTATCACCAGATCGATAGCTGCCGCTCAACTACTGCCAGCCGCCACTTTATCTGCCAGATCGTCTGCCGCTCGACTGCTAATTGCCGCCACTCGATCTGCCAGATCATCTGCGGCCGCTCGACTGCCAGATTGACTGCTACCACGTGCCTACCAGATCGCCTGCCAGCATGACTGCCAGTTTGCCTACCAGGTCTGCCGTCTGCCAGCTCGCCTGCCCACCATCTCGACTGCCATCGCTGCCTGCCAGGTCGTCTGCTGACTGTTAGTTCGATTGCCTACGCTCTCGCCTACCACAGATATCTGCCGCAGCTCTACTGCCAGATCTACTTCCGCCACGTGTCTACCAGATCGACTGCCGCCATATGTCTGCCAAATCACCTGTCGCTGCTGCCTGCCAGCACGACTGTCAGTTCGTCTACCAGGTCTGCCGTCTGCCAGCTCGCCTGCTCACTAGCTCGACTGCCGTCGTTGCCTGCCAGGTCTGCCGGCTGCAAGTTCGACTGCCTACACTGTTGCCTACCACAGGTATCTGTCGCTACTTGTCTGCCAGATCGACTGCCGCCGACTGATACCACTTGTCTGCAACATCGTCTGTCACTGCTGCCCACCAGCTCGACTGGCGTCGTTGCCTGCCACGCCTGCCGACTGCCAGTTTGACTGCCTACACTCTCGCCTACCACAGTTATATTCATGGCCTGCCGCCACTAGATCATTTAGCAAACTAGAACTGTGAGCGTCCCCACCTTGACCCACCCACACGCTCAACGTAGATCACAAGGTCCCGCATCTCGATTCCTTTAAAGCTAATGACTAGCAACATCGACTGTCAAGTCCACAACGTCTTGGGTGGTCTAACGCTCCACCCACTAACCACGACCATTCTCAGGTGTCTATCATTTCAGGGAGGTATTGCAACCACGCTCCAATGCCACCGTATGACGTGATCCCAGGACGCGTTCCAGCTACGAGATCCCATGAGCAGCATCCTGAGATGCACCAACTTCTTCGACGTCATCCACGGCGTACAGGACAACTCCAGTCCCACGGGAGTAGCCGAGCGCCCCGAGGCTTGCTACCCTGTGGCAAACGGACCGCCACTTGCTGCTATTCCTGTAGTCTGAGGACCAGGCCCAACCCCACCTTCAGGTTCCGGCCCCGTCGTAAGGACAACTCCCTTGACGATTTCTTGTCGAGGCTCCATACGACTTCACTTCCAGCCTCGACTTCCGTGGGGTAGTGTTATAAGTCCTCACTCCCGTCCTCACCTCTTCTCTGGCTGTCCCATGACCTTATTGACCCGCAAGTGGTCCCATGGGATACGCTCGCGCGACCCAGCCACGTGACTCGACCCAGTGGTTCTTTGAGGCCCACGGGTGGTACAAAGCCTCCTTGAGGAACACACATACAGTACCAGCATCGGCCAGCGATAACTAACCTGCACCTCGGCCAGCCACGTGATGATGAACACTGGATTCATTGAGGAACGCATACCCTCTGTCTTCAAGTCACCGGCGTAAGAACGTTCTGCCTCCGACTTCCCTTGCATTACACTTGACCTCACGTCAAAGGGAGCACGGGTCATGACCTGCCCGTGTATATAAATGCTGGACGAACGCCGATGATTCAGATCGCCTCGTAGCATCATACTTGAGCCTAACTCGCTGTTTCTTGCTTCCTCACCCCCTCCTTCCCCCGTAATTAGACCAAGTTAGGACACGACTTGAAACTCACAGTCGTCACCTTCCTCACCGTCCCCCGCCCCCGCTTTTTCTCGCATTTAAAGTGAGCTGTCATAATTGGCGCCCAACATTCATTTCTAAATAAACAAGCAAATTCCATTAGAGTTTGCCTCAACCAGCCTAATGATATATATATATATATATATATAATATATATATATATGTGTATATATAAATATATATATATATATTAATACATTTATTCATATATATATATATATATATATATATATATATGGAAGTAATTACTCAGAGAGGAAATACGAAATGAAATACTAACCTCGCTTTTTCACGTATATTCCACTACTTGTACACTGTGGAAATACTTACACTATTTAATTCAATAACAGTACTAGCATGATATAGCACAAACCACATGAGACCACAGACGAGAGGTTCACCATAATACACGACAATGATCACCATGTTTTATGTTTTCTCTTACTCATATTTCGTCCATTTATTTTCTCTCTAAACATGGGTCTTTCACTGTTCACATCACATTAGCTCGAGGTAGTTCTGAGGTAGGCAGGAATAATACACAAATTAACGAGGGAAACAAAAGCGACTGCCCTCGAACAGGCCCTGCTTTGGAAATCTAAACTACTACCCTGCTTGCCCTCTCCACCTATATGAAACTAATATATACTACAATTTTTGCTTAACCTACGATCACCTTCGTAACAATATATACATACATACTTACATATACATACATACATATTTATATATACTGTATATATATATATATATATATATATATATATATATATATATATATATATATATATATATATACATTCTAGTATATAATAATATTTAGTCTGAGTTTTTCTCTCCTTTTTGAGGTCTGATCTGGGTCGGTGTGTTTTGGGGACACCTTTGACCCGCCAGCTGAGGTTACCCTTATATGTCTATTATACCAAATGAGTGTGGGCACCTTCACAGTGAAACAGGTTGCACATACCCTTTACTGTGTGAAGTGCAACTATGGACAATGCGTGAAACACCAGCAGAAGGCAAGAGACGCCAGAGACACTTCTGGAAGTGGGTTTCTACTATTAAGAAGTCCTCTAAGAAGGAATTGATAGAGAAACCAAAGTTAGTAGCAGCCTCTCGAGTTGAACATAAGGAGACTTTCGCCGCTTTCTCTGATTTATACAGGAAAACTAAATCCTTCTCTGTCAGAAAGAGTATAGAGAAGTTTCGTGCAATACTTCTGTTCGCGGGCGAAGCGAGCAGTGTCGTAGGCCAAGCACCCACGGCGTAGTCGTGTCGGTGAAGTCGGCGCTTGTAGTATTAATATATATATATATATATATATATATATATATATATATAAATTGTAGAAATGATCGAAATCTGAAATGTTGTATGACGTCACAACTGAAGACTAGCGAATCAGAAGACACATGACGCCACGACTGAAGACCAGCCAATCAGAAGAAGAGGCTACAACAGGGAAGAATTGTCGAAGACCGCTAAAGGCGAAGCCGAACCCCAAGCGCTTTCGTGTAATTCACATCTTCAGGGGAATTCCCCTGAAGATGTGAATTACACGAAATCGCTTGGGAATTACTGTTTTCTTCCGATTTCCTTAGTGGTTACCAATAAAATTTGTGGATCACGTGTTGTTTTTAGTGATCTTTCTGCATATATATATATATATATATATATATATATATATATATATATATATATATATATATATATATATATATATATATATATATATATATATATATTTACTCTGTTGACTGTCAGGCCGGACGGCCCTTCACTGTTTTCACTATGCCTCTCCAGATGGTTCTATCCTCTGTTAATTCTTTCCAGTCCTCTCCTGGTGCCACCCTCCCATGTCATTTTTTTCACTCTATCCATATGTACCTGGGTCTCCCCAATGGTCGTCTGCTCTGTACTCCTTCCATCACATTCCTTGGTAGTCTGTCTGAATGTACGGTTGCCCGGTCTGATTTCTAATTTCCCTGTTATGTCTTTGTCTTCTTCTCTCTTCTTCATCATATATTCTTCTCAGGATATTGTTTTCAAAGGTTTCCAGTCTCTTCTCCCTTTGTCAGTGTCCATGTCTCACATCCGTACAGGACTGTTGGTTTTATTACAGTGTTATATGTTCTTATCCAAGTATTGTGCCATGTCTACCTTCCAAAAATGCCCTAAGAAAGACAATAAAGCAGATCAGGTGCTGTGATTGTCCATTTGAGCCGACGTCATTAGTGGATATTAATATTCCTCCTGAACTCAAGTTAAATGATGGTTTATTTTTTAAAAAGACTCTACATTCGAGGAGGACCAAATTTTGATATTCACTACAGCCGCAAATTTGAAGAGATTATCAGAAGCCCCATTTTGGATTATGGATGGTACTTTTAAAACTGTACCTATAATATTTTACCAAATGTACACAATTCATGCACCTGTGGGACACTGAAACCGTAGAGTTTTTCCACTTGTGTATCCTTTTATGGCTGAGAAGAGTGAGGTCTTGTATAAATGCTTGTTTCAAGATTTGACCGACATTGCTGACGAAAATTAAATTTATATGAACCCACAATCCATAATATCTGATTTGGAAATGGCTGCAATTCAAGCTTCTAAAAGTAAATTTCCTAATGTCAACAACAAACTCTATTTTTTTCATTTAGGACAGTGCATCTGGAGAGGAATTCAGTCGACTGGATTGTCAATACGTTACGGCATTGATGAAGATTTTGTTTATTGATAAGACATTTATTTGTCTTGGCATTTCTTCCACCTGACGAAATTCCAGACGCTTTCGAAGTTTCAAAATCTTGCAGGCATCAAATAAGTTAATATATCTTTTATATTGAGTTTATTGTCTTAATCTGGTTTATATGGTTTTGTCAACATTTGGGATAAGAGAGTGGGGTTTCATTCGCTGGGGTTTTGTCTACTGGGCTTTTGTCATAGAATCCTTGTAATCATATCTAAAGTATATTTCTATCTTTCAGTTACATTATGATAATAGTCGTACTTTTATTACAAAGTTTAAATAAGGAAACATTTGTGAAATTGATAATATAACATGAATATTTACAAAAAAAATTCGAAGGTATGAATGTTGGCGGAAGGATATAATATATCAATATTTACTAGTCTGTAAGGTTCTCTGAAATTTGATCCACTTCTTGTTTGTTACCCCCAAAATATATAAAAGAGATTTTTTTGTCAGCATTGTGGCTGTCGGAATTTCGTCCTGTAGGGATTGTGGCCTGTCGGGATAGTGGTTGACGGGATATCGGTTGTCGGGATTATGGATGTCGGGAATTTTACCTAGACCCATATATATACATAATTTATATATATATATATATATATATATATATATATATATATATATATATACATATATATCCCTTCCCCACCCACATTCTCTCTCATTTGTCTGAAATAATCTTATATACATATGTATGTATGTATGTATGCATGTATGTATGTGTGTATTTGTGTGTGTGTGTGTTTACATATATATGCATAAAAAATGGAGTCCAGGAACCATGTTGAAAGAATGCAAACACTGGACTGGACGTTAGAGGTTTAATCCTACGTTTCCAACCTTCTCCGGGGTTCGTCTTCAGGGGTATACAGTATAAGCGATTTGTGCATGTTTGTGAACGAATGTCCAACCTGGAGACGAGTGTATTTTCTGGAGAGTAACAATCATCTTGGGATACCTATCCCAGTTTAGCGTGCATGTCCTTTATATGGATTTCCTACGTTTTTACTCTACGAGCCCCGGGCTGTGCTCGTCCCGGCTTCGCCTTTAGCGACCTTCGGCTGGTCTTCAACCGTGGCGTCATATCGCTTCTTCTTTAGATTGGCTGGTCCTCAGTTGTGACATCATGTCTCTTCTTCTGATTGGCTGGTCTTCAGTTGTGACGTCATGCAACATTTTCAAATTTCGACTATTTCTACAAACTATTATTTTTTCTATATACTTTGATATCTCTGAAGACGAACCCTGGGCAGGGATCGAGACGTAGGATTAAGCTTCCTAATGTTGAGTCCAGTTTTTGCTGTCTTCCAGTATGTATGCATATGTCTGTATGCATGTATGTATATATGCATGTATGTATATATATATATATATATATATATATATATATATATATATATGTACACACACACACACACACACACACACACACACACACACACACAAACAAGCCCACACACACATATATATATATATATATATATATATATATATATATATATGTATATATATAAATAAATATATATATATATATGCATATATATATATATATATATATAATATATATTATACATACATACATACATATATATGTATGTGTGTGTATGTATGTATCTATGTATGTATGTACCTATGCATGCATGTATCTTAGGCACAGTAGTCCATATAGTTAATGCATGGTCCATTCTCTGCGACACGCTCAGTCGCGTCGAGTCGGTTCCAGTACTAAGATCTTTCTTCCGAGACACGAGACGCGTTGTGACGAACTTCTTGGTAAGAAACTGAAATCTGAATATTGCTCTGCACTTGACATAGAGATGATCTAGAGGAGTGTTATAACTGGAGGTAAGTTATTATGTCGAATAGGAAGGATATTTGGAAAGACTAACAGGTGAAGCTTTATCCAGGAGTTATGTAACTTGAATTCTAATTGATGTTTGTTTTATCAAACTACTGTCCTATATCATAGATCATATAATCTATTAAACTGCAAACATATGAGAGGTGAGATGGAATTTGTGAAATTTCGTCTTACCCGCTCACACAACAATTTGCATATTTTTTGCATCTATATTACGACAGCTCCAACAACTTTTCTCTGTCACGTTTCTTTCGGAAATTGATAGTGAGGGATGGTGAAAAAATAATTCCCGCAACTTACCCGCTACCGGCACCGAAACGCCATTTTTGTTGAGAACATCACCCACTATTTTTACGTGAAACATATGTTTTTCTCCCTATTCTAACCTAACTTACGTAGTCTAACCTAACCTACCTAACCTAACCTAAAAATGCGTACAGGGATAGACGTACATCTTGCACATTGGACAGCCATGGCACCGCTTCGGTGGCGATGAAGCGGTAAGGTTGCGAGAATTATTTTTTCGACATCCTTTAACGTTACTAAGAAAAGTCATTGGAGTTGTCGTAGTATAGATACAAAAATATACAAATAGCGGTGCCTGTATACATACATACATACATATATATATATATATATATATATCTATCTATATATATATATATATATATATATATATATATATATATATATATATATATATATATATATATATATATATCGGCAAACGTGTGCCTCCCGCGATTTGAGACGAACTAGTCAGTGCATAGTGGATCACTGATAATTTGCTCTTCCCCACAGAAATTGCAGGCCTGTCCTGTTATGTTTGTAGGAGAAATGAGGGAGCGTCAAATAAGTGGATTAATTGTCCGTGTAGAAAGTGGGCGCATCTAAAGTGTATTTACCTGGGCAGTGAAGAAATTTAATGAAGTTGATGAAAGGGTGTCAGTGATTGGGAAACAAACGGAAGATTTGATTATGTTGACGGGAGGATGGAGGAGGTATGTGTTGATTCAAGCAATTGTAGTGGAATATATTTGACAACTGCATGGTCAGATGTTGCGAAACGTAAACAGAAATCTGCCAAGAAGAACTTTCTAGTTGAGAAAGCAAATGACGTCACAAAGGCAACAGATCTTAAAAACTAATTATCCCAAAATTTGGGGAATACACAAATATCTGATGTAAGGATCCTGCCTGAAGGAAATATTGTCATGAACTTTACAAATGACAGAGTAAGGAATGCAGCTGTCCAGAAACTTCAGAATGTGGATACAGGAACGACACAATCAGTAGAAAAATTGATACCTAAAGTTATGTTGTGTATTGTACACAAAGAAGAGAAATAAAATTGTAGCGAATCTTATTAATAGGAATGACTACTTGAAATCGATACAAGGTATCGAAGGTAAGATTAAGTTGTTGTTTAGTAAACCGGCCTCAGGAGGCAGCAAGCATTCTATTTTGAAGTGTGATCCAAAAGTATGGGAGTTTAACCACAGAAGTAACGGCAAAGTAAATCTCGAATGTGGTGTATACATAATACAGGACATATATCATGCTTTAACCGGTTTTCAAAGATATGGATATGTACTACAAACTTGTAAAAGGAAGACGAATAATGAAGATTCTATATGCTTTGAATGTGCTGGTAACCATAGGTCGAGGAACTGTACTTCCAAGAAAATGAATTGTATAAATTGTTCGAGATTCAAAAAGTCGGAGACTGAACAAACAACAAAAACAAATGATAGACATTGCCCAGTCCTCATGGATGAGATTGAGAAGATCAGAGCTAGAACTGAACATAGCTATTAATACGGATAATGAAACTGAAAAGTCAATGATAAAACGTGGGTTTTTAAACATACAATCTGTAGAATTTGTCTCGTATTGAAAAGGAGAGAAGTGAATAGAGATGAATTATGCTGTATTTCCCCTGTACACAAATTGATAAAATTCGTGATTTCCTATTAAATGGACAAAACACACGAGCTGATAAATTTCAGGAAAAAAAAAGAAACTTTAACCCAGAACATTTAATTGATCAAACGATTTGAGAAATTTCTATAAGTTACGGACCTTGCGAACATGACACTTTGATAATGAAATGTGCGATTTGCCTTCCTAAACTTTATAATAGATCACTACAAGTTCTCAATGATGATTTATGTCCTACTATTGAAAAAATTATTGTAAAAGACTATGCGCCCTAGTTTAACGCTGATATTCAGAGTAAAAAATGAAAAAAAGAGGGCTATGGCGCAAACTTTGCACGGATGAGGCGAGACGGAAGTATCAAATAGCGAGAAATAATGAAAACCGATTCAATTAAGTGAATATTATAGACAAAAGACGGTTGAGGCAGGATCGAATGTCACAAAGTTATACAAAATACTGGGTTGTTTAACTAGCAACAAAAAGAAGACATGATAATCTCCGTGTGACAAATAGATTGATATGTCACTGATGAGAAATGTAGTAACACATTTGTAAATCACAACTAACACCACAGTCGGACGAAAGAAAGAGTTGAGTAAGAGTTTCGTCCGAATGTGGTGTTAGTTGTGAGATTGATATGTGTTTCTGAGGTAAATTTAAGAGTTTCGTCCGAATGTGGTGTTAGTTGTGAGATTGATATGTGTTTCTGAGGTAAATTTACGGCAAGTTGACAAAACCATGGCAAATTTTATAACGAGCAGAGTAAAAACAACTTATTATGAAAATGATCCCATACCTATATCGGAAACAATAAATTGTGAAAACTAGAGGATATCTTGCAAGCATTTCTGGAGATAGTAAATATATACAACGAGACTAAGACCTTCCCGAGTTAGCGATTGTGAAACCCATAGTTAAAGGCAAATTAGATTCACAGTGCTTAAGATCATATATATTTGAACTAAATTTGGTACTTCTGTCTAAAATAATCGAAAGTGTAATTCTGGATCAATTGATGGAACACTTGAACAAAGTAAACGGAACACAGTAAATCGGATAATCGGTCTGCATGTAAACAACTATTCCACTGAAACTGCTTTGTGTACAACAAATGATCTACTTTTACTGATGGGTGAGGGAAGATGTGATCTATTAATCCTACTTGACCTGACTGCTGCTTTTGACATCGTTGTACATAGCTCGTTACTTGAAGATTGTAAAACTAATGGCATAGAAGGTGAAACATTAATCCATTCAGAAAATTATCTTGAAAATATACCCTAATGTATACAAATCGGTAGAACTTTGTCACAAAACCACGACTGAGAGTTCCCTAGGGGAGTACAATATATTGGGTCCTATTTTGTTTTGCTTTTTGTAATATGGAACTGTCACGTTTGCTAAAAAATACAGTGAGCTAATTTCAAGTTATCCGCCGATGGTACTCAATTTTACATGTCTCTAAGTAATGTAACGGAAAAGAAGAGAAACTTGATGACATGATGAAAGAAGTCAAGGTCTGGATGAATATGATGCAACAGAAATTAAGTGATAACACATCAGAGTGCTTGATAGCCGGGAAGAAAAATGATTTAAATAGACTTGGAATATCCATCTTGAGACTGTGTGGGACTAATATGGAAGTGGTCAAGGATTTAAGAGTGGTACACTGTAACCTGACTTGTCATGATTAAATTAACAATGTAGTTATAAGAGTCATATGGTACCACTTACGGAACATTGATTTTACAAAGAAATGTTTAGATCAGAAAGCAATAATAATGCTTTATTATGGCCTACCAAATGATCTTCTGAAGGGGTTTCAAAATGTTATGAACAGGACTGCAAGACTATTTAAGGGTTTGCCTTTGCGAGCAAGAATCACACTTAATTGAACTGCACTAGTTACTAATAAAGAATAAAGACAAGATTTGTTTGTGTCTTGACTTACCAAATCTTAAACTTTGTGAAACCGGGATATATAAGAGATACATTACGAAGGTTCCAATCAGAGACATATATGATGCTGAGTCATTGTCTAGACCCACATCGATCAGATAAGCCGTGGAGCAACTTGGATATTGGTTTCAGAGCTTTTGCAAGCTGTGCACCAAGGCTGTATGACAGGCTGCCTGATGACATAAATAGTGACAGTACGAGTAAATCGACGGTTAAAAAGAAGTTGAAGACCCATCTGTACAATGAATGCTACGACCTAAACGAAAGGAGTAAATTATTAACACAACTACAAATGCTAAAAAGAAGAAATAAGGCTGGACCCTGCAAAGCGCTGTGTCAGCAGTGGAACGGGGCCCTAGAAATCGACACTTCAAGTAACAAGTATATGTATATGTGAATTTGTGACAAAATGATTTCTTAGTTCCGTACCCTGGACACGAACCATGACTAGTCTACCTATCATTACAGAGCGAGGACGCTAGCCTTGCACCTTGACCATGCTAAGTGGGTATGAATAATTTCCCAACAGTATTTGCGTGACTAAATACCGCTACGCAACGCGAATCTTGTTGGATGATTGTTTATTCTCTTTGCACGATGGTCATGGTGCAGTGGGTGAGTGTCCATACGTTGTGGCGGAGCTTCTAAATCTGTATATGAATGTTTGGTCGGAAAATACAGCAGGTTTTGTATTATGATCTTGCTAGTATCTTCGTGTTTCATTAATTGCAGACTTCTAAGAAGAATTCGCTGTGCCCAAAGTTATAATAAAACACAACAAAATGTTTGTCTTGTATTCCCGACGTAGTAGTGACATGTGACATGACAAGTATATACTAGCGGTGTTTATCATAATGCAAATTTTGTCGACCATATCAGCGATACTATCTCACTATGACGAAAAGGTTAAGAGGTACAAATAGTAAAGGAAATATTTACTGACATTATGCGAAAGGAATGATAGCAGAAGTAAAGAATTGTCATTATTTTATTATTTATTCATCTGTTTATCTATTTATTTACTTATTCTTTTATTATTCATTAATTAATATTTTGAGAGAGGAGAATATTCTCTAGTCACAAAAGTTCTTGAAATATTGAAAGCATAAACCAGTGGAGTCAGTACTACTCACGGGGTAAGCAAAGTTGAGGAATGTACCAAGAAGTAAATACTTGTGTTCAGTCAGCCGGCTCAAATGGCCTTCACCAGAAGCCGTTGTCACTGATCTTGGCGATCAACTTCTAACTCCAGACTTATATTGAAAAAAAAAGTTAGTCCACTAATAACATTCAATCAATATATGTAAATTCAGCCACGCAGTACATATAGTTCTCAAGTCTCACCTGTACAATCAAGTTTGAACAACTGAAACAAGGCATTCCATAACATAAAAAACGCACATTAATACGAGACTAGTTATCCGATAGTGTTTGGGTTCGTTAGTGTTCTGTCTTAAAAGTTTTTCTGTCCGCCACTGTATGGGTCCGGTAATACGAGTATTTAGGTCCACTATCTCAGCGGGCTGGTCACTATGCCAGCCCTTGTCAAATCTAGAACCACTTTTCTCTATAAAATATCTAAATATTACCATTTCCAATTCTAGTCACCAAAAGCAGATAAAACCGTCTGTTATCAATTTAAACAGAATGTATCAGCAATGTTATCGTTTTCATCTTTTTGGGATTATCTCTGTATTGATTGTCTCTGTGTTTATTTGTAACATAGCAACAGCTAACACAGTTAAATATGTACACGTGAATTATCGTGGAATGCAATACATGAACAAGTACAAGTCTTAGTCTTGCATATGGACGTGTATATTACATATATATATATATATATATATATATATATATATATATATATATATATATATATATATATATATATATATATGTTGGTACATTGTGACAAGTTGATGAAGGTGGAAAAAGAAGTCAGCTTATTCCTGACCGGTTTCGCTCTATGCTTCTTCAGAAGAAGCATAGAGCGAAACCGGTCAGGAATAAGCTCAGTAACTCGGAACTAGACCCGTGACGTCTTGTTCCACCTTCATCATATATATATATATATATATATATATATATATATATATATATATATATATATATATATATATATATATATATATATATATATACACAAACATACTTTTTTTTTTCTAAACTTATTCCAGGCGCCTATTAAGATGTGTGGATGGTTACGGCTGGGCGCATCCCTTCTGCACCTTTTGTTCCTACCGTACCTCCTGCTGACCGGCGAGACAGCGGGAAATGGACTTTATTGGGGACTGTACGGTACGTCATTCTCCTTTGCTGCCAACGGAGTGCCCCGAGGTTAATTGAAAACACCTTGCGTCGGTAACCAGAATAGAAAGAAAAGTGTACCCCGGCACGGAAGGGGTACACCTAAAGAGGACATAACCTTTCCCACTGGTTTGGGTGTTTGGCAAGGAGATGGATAGAATAGCATGGCGGCACCACCTTCCTCTTCTTCCTCTTCTCCTTTTTCTTCTTCCATCTTCTTGTTCTTGTTCGTTCTTCTTCTTCTCCTTCTTCTTTTTCTTCTTCTTCTCCTCCTTCTTTTTCATCATCTTCATCTCCTCCTTCCTCCTCTTGTGTGTTTAGAGGAAGAGAGTACATGACACTTCTGAAACTAATATATAGAATTCGTAGTACCGAAGCAACGTTCATGAAGACATACAGTGCAATCTTTCTGACTGATCTTAGTCATGATACTGTAATTTAGTCGTTGTTTTGGCTAAACTCCTTAGATCTATGTGTGTGCGTGCGTGTGTGTGTGTGTGTACATGCATGGATACATAAAACCATACATACATAATTACATACACACATGTACATAAACATGGATACATAGATACATAAATACATGGGTACATATATACATACATAAATACACGCATACATACAAATATACATACATATTTTGAGACATTGTGACAAGCTGAAAAAGGTGGAAAAAAGAGTCACGAGTCTCGCTCTGAGTTTATTCCTGACCGGTTTCGCTTGTAGCTTCTTCAGAGGAAGCTACAAGCTACAAGCGAAACAGGTCAGGAATAAACTCGGAACGAGAACCATAACTCTCTTTTTCCACCTTTTTCATACATACATACATACATACACACATACATACATATATCAGCAGATCTTTTCCCTTTACAAGGAGGGTAGCCAAAAGCAAAGACATAAAATCCACTCCCACCCATTCCATTCCCACATACTTAATCAGCTGGGGTGTAATAATAAAGATATTCATAATCGTGGTTTATACTCGGAAGTATAAATGGTCTATCCCAGTAAATCTTGTGGTTTTCTTGTACATTAATTGTTGTGAGTAGCCTGTCACTGTGGGGTTGTCCGTTTTTTTTTCTTTTTTTTCTTTTTAGGTGAGTATTAAATGATTCTAGAGAACACCCTTTGGCAATTGTTTGTCGCCTGGAATAGCGAAATCCCTTTCTGTTTACACAGAGGAGAAGTGTTCTAACAAATCGAGGGAGTGGCAATAGTTTCCCCTTTGGTGTTCTATTTGTTAATTTTCATATGAGAGCAACTGAGGGGATAAAAAGGCCCAATATGTACACTAGATACACTGACGACTGCTTCCTCTCATTCAATGTCCCACAAGACCTTGAGAATTTAGTCCAGAAGTTTCCAGAGAACTCCGTCTTATAATTTACTTCAGAATCCAGCATGGAAGGAAAGTTCCCTTTCCTAGATGTCGTCGTTGATATTAACAGTATCAAAATAAAAACCTCAGAGTTCATAAAGGTCACTAATAACACCACTGATATGAATGGCAAGGATAAATACAGCAGCAATTACGAGAAAAGTGTTGTTGCAGCATTTACCAAAAGAGCGATTACATATTGCAGTACCTGGCATGATACCCATTATGAACTTCAACGCATCAAGCAACTCTTAAACAATAATGGGTTCCCTAATGCAATAATCGAACATGAAATTCGCCGTACAACGGAGAGATTTATTGAGGGTACCCCAAAACAAAATGACAACCATGCAATTATACACATCTTTTATAAGATGTTTTATAATCTCAACACATCAAAGATGAGTAAAAGGCTATTCGTTGGACAGTCAATAAGGGAGTAATTCAGGCAGCAAATATCAAGATAAACCCAGTTTCCTTTTACAAGTCGAATAAACAGCTTCATTTATAATGAAAAACAGCACGGCTAACACCGGAGAACCTAGTGAGAACAATGTAGTGTATAAACAAACATGCCATATAGGGAACGGAGCGTCCCTTCAAATAATTTACTTTGGATTCATTAGTAAAAATCTGGAGAAAAAATACCACCACCGTTACAACGGTGGGGTTTTTGCCCACTACGGAGAACAACATAAGAGACCACCAGCGGACAAATTATCACCGGTTACAAACTGCAGAATCTGTTTTAAATAAGACCACTATTAAATACTCAGCAAAACCATTTAGTACTTTCCTCAAAAAAAACGTACAACGAACTTCACAGTGACAAGATGCTCATAGCATTTAATGTACAAGAAAGTCACAAGGCTCACTGGGATAGATCATTTACACTTACGAGCATATAGACCCCGCTTAATAATATTTTTACTATTCCATCCCAACCGAAGAAGTAAGAAACCTAGAAATCTGCAGATACTGGTCCAACAGTATCTTCTGTTCCACATTGACCCATGAGGAAAAAAGCTTTCAGCAATTTTGAGCGATCTGTTACACAGAACGTCAGCTGCCATCCTGTCAAAAATTGTATCAGAGAGAAGATCACTCCAAGAATATTACTATTATCATTATTATCTCTATTATCATTGCTGTTATTATTATATTATCATTATTGCTATTAACATTATCAGTAGTAGTAGTAGTAGTAGTAGTAGTAGTAGTGGTAGTAGTAGTAGTAGTAAAAACCTCCGAGAACTTCATGCACCGCACGTCCAATACATCAGATGAAGAGCGAGTGGATGTCAGCGCAAGAGGTTTTAGAACACGGGGACAACTGGCCTTTGACGTGCAAATATTTGATCCGATGGCCCCCTGCTACAATAGCCTAACTATCGAGGCGTCCCACTCCCGGAACGAGAATGAGAAAACCAGGATGTGCGAGGAGCGTATACAGAATGTGGACCAGGGCTCATTCACTCCGATAACTTTTACGACTTCAGGTGGGATGGGTCCAAGGGGAAAGGCATTTTACGCTCGTCTGGCAGAGGTGATGGCAGAAAAGAAACAACCAAAAGCAGCATTGTGTCGTGGATGAGATGTAGACTGTCATTCTCACTCTTAAGATCAACCCTCCTGTGTCTGAGAGGTACCAGATCCCCACCGCCTAAATCAGCACATGAACAAAACCTAGCTTTTGAGCAGACTGTAGTGGATAGTTGGATAAAGGAACTTCTGTATTAGGCTTCATTAAAGTGAAATAAAAATACAAAAGGGTAGTCGACTACAGTCATTGGCGAGAGAGGGGCCAATGAACTGTGTCTGTGAGAGAAAGATCCTGACTGTTTTCACCACACAGTTCCACGAGGATGGAGGTTGTTAGAAAATAGTAGTAGTAGTATGGTGGAAAGGGCCTTTTGGTATGATTATTTTTACTACCACCATTACATTGATTATTACAATTAGCACAATTATTCTTATTTCTGTAGCCGCAGGGAAACACTACGAATCAGAGGTAGACCTGATAGGAACGAGCAATGGAAACCTTGTGCAGTGCACCTTCTTCTGTGTCAGTCAGAACTGCTTATCCTTCAGTCACACTGGTAAGAATATATTACATTATTTTCTTGTGCATGTGCGTGTACGCATTAATACATATTCATAGTACTTTTATTTTTATGTTAGTACTACACTCTATGCGCCAACAGGGTGTTAATAAGGTATTTATAGAACATTTATGCGAAAGGGGTTGGTGTAATTTGACTATACAAAGATGCAGAAAAAAAGCAAGGTCGAGAGATGAGAACTGCAAGGCAATGTAATGTTTCCCAAGCTTGTTACATTTTGCCTTGAAAAAGGCCTCAGATAAATGTGTAGAAAAAAACCCTGAAAACGAATGAGGCTCGTCCAAAATTATTTGACAAAGAAATTGGAAAAAGTATTGCTAGAAAGAGATAGGCTTATGAGAAATACAAGTGCTCGGGTGCACCTAATGACCACCAAAGTTATGTAATAATATAGAGAGATTTAAAAAAGACAATAAAAAACAAAAACGACAATACGAAATGAATATCGCTGATAAATCCAAAGAGAATCCCAAAGAATTCTATAGTTACATTAGAGATAAAAAGTTTATTAGGAATCACATTGGCCCACTATTGTCTGCTAACGGTCAACTTGAATATTCAAATGAAGGAATGTGTCATATTTTAAACAATTATCTTAGCTCAGTATTCGTAAACGAAATACTCCAAACTGAACTCCAAACTGAAACCTGTTAAAAGTCTAGGGTGAGCTTACTACGGTAAATATAACAAAAGTTAATAAAACACCAGGGCCTGACGGTTGGCATCCAAGAATCTTAAAGGAAATGAAAAATGAGATTGTTGTTCCATTAGAAATTATTTTTAAGAACATCATATCCGGAGATGTCCCAAGAGAATGGAATAGCTAACGTTACTCCCATATTCAAAAAAGGTGACAAAAAGAAACCAAATAACTACATGCCTATCAGCTTGACTTTAATCGTAGGAAAAATGATGGAAACTAGTATCAGAGATGCTATCGAACATCATTTAGAAAGTAACTGTTTGATAAATGATAGCCAGCATGGATTCAGACGGAAACGTTCTTGCGTGACTAACTTACTCGAATTCTACAACACAGTCATCTCGAATTATGACAAAAGAAACAATATAGATTTGATATATTTAGACTTTGCAAAAGCTTTTGATACCGTCCCCCACGAAAGACTACTTACTAAATTAGCTTTACACGGTGTAAATGGTAGCCTATTAATTTGGACTAGTAATTGGTTGAATGATTGAAACAGTTGTTTTGGAACTTCTAGATGGAAAAATGTTACGAGTGGATTTCCTCAGGGTTCCGTTCTTGGGCCACTTCTATTCATAGCATATATAAATGATATAGGCCACGGACTAAATTTCATTGTCTCCAAATTTACTGATGATACAAAACTGTGCGGAATGGAAAATGATCACTTAAATCAATTAGATATTCAAGAAGATTTAGATAAACTACAGCAATGGTCTGAAAAGTGGCTAATAAAATTTAACACAAGTAAATGCAAGGTTATGCACATAAGAATAACAGTAAGTACAATTATAAGTTGTTTGGAAATTCGTTAACAAAAGCGGATAGTGAAACGGATCTCGGGTTAATTATCAGTAACGATCTCAAATCATCTAAGCCTCTGAGAAAGCAAATAATATTCTAGGACTAATTAACACTTCTTCGAGTTTGAGTAAAACTGTGGCTTCTCCCTGTCATACGGGAGTTGTGACCGCTTCTACTCTGAGTGGAAGTACGAACTCTTCCAATTCCTTTTCTAATCTAAGTATATTTTAAAATGCCATGCCTTTCAATCAATTACCCATCCTATCTTGAATTCCTACAGGTGAATAATAATAATAATAATAATAATAAAAATAAATAGAAATGCTACTTCTTAATTCAAATGTATGAGCTCACGATGCTGAGGAACAAGTTAGACTGGGGTTGGACTCAATAAAATTATCTAAACGTTTTCAACACAGAAATAGACATCACATTCAGCACCTTATGCCTAATAGTTGTTATTACCACAAATATCATTATGTCAATATCGTTGTCTCATCTGTAACTATCAGTTTATTATCGCCATTTTTACTACTATTGCAGATTATCAATACATTTTTCGTAACTTTCTTTAAACAATTGGTATTACACTTTTTATCTTTATACAGTGCCAATAGTACTGCTTATACTTCTATTATCACTTTGTCATCCTTATTGTTACAGAAAATGAAGAGCAATGTGAAATCTTCTCGTGGGCGCAAGGGAACATGGAAAAGCTTATATCAAACACGAGCTGGAAATACTACGTGCAAAATCATGAGCCATTGCAGAAAATCAAAGTAAGTGGTAGACTCAGAGCAAGGGTAACGGATATACAAGTGAAAGTGTGAAAGTGTCTTGAAGACCCACTGCAGGTACACCAGCCCATCCCCTAGGAGGAACGACATAACCTCTGTTCTTCATTACAGTGCCTCAGTCCGACATGGTAGGGTTGTATAGCGTGAGGTGCTTGTGAAGTTTTAACCGCATTAGAATAGTAATGTATTTAAATGAGGTCTGAAGGCAGTTTAGCCAGCTAGACCATACTGATGAGGTATATACATACATACATACATACATGCATACATGCATACATATACCAAAGGCTTTTTTCCCCCTTACACGAGAGGTAGCAAAAAACAAAGGCATAGAAACCATTCTCATCCATTCCATCCCCTACATACTCCACTCCCATCTACCCTCTTCCCTCTCTCTTATCTTGGCACCTCCTGGAGGACGGGTCATCCCTGCATCTTGTCCACTGCCCTGGGTCATAAGCAGTGTCGCAAGACACAGCACATCCACAGCAAGGCAGCGGCATTAATTCGGCGGACCCCCCCTCCCATTTCCGTCCTCTCATGCAGAAAAGGAGAAGACGGGGAGAAATCCCTTCGGGCTGCGTCAATTTATTTCTCATATATACTCCCTCAACCCCCATCCCCCACCCACCCCCTTATTTAATCTTAGAGAAAGATGTTGAATTGCAGAAAGAAAACATGATGCCGCCATGGTTGTTTCATGCGTATATGATTGGAATGATAAGGAAGTTTTAAGAAATATTATTTAGTGGATGGTGGGAACTGATTCGAAAGAATAGGCTAGTATGATAGTTCAATTATTTATTATTTGCAAATAATTTTGAACTAATAAGTATCTAATTAAAAAATCTACAAACCAAAAAGTTTCTTCTCCCTTATAAGGGAGGTAGCCAACCATGACCTGCACCTTCCACACCCTTCCCACCTCCATTCAGTGACCATTTGTTTCCTATTTATCTTAGCTTCTTGTGGATGATGGGTCATCCTTGCTTCCGCCCCCTGCCGGGATAAAAAGTAATGCAGCAAGACACAGCACATCCACAGCAGGGCCTGGCAGCTGAATCTGGTTTACTCCCCTTCTTTATCCTCGTCCCCTCATGTAGTTTATCTACATCTTCAATCTCCCATCCCATTTTACATGTAACATTCAATACTAACTATCCATCTACTGTAGCCTTTCTCTTTGAAAACTTATCTGCAACCCATTGCCACTCTCACCCCTTGTGCATTTCACCACCTTACTTTTACCCATATATATTTTCAACTGCCTCTTGTCACATACCTTCTCAAACTCCTGCACTAACTGCTTCATACCCTCCTCTGATCCAGCCACAAGCGCAGTGTCACCAATAAAGAACGATTGGTTCACCTCCCACTTTTCTCCACTCTAACTGTTTACAGTGTCCTGCCCATCAGCCTCATATTTACCTTCTGTACCACTCCATCCATGTACGCATTGGATAACCATGGTGACATAACAACCCTGATGCAGACCCACCTTAACCTTAAACCACTCACTTTTATCATTCCCATCACTAACACAAGCTCTATTACACACCTTAACCTCCTCCACATTCAATAGTTCTCTTGATTTCTACCAAGCCTCTTTTGTTTTATCGCCAGTATTATTCTCATATCTCAGAAAAAATCTAATCAATCTTAACTCTTTACCATCAGTTCTCCTTTTTAGGAATATTTCTATTAGTTATTAATGTGCTACAGTATCAAAGGCCCTCTCAAAACCTACGAAATACAGGCATACATCTCTCATTTTTTGTAATGCTTTTTCTGTAAACATCTGAGTTAAAGATTGCAACAGAGATGGTAAAATGTTAAATGAATGTATGATTGGAGAATTACGCAAGAAGGACTTTTTTAAGTATCTGATATCGTATGTTGCAATAAAAGAAGTAACGAATAAGCCAAGGATTCAGAGAGATATTCAAATTACTGTGTTGAAGATTAGGGCTTTGAGAGTGAATGCAAAGATATATAATAGTGTTATAGTGCTGATTGTTTTACTTGATGCAAAAACATAGGGTTGAGGACTGTAAATGGGAGACATTTTAACATACTAGAAATTAGTGTAGTGTAACGCGGTAGAAGGAGGGATTACATTGGGTCAACCAAAGAAGGTGGACTGACGTGAGGGGACAAGGGTAATCTGACTTTGCCGCAAATGTCGAGGGGTCTTTGGCCACTCGTCCCGTAGGAGCTAAGATTCTGAGTGAATGTATTTGTATGCCCATCTTGTCGCAGGTACTTTTCATAAGGAGTATGGTGCTGAGACGATACTGCATGATGTGAAATGTAGCAATGATCATATGGTGTTGTAGAAATTCTCATGTGTTTTATTTCAGTTTTCATGCGCATTTATTCAATTCTCTCCAGCATTATTCCAATCAAAATTTGCATCATGGTTCTTGTGCATTTTATATGAATTTACATATAAATTAATAGTGACATGTTATATGAATTTTCATTCTCGTAGATGAAATCCTTACGTGTTTTTCTTTCTTCATCTATCCATTCATTTACTTACTTTTTCACAATATTATTTTCCTCCTTGCTTAAATTACTCTGTGACTATTTCCTACAGGATCCATGTTCGTCGTCTCCGTGCCCTGAGGGAAGCATGTGTGTCCGATATAGCCAACCCGTGTTCGAGCGTCTCGTGACTGACTTACCCTTCTACACTTGTACCCGTCGTTCTTGGTTCATAGACAACGGATTCACAAGTACGAATACGGTAACATTTTAGCTGAAGGCTACTCCATCTCAATAGGATCTTCCAGCGCAAGTCAGTATGAAATATTTACGATAAAGACAGTGGCACAAATTTTATGCAGAAAATATTTGAAATTTCGATTATGGCATGTGGAAAGGTTGATGAATAATATAATCAAAATGGTAAGAATATAAGACTGATAAGTCAATTGTAGGCTTCTGATCACCACGAAGTTTGCAGCTACCAAAAATGGGTGGTGGCTTTAAAATTTATTAGTAATTATTTTGTTTATATAGCAATTGGCAAGAAATGATATGCTGCTATCGTAAACTCACTCCCTTTATTTGACCCCAAGGCATAGTAACCACTGAGTAAAGGGAAAAATAGTTTTTGGTTGTGTTCTTTTCCTCCGGTGTCGATGAGAAAGTTGGTGTTCGAAAGAGGAACAAAAACATGGAACAGCATCGATGCGCGTCGGCGAACGCTGTGCGCCGCGCCGTCAGCGTCCACTTCTTGGTGTCACTTCCAAATTAGTTTTGGTAGTAGCAGATGTTAGGTGTGTGTCTGGTCCTTCCTCTTGATCTGGAGCGATGACGGTGGTATCGCGGTGATGGGGAGCGTCGGCTGTGGGAGCTGTTGAGCTCTTCTTGGTGAACCTGGAAGGCGAGTCGGGAGACGGGTTCAGCTAATTTTTGGATTTCGGAGCACTGTTGATATTTGACACAGTAGGAAGTTCAGCTAGAACAGTAGCCATGAAATCATCCGAAAGTGCAGCTAGCTTGTCCAGCGAAAGCTTGCTCTTGACTTTGAAGAGGTTGCGCTGGATGGGAGGCGGTAAATTTTGGTAGAAAAGGTGGTAGAATAAAGCTTAATCGAATAACACATACTTGTCTCCAAGCAGGCTCAAATTTAGCCCGAACACCCTGTACACACACACACACACACACACACACACACACACATACACACACGCACACACACACATATATACTGTGATGCATGAGGGGGAGTGGGTGGGGGATGGGGTGTGAGGGACTATGTGTGAAAAATAAATTGACGCAGCCCTAAGGGATTTCTCCCCGTCTTCTCCATTTCTGCATGAGGGGACGGAGAGGAAGGGTCGCCGATTTAATGAAGCGGCCTTGCTGTGGATGTGCTGTGTCTTGCGACACTGCTTCTGACCCAGGGCAGTGGGTGAGATGCAGGGATGACCCGTCATCCAGGAAGATCCAAGATAAGAGGGAGGGTGGGTGGATGGGAGTGGAGTATAAGAGGATGGAATGGATGGGAGTGATTTTTATGCCATTGTTTTTTTGCTACCTCCCTTGTAAGGGGGAAAAAGCCTTTAGTATATGTATGTATATATATATATATATATATATATATATATATATATATATATATATATATATATATATATATATACATGTTAATTGACTGTATATTTTTCCCAGAATGTCACTTCAGAATAGTGTACGATAAGGACTACCACGCCGATGATGTCCCTGAAACCTGGTACGGCTGGAATAGCTGGAGAGATATTACATATCCTGAAGCCATGGAATTATGCAAGGAATATGATTGTGCTTCAGTTTACTGTCGAGGTATTGTTTATGATTATTCGTGCTTTAACGAGTATCATTAGTTTAAATCTCTTATCTACCATATATTATCATATTACAATATCGTATCATAATTATATACATATATATATATATATATATATATATAAATATATATATATATGTATAAATATATATATGTACTGTATATATATATACACATATATATGTTATACATACATGTATGTATATATATATATATATATATATATATATATATATATGTATATGTATATGTATATATATACATATACATATATGTATATATATACATATGTGTGTATATATATATCTATATATATATATATGTGTGTGTGTGTGTGTGTGTGTGTATGTATATATATGTATATATATATATATATATATGCGTTGTTGAAGTCAACAGCTGCGATAGCATTATTATGCTTGTAGAAATGTTTTTCTAAGTTGCGCACCAACGTGCGGTCGTCTGGAAGCAGGTTCTTAAGCAGATTGCTGAAGTCCATGGTGTATATCTCTCGAGACGTCTTTCGGCCTTAACTGGCCATCTTCAGGAGGTGTGGGCTGGTCAAATTGATGACGGAGAATGAATCGAAGTGGCTGTGGGACGGTATATAGCGGTGTGGAGTGGATCAGCGCTAATAAAAATATCGTCCACGTACCTGGCGTAGATTTCTGGCTTTGGATGTTGCTGCTGCCAGAATATCTCTTCTTCTATATGTCCCATATAGAAATTGG
>NC_134810.1:26912003-26914503 GCF_046742065.1 Oratosquilla oratoria
ACTACTATTAATATTATTAGTCTTATTACTACTATTATTATTATTAAAATTATTACTACCATTGTTATTATTATTACTATTTTTACTTATATTATTATTACTATTATTATTAATATTATTACTACTACTATTATTATTACTACTATTATTATTATTATTGTTATTATTACTATTATTATTATCACTATTATTATTATTATAATTACTATTATTATTATTATTATTACTTTTATTATTATTATTACTATTATTATTATTACTATTATTACTATTATTATTATTACTATTATTACCATTATTATTATTATTACCATTATTATCATTACTATTATTATTACTATTATTACTATTTTCATTATTACTATTATTACTATTATTATTATTACTATTATCATTACTATTATTATCATAATTATTATTATTATTACTATTATTATTATTGTTACTGTTACTATTATTATTATTGTTACTGTTACTATTATTATTATTACTACTGTTACTATTATTATTACTACTGTTACTATTATTATTACTGTTACTATTATTATTACTACTGTTACTATTATTATTACTACTGTTACTATTATTATTACTACTGTTACTATTATTATTATTCCTATTATCAAAATTCCTATTATTATTATTATTATTATTCCTATTATTAATATTATTCCTATTATTAATTACTATTATTACTATTATTACTATTATTATTATCATTATTACTATTATTATTATTACTATTATTATTACTATTATTATTACTATTATTATTACTTTTATTACTATTACTACTATTACTATTATTATTACTATTATTATTACTACTATTCTTCTTCTTATTATTACTATTATTATTATTACTATTATTATTATTATTATTATTAATATTATTATTGTTATTATTAATATTATTAATACTATTATTATTATTATTACTATTATTATTATTATTATTATTACTATTATTACTATTATTATTATTACTATTATCATTATTACTGTTATTACTATTTTTATTACTATTATTATTATTACTATTATTACTATTATTATTACTATTATTATTACTATTATTAATATCATTATTACTATTATTATTACTCTTATCATTATTTTTATTATTATTATTACTATTATTATTATTATTATCATATATATTAATACGATAGCGTGTGTGTTATTTTGTGTGTCACGCTTCTCGAATGGTTGAAATAAGGCATATTTGTTCCGTAGACTTATGATTATTATTGTTGTTGTTTTTATTATTATTATTATTATTATTATTATTATTATTATTATTATTATTATTATTATTATTATTATTATCATTATTATACGATAGCGTGTGTGTTATTTTGTGTGTCACGCTTACATCAAAAGCAACGACCTTCCATGGTGTCGAAGTTCTCGAAGTTGCCAAAGTTCTCGAAGATGCCAAAGTTCTCGAAGGTGCCGAAGTTCTCGAAGGTGCCGAAGTTCTCGAAGGTGCCGAAGCTCTCGAAGGTGCCGAAGCTCTCGAAAGTGCCGAAGTTCTCGAAAGTGCCGAAGTTCTTGAAGGTCTGGAAGGTCTCGAAGTTCTGGAAGGTCTCGAAGTTCTGGAAGGTCTCGAACTTCTGGTAGGTCTCGAAGATCAAATGAAAATGAAGAAAAAAAAATGGACAGCTCTATATAATTGAAACAAATGAAGCATTGAATCTGAGGTCTCCCAGAAAAATAACCATGCAATTTATTGCCGGCCCTGATGCGAGGAGATATAATAATCCAACAATTGATGAAATTGCAGCAATATTTGTCGGTGATGATGGAGCACCTCCTGTCCAGCGTGACATTATAGTGTACCCTGAAGAACAACAGAGGGAGAGGATATCCTACCTCTTTTGCCATCTTGATGTAATTTACACGGGTTCCGCTAGTTATTATTATTACTATTATTACTATTATTATTATTATTATTACTATTACTATTTATTTACTATTACTTACTATATATTATTATTATTATTATATTATTATTACTATTATTACTATTATTATTATTATTTATTATTTATTATTATATTATTATTATTACTATTATTACCTATTACTATATTATTACTATTATTACTAATTATTATTATTACTATTATTATTATTACTAACTATTATTATTATTATTACTATATATTATTACTATTATTATTATTATTATTATTACTATTACTATTATTACTATATTACTATTATAATATTATTATTTATTATTACTATTATTACTATTATTATTATTACTATTATTATTATTATTATTTATTATTACTATTATTATTACTATTATTATTATTATTATTATTACTATTATTATTATTACTATTATTATTATTACTATTATTATATTATATTACTATTATTATTATTACTATATTAATATTAATATTATTAGTATTATTTTTTACTATTACTATTTATTATTAATATTATTATTACTATTATTATTATTACTATTATTATTATTATT
>NC_134810.1:26917003-26924503 GCF_046742065.1 Oratosquilla oratoria
AATGATAATAATAGTAGTAATAATAGTAATAATAACAGTAGTAATAATAGTAACAATAATAAAAATAGTACTAATAATAGTAATAATAATAATATAAGTAATAATAGTAATAATAACAATAGTAGTAATAATAATAATGATAGTAATAATAGTAATAATATTAGTAATAGTAGTAATAATAGTAAAAATAATAATAGTATTAATAATAGTACTAATATTAATAGTAATAATAGTAATAACAATAGTAGTAATAATAGTAACAATAATAGTAGTAACAATAGTTATAATATTAAAAGTAGTAATAAGAGTAATAATAACAATAGTAATAATAATATAATAATAATACAATAATAATAGTAATAATAGTATAATATAATAATAATTAGTAATAAATAATAATAATAATAATATAATAATTAATATAAATAATAATAATTAATATTAATAATAATAATAGTATAATAGTAATAATAATAGTAATAATAGTAATAATAGTATGTAATAAATATTGTAATAATATAGTAATAATATAAATAATAATAATAGTAATAATAAATAATAATAAATATTAGTAATAATAATAATATAATAATAATAATAGTAGTAATAATAGTAATAATAATAATAGTAATAATAATAGTATAATAAAATATAATAGTAATAATAATAGTAGTAATAATAATATAAGTAATAATAAAGAGTAATTAGTATAATAATAGTAATAATAATAAATAAATAATAATAACAGTAATAATAGTAATAGGAGTAATTAGTAATACTCATAGTAACAATAGTAATGGTAATAATATTAATAATAGTAATATGAATAATATTCATAATAAATATAGTAATAATAATAATAATAGTAATTATATGTAAATAAGTAAGAGTAATAATAGTAAAAATGATAATAAAATAGTAATAATAAAAAATAATCAGTAATAAAAGTAATATTAATAATAGTCATAATAATAGTAATTAATAATAGTAAATAGTATATATAAAAGAAATAATTGTAATAATAGAAGTAATAAAAAAAATAATAATAATATTAATATCAAACAACAATAATAATATTAGTATAAATAATAACAATAATAATAATAATAATAATAATAATAATAATAATAATAGTAAAATAATGATAATAATAATAATAATTTGTAATAATAATAAACAATAATAAGTAATAATAAAAATAATAATAATAGTAATATTAGTAATTATAGTATATAATAGTAATAATAATGATAATAATAGTAATAATGATAATAATAGTAGTTGAAAATACTAGAAAATAATAGTAAATTAAAAGTATAATAATAGTAATAATAATAATAGTTGTTAATAAGTTATTAATAACAAATAATAAGTAGTAATAATAGAAATAATAAGAATAGTAGTTAATAATAGTAAAAATAATAGAAGTAACATAGTAATAATGAAAATAGTAATTTATAGAAATAATAATGTTAGTACTATAATAGTAATAATAATAATACGTTAGTACCACAACTAATAGTTATAATACTACTACGTCTACTATTTCAACTTACGTTATTACTACTACTACTACTATGACTAATAACTACTACTATTACTACTACTAAGTATTAATTACTACTATTTCTACTACTACTATTACTACTACTACAATTCTATTATTACTACTACTATTACTACTACTACTACTTACTACTACTATTTACTACTCTTACTATTTACTTTTACTACTACTATTTTTTACTATTATTACTACGATTACTATTACTACTATTTACTATACTACTACTATTATTAATTACTTATTCGTATTACTACTACTATTTACTATTACTATTATAATACTATATTTACTATTATCTACTACTATACTACTCTACTACTAATACTACTATTACTACTACTCTACTAATTTACTAATTATTACTATTTTACTTACTACTACTATTACTACTATTTATTACTATTTTCTATTACTACTACTATTCCTACTACTACTAACTTATTACTAATTACTACTACTATTTATACTATACTATTTACTATTACTACTACTACTATTACTAACTACTACTATTCTACTATTACTACTACTTACTACTACTTACGTTACTTTACTACTATTACTACTATTATTATACTATTCTACTACACTACTACTATTATACTACTACTTACTACTACTTATTCTATTACTACTACTACTATTTACTACTATTATTTACTACTACTATTACTACTTTTACTATTTACTACTCTACTACTATTATTACTTACTATTAATTACTACTACTATTTACTACTACTACTACTACTACTACTACTATTATTACTACAGTTACTACTACTATTACTACTTATACTACTATTACTGCTATTACTACTATTACTACTAACTACTACAACTACTATTACTACTACTACTATATACTTACTACTATATTACTACTACTACTATTATACTACTTACTATTACTACTACTACTATTACTTACTACTACTATACTACTATTACTACTATTACTACTTTTTTACTATTACTATTACTACTACTAACTACTACTATTACTACTACTACAACTGCTTTACTATATTACTACTAATTATTACTTACTACTACTATTTACTACTATACTATTACTACTTACTACTATATTACTACTACTATTTACTATTAATTACTACTTATTACTTTTACTATTACTACTTATATTACTACTTTACTATTACTTACTACTACTATTACTACTACTACTACTATTATTACTACCACTATACTAATTTTACTACTATTATTACTACTTACTACTACTATTACTACTTACTATTACTACTTACTATTAACTAATTACTACTACTAATTACTACTACAACTACTACTACTACTACTACTACTTACTATTACAACTACTACTATTACTATAATACTACTACTACTATTTACTACTATTACTACTACTACTACTACTACTACTACTACTACTTACTACTATACTATTACTACTTACTACTACTACTATTACTACTACTATTACTATACTATTTTACTATTACTACTATTACTACTATACTACTACTATTACTGGTACTACTACTACTATTACTACTATACTACTATTACTACTACTATTACTGCTACTACTACTATACTACTATTACAACTATTATTACTTCTAATACTACTGTTACTACTACTATTACCATTACTATTATTACTACTATTACTACTATTTCTATAAGTATTACTACTATTACTGCTACTATTACTAATACTAATACTATTATTACTACTACTATTACTGCTATTACTACTACTATTACTACTACTACTATTACTTCTACTCTTATTATTGTTACTATTATTACTACTATTGCTACTACTACTATTATTACTACTACTATTTTAACTACTACTATTACATTTACTACTACTATTCTACTATACTACTCTACTACTAACTACTACTATACTATTACTACTACTATTACTACTACTTACTACTATTACTATACTACTTATATACTACTACTATTACTAATTACTACTAATATTAACTACTACTATTACTTTATAATTACTACTACTTACTATTACTACTACTTTTACTATTACTACTATTAATATTACTACTAATAACACTATTACCATTACTACTGCTATTACTACTATTACTGTTACTACTATTAATACTATTATTACTACTATTACTATTATTACTCGTACTACTGTAACTACTACTATTACTACTACTTTTTATACTTTACTATTACTCTTTTATTCTACTTTACTACTATTACTACTCACTATTACTACTACTACTCTACTACTATTACTACTTCTGCTATTACTATTACTACTTCTACTTCTACTATTTACTATTACTACTACTTACTTACTTCTACTACTACTAATTACTACTACTATTATTACTACTATTACTACTACTTATTACTACATACTATTACTACTACTACTTACTATTTACTACTACTATTACTACTTATTACTAATTATACTATACTACTTATTATAATACTACTAATACTATTACTACTATTTACTATTACTATTACTACTATTACTATTACTACTACTACTACTACTAATTACTACTACTATTTACAATACTATTACTATTACTACTACTATTATATACTACTATTACTACTATTTACTACTATTACTACTACTATTAACTATTACTACTACTATTACTACTATTACTACCATTACTAATACTACTTATACTACTACTACTATTACCACTATTTTACTATTACTACTATTACTATTATTACTACTTACTATTACTACTACTATACTACTATACTAACTATTTACTACTACTATTACTACTATTACTACTACTATATACTACTTCTACTATTACTACTACTAACTACTATTACTACTACTACTATACTTATACTACTATTTACTACTATTATTACTACTTCTATTTACTTACTATTACTAATTACTACTACTATTACTTTACTATTACTTACTTACTACTTACTACTACTATTACTATTATTACTACTACTATTACTACTACTACTACTACTTTACTACTACTACTATTACTACTACTTACTATTATTACTACTTATTACTACTATTACTACTACTACTATACTACTATTTTTACTATTACTATTACTTTACTACTACTACTACTACTGCTACTATACTACTACTAATACTACTACTACTACTATACTACTATTACTTCTACTATTAGTATTACTACTATTAGTACTATTATCTACTACTACTACTACTACTACTACTACTATTACTTACTACTACTATTAATACTACTAGTATTATTATTACTATTACTAATACTACTATTACTACTACTAAAATACTATTATTACTACTACTACCACTGCTACTACTCTACTACTACGACTACTACTACTGTTCTATTACTATTACTACTATAACTACTACTACTACTATTACTACTACTACTACTATTACTACTACTACTATTGCTACTATTACTATTACTACTACTACTACTTGTACTACTATTACTACTACTACTATTATTACTATTACTATTACTACTTCTATTACTACTACTAATTCTATTTACTACTATTAATACTATTACTACTATTACTACTACTACTATTAATACTACTACTTTTACTATTACTACTACTACTATTACTACTAGTAGTATTAGTACTACTACTTTAACTATTACTACTATTACTCTACTACTATTACTACTTCTGCTATTACAACTATTACTACCAATATAACTATTACTACTACTACTATTACTACTACTACTATTACTATTACTTATATTATTACTACTACTACTACTATTATAACTACTTTTTTTTTTTTTTTTTTTTTAAGATATACGACCTCCATCCTATTGGAACTGTGTGGTGGAAGCAGCAGGGTCTGTCTTCCACAGACACAGTTCATTGGCCCCTCTCCCGCCAATGACTGTGGTCGACGACCCTTTCATTTGTTTATTTATTTATTTATTTCTAATAATGCCTAGTACAAGAGTTCATTTATCCTACTGTCAACCACCGTTTGCTCAAAATCCAGGTTTTGTATATGTGTTGATTTGGGCGGTGGGGACCTGGTACCTCTCAGGCACAAGAGGGCTGATCTTAGGAGTGAGAATGATAGTCTACATCTCATCCATGAAACAATGCTGCTTTTTGGTTGTTGTTTCTTTTCAGCCATTACCTCAGCCAGCCGAGCGTAGAATGCCTTTGCTCTAGGACCCATCCCACCTGAAGTCGTAAAGGTTATAGGAGTGAATGAGCCCTGGTCTACATTCTGTATGCGCTCCTCGTACATCCTTATATTCTCTTGCTCGTTCCGGAAGTGGGATGCCTCAATAGTTAGGTTGCTGTAACAGGGGGCCATCGGATCAAATATTCGCATGTCAAAGAAAGCCAATTGTCCCCGTGTCCAGAGACCTCTTGCGCTGACATCCACTCTTGCTTCATCTGATGTGTTGGACGTGCGGTATCTGAAGTTCTCCCCTCCTAGTGGGAGTAATGTTGGTTCGATAGTCACATCCTTGCACACCTCCTGAAGCATTTGGGCAGTGAGATCTCTTACCTCATCGTGTCGCATGCAAATAAATCCACCTTGCTTGCATATCATTGCATGGTCTGTAGTAAATTGTACACCACAGGAGCATCTGTTAGGCAGCCCTCCTAATGGCCATCCATACCTCAGGGCAATGGCATCCGTGAATTCTCTTTTGTTTAGGGTGAATCCCTTTGCCCTGATTGGTAGTGCTGTCAGCCAATTAGACGCCCCAACTTCCTGCGCCATTGTTATCTTTCTTTTTATATAATTCGATAGCCGAGCTAGAAGTGCTTGAAGTTCCTCCTTCTGCCCCTCCTCCCTTCCCTTTGAAATGTTTCTTCTAATTTCCCTAACCTCCTCCATGATAGTCTCCTTCCGTTGATCTTGTGACACGATGTTGTTTGTCAATGAGGACGTGAGTTTCATGGAGTTTCGGTGTTCTGTGTCGGCAAGGTTTAGCGGGTTGGTGATACCTAGCCCTCCCAATCTAGGTGGAAGTTCCATCAGTTTTCTTTCCTCTTCGTTTATTGTCCGTCCGTTGGTGATGGCCGGTATTAGCTCGTTTCTGATGGTTTCTTCAAGGGGTCTTAGTAGGTCGGTGATGTTCGGTACCGTCCTTAATATGTAGTTCCACTTATGTTTCACACCATATATGAATGCGGCATATGCCGCCTGCGGTTCGGTCTTTGCAAAGTTGGCTAGAATCCTAACTTCCGCCACCCATTCGTTAACTTTCTTTTCAACATATTGCTTTTTAAAGGATTCTGAGCCGATCACTGCACCGAGATGTCTTTCCCCCTCCTTTGTTACCTTCACTTCACTGTTCTCAAAGAGGATTCTGGCATTGTTAAAGTACTCTGGCTTCACTATGAGGACAGATTTCTTTGCATTCGGAATGTAACCTAAGCCCGGGCCGTGTGCCAACACCAGATCCCACCACTTTTTTAGGTCAGCTACTTTTCCTGCGCCCGTGAGATCATCTGCGTATGCTACCTGTTTGACCCTGGTGTCCTCATATTGTATCTTCTGCTGCAGGTGCATAAGACCGAGCGCATACATAGCCATGGCCACCGGGTCTCCCTGAGTGGTGCCTTCCGCTGATTTGATGATCTCCACTTTTGATTATTTTTTCTCCGCCCTACTGGTGACAAATAGGTTTGCAGGTTCTCTGTATGTGTTCTCCACATACTTGGCCAATACTGGGCATTTAATTTTGATGTTGTGTATGGTAGCCTCTCTATTTAAGTTGTTGAATGCGTTTGATGCATCGACTAATAGGACTGCTTCGCAGTCTGGTTCCTCGAATATTTTTCTCATGGCGTGGACTGCAGCCTCAGAACCCGCCTGTTGCCCTGCGCACACCTGCAGGTTGCCAGCCGCTTCTCGCACCTCATCCTTCGCGACTTCCATAATTG
>NC_134810.1:26929503-26932003 GCF_046742065.1 Oratosquilla oratoria
ATTACAACTACTACTATTACTACTACTATTATTATTACTACTACTACTATTATTACTACTGCTATTACTACTACTATTACTACTACTATTACTATTACTACTACAATTACTACTCTTTCTACTACTACTATTATTACTACTACTATTACTACTACTATTTCTACTCCTACTATTACTACTACTATTATTACTACTACTACTGCTATTACTACTACTACTATTATTACTACTACTATTAGTACTACTACTATTACTACTACTACTATTACTACTACTACTATTACTATTACTACTACTACTATTACTACTACTATTACTACTACTATAACTACTACTACTACTACTAATACTACTACTACTATTACTACAACTACTAAAAGTACTACTACTACTACTACTACTATTATTACTATTACTACTATTACTCCTAATACTACTACTATTACTACTACCATTATTAGTACTACTACTATTACTACTACTATTACTAATACTATTACTACTACTATTACTACTACTATTACTACCACTTCCATTACTACTACTATTACTACTACTGTATACTACTAGTATTACTACCACTACTATTACTACTTCTACTATTACTACTACTACTACTACAATTATTACTACTATTACTACTCTTACTATTACTACTACTACTATTATTACTACTACTATTACTGCTACTATTACTACTACTATTACTACTACTATTACTTCTACTCTTATTATTGTTACTATTACTACTATTGCTACTACTACTACTATTACTATTTCTATTATTACTACATTATTACTACTACTATTACTAATACTATTACAACTACTACTATTACTACTAGTACTATTATTACTACTAATACCACTACTACTACTATTACTACTGCTATTACTACTACTACTACTACTATTACTACTATTACTACTACAATTACTACTGTTACTACTACTACTATTACTACTACTACTATTACTACTACTATTTCTACTACTACTATTACTACTACTATTATTACTTTTACTACTATTACAACAACTACTACTACTATTACTACTACTACTACTATTACTACAATTACTACTACTATTACTATTACTACTAGTATTGCTACTACTATTACTCTACTACTACTACTGTAACTACTACTAATATTCCTACTGCTACTATTACTACTATTACTATTATTACTACTAATATTACTACTACTACTACTACTATTACTACTACTACTATTACTACCACTACTATTACTATTACTACTTTTACTACTCTTTTTACTACTACTACTAGTACTACTATTACTACTACTACTACTACTACTATTACTACTTCTACTATTAATACTACTATTACTACTTTACTACTATTACTACTACTACTATTTCTACTACTACTGTTACTACTACTACTACTATTACTACTACTACTATTACTACTAATACTATAACTACTACAACTATTACTACTTATACTACTACTACTTCTTCTGTTACTACTACTACTACTACTATTACTACTTCTACTATTACTACTACTACTACTATTACTACTACTTATGCTACTACTATTACTACTACTCTTACTCTTACTACTATTACTACTATTACTACTATTACTAGTACTACTACTATTACGTCCATTACAACTTCTACTACAATTACTACTACTTTTACTACTATTACTACTACTACTACTATTACTACTACTATTACTACTATTACTTTTACTACTATTACTACTACTAATATTACTACTACTATTACTACTACTATTACTACTACTACTACTAGTACTAATACTACTACTCTTACTGCTAATACTAATACTATTACTACTATTACTACTAATACTACTATTACTACTAATACTACTATTACTACTAATATTACTAGTACTACTATTACTACTAATATTACTAATACTACCACTATTAATACTACTACTACTACTATTACTACTACTTCTACAATTACTACTATTACTATTACTACTATTACTACTACTACTATTACTACTTCTACTACTGTTATTTTTACTACTATTACTACTACTACTACTACTATTACTACTACTATTACTACTACTACTATTACTTCTACTACTATTATTACTACTACGATTTCTACTACTATTACTACTACTATTATTACTACTATTACTACTACTGTAACTATTACTACTACTATTACTACTAGTACTATTACTACTACTACAATTACTGTTACTACTATTATTACTACTAATACAAGTATTACTACTATTACTAATATTACTACTACTATTACTACTACTACTATTACTATTACTACTACAATTACTACTATTACTACTACTACTAATACTTTTACTACTACTATTACTACTACTACTGTTACTACTATTACTACTACTGTTACTACTTCTACTATTACTATTACTACTGTTACTACTACTACTGTCACTACTACTACTATTACTACTACTACTACTATTTGTACTACTACTATTACTACTACT
>NC_134810.1:26934503-26942003 GCF_046742065.1 Oratosquilla oratoria
ACTACTACTACTACTATTACTACTATTACTACTAATATTGCTACTTCTATTACTACTACCACTACTACTACTACTACTACTATTACTATTAGTACTGTTACTATTACTACTATTACTACTACTAATACTACTACTACTATTATTACTATTTCTTCTACTATTACTACTACTATTACTACTACTACTAGTACTACAATTACTATTACTGCTATTACTACTACTACTATGACTACTACTACTACTATTACTACTACTACTATTACTACCTCTATTACAATACTACTATTACTACTACTACTATTACTACTACTACTATTACTTTTACTATTACTACTACTACTATTACTACTAGTACGATTACTTTTACTACAATTACTGCTACTACTATTACTACTACTACTATTACTACTATTACCACTATAACTACTACTATTACTAATACTACTACTACTATTACTACTACTATTACTTCTACTCTTATTATTGTTACTATTACTACTACTATTACTATTACTACTACTACTACTATTACTACTACTACTATTACTACTACTACTATTACTACTACTATTACTACTACTATTACTACTACTACTATTACTACTATTACTACTACTATTACTAATACCACTATTTCTACTACTATTACTACTATTACCACTATTACTACTACTATTACTACTACTATTACTAGTACTATTACTATTACTACTACTATTATTTCTACTATTACTATTACTACTACTACTACTAATACTACTATTATTACTAATACTATTACTACTACTACTACTATTACTACTACTACTATTACTACTACTATTATTACTATTACTACTACTACTATTACTAGTACCACTATTACTACTACTACTACTACTATTACTACTACTACTATTACTAATACTATTACTACTACTACCACTATTAGTACTACTACTATTACTACTACTACTACTACTTTTACTACTACTACTATTACTACTACTATTACTACTACTACTACTATTACTACTACTATTACTACTACTACTACTACTACTATTACTACTACTACTATTATTACTGGTATTACTACTACCATTACTACTACTACTACTACTACTATTACTACTATTACTATTGCTACTATTACTATTACTACTACTACTATTACTACTATTACTACTGCTATTACTATTACCACTAATACTATTATTACTACTACTACTATTACTATTACTACTACTACTACTATTACTACTACTACTACTACTATTACTATTACTACTACTATTACTACTACTACTATTACTACTAGTACTACTATTACTACTACTATTACTTCTATTATTACTACTACTTCTATTACTACTTCTATTACTACTACTATGATTACTACTAATATTATTAGTATTACTACTACTCTTAGTACTGCAAATACTCCTACTACTACTACTACTATTACTACTACTACTGCTACTATTACTCTTACTACTATTACTACTACTACTACTATTGCTACTACTACTTTTACTACTGTTACTACTATTACTACTACTACTACTACGATTACTACTACTCTTACTACTTCTATTACTACTAATATTACTACTATTACTACTACTGTTACTACTACTTTTACTATTACTACTACTATTAGTACTACTACCACTACTATTACTATTACTACTATTATTACTACTATTACCACTATTACTACTATTGCTATTACTAATATTACTACTACTGCTATTACTAATACTAATATTACTATTACTGTTATTACTATTACTACTATTGATATTACTACTATTACTATGACTAGTATTACTACTACTAGTATTACTACTACTATTACTATTACTAGTATTACTACTACTACTATTACTACTACTATTACTACTACTACTACTGCTATTATTACTACTATTACTACTACTACTATTACTATTACTACTATTACTACTATTACTACTACTACTATTACTACTACAACTATTACTACTACTATTACAACTACTACTATTACTACTACTATTACTATTATTACTACTACTACTTCTGTTATTGCTACTATTACTACTACTATTACTACTACTATTACTACTACTACTACTATTACTATTACTACTACTAGTATTACTACTACTATTACTACTACTACTACTACTATTACTAATTTTACTACTATTATTACTACTACTTTCACTATTACTACTACTACTATAACTATTATTTTTACTACTATTACTACTACTACTATTACTGTTATTACTACTACTACTATCACTACTACTAGTATTACTACTACTACTATTACTACTACTACTATTATTACTACTACTATTGCTACTACTACTACTACTATTGCTACTACTACTATTACTATTACTACTACTACTACTATTACTTTTTTTTTTTAATACGACCTCCATCATATTGGAACTGTGTGGTGGAAGCAGCTGGGTCTGTCGTCCACACAGTTCATTGGCTCCTCTCCTGTCAATGACTGTGGACGAGGACCCTATTATTACTACTACTACTACTATTACTACTACTACTACTACTATTATTACAACTACTATTACTAGCATTACTATAACTACTACTTTTACTACTACTACTATTACTACTATTACTATTACTACTATTACTATTACTACTACTACTATTACTACTACTACTATTATTAATACTACTACTACTATAACTACTACTAATATTACTACTACTACTACTATTATTACTACTACTACTACTATTACTACTACTATAACTACTACTACTATTACTACTACTTTTACTACTACTACTACTACTATTACTACTACTAGTATTACTACTAGTATTTCTACTACTTCTATTACTATTACTACTATTACTACTACTACTACTATTACTACTACTACTATTACTACTACTACTACTACTACTACTACGACCTCCATCCTCGTGGAACTGTGTGGTGGAAGCAGCAGGATCTGTCTCCCACAGACACAGTTCATTGGCCCCTCTCCCGCCAATGACTGTGGTCGACAACCCTTTTATCTGTGGATTTAATTTTTATTAACAATGCCTAATACAAAAGTTCATTTATCCTACTGTCAACCACCGTCTGCTCAAAATCTAGGTTTTGTATATGTGCCGATTTGGGCGGTGGGGACCTTGTACCTCTCAGGCATAGGAGGGCTGATCTTAGGAGTGAGAATGACAGTCTACATCTCATCCATGAAACAATGCTGCTTTTGGGTTGTTGTTTCTTTTCAGCCATTACCTCTGCCAGCCGAGCGTAGAATGCCTTTGCTCTAGGACCCATCCCACTTGAGGTCGTAAAGGTTATAGGAGTGAATGAGCCCTGGTCTACATTCTGTATACGCTCTTCGTACATCCTGATCTTCTCATGCTCGTTCCGGAAGTGAGATGCCTCAATAGTTAGGTTGTTGTAGCAGGGGGCCATCGGATCAAATATTCGCATGTCAAAGAAAGCCAATTGTCCCCGTGTCCAGAAACCTCTTGCGCTGACATCCACTCTTGCTTCATCTGATGTGTTGGACGTGCGGTATCTGAAGTTCTCCCCTCCTAGTGGAAGTAATGTTGGTTCGATAGTCACATCCTTGCACACCTCCTGAAGCATTTGGGCAGTGAGATCTCTTACCTCATCATGTCGCATGCAAATGAATCCACCCTGCTTGCATATCATCGCATGGTCCGGAGTAAACTGTGCACCACAGGAGCATCTGTTAGGCAGCCCTCCCAATGGCCATCCATACCTTAGGGCAATGGCATCCGTGAATTCTCTTTTGTTTAAGGTGAATCCCTTTGCCCTGATTGGTAGTGCTGTCAGCCAATTGGACGCCCCAACTTCCTGCGCCAATGATATCTTTCTTTTCATACAATTCGATACCCGAGCTAGAAGTGCTTGAAGTTCCTCCTTCTGCCTCTCCTCCCTTCCCTTTGAAATGTTTCTTCTAATTTCTCTGATCTCCTCCATGTTAGTCTCCTTCCGTTGATCTTGTGACACGATGTTGTTTGTCAGGGAGGACGTGAGTTTCATAGAGTTTTGGTGTTCTATTTTGGCTAGGTTTAGCGGGTTGGAGATGCCTAGCCCTCCCATTCTAGGTGGAAGTTCAATGAGTTTTCTTTCCTCTTCGTTTAATGTCCGTCCGTTGGTGATGACCGGTACTAGCTCGTTTCTAATGGCTTCTTCAAGGGGTCCTAACAGGTCGGTGATGTTCGGTACCGTCCTTAATATGTAGTTCCACTTATGTTTAACCCCATATATGAATGCGGCATATGCCGCCTGCGGTTCGGTCTTTGCAAAGTTAGCTAGGAGCCTAACTTCCGCTACCCAATCGTTAACTTTCTTTTCAATATATTGCTTTTTAAAGGATTCTGAGCCGATCACTGCACCGAGATGTCTTTCCCCGTCTTTTGTTACCTTCACTTCACTGTTCTCAAAGAGGATTTTGGCATTGTCAAAGTGCTCTGGTTTCACTATGAGGACAGACTTCTTTGCATTCGGAATGTAACCCAAGCCCGGGCCGTGTGCCAACACCAGATCCCACCACTTTTTTAGGTCAGCTACTTTTCCTGCCCCCGTGAGATCATCTGCATATGCTACCTGTTTGACCATGGTGTCCTCATATTGTATCTTCTGTTGCAGGTGCATAAGACCGAGCGCGTACATAGCCATGGCCACCGGGTCTCCCTGAGTGGTTCCTTCCGCGGATTTGATGATCTCCACTTTAGTTTCTTTTTTCTCAAACCTGTTGGTGACAAATAGGTTTGCAGGTTCTCTGTATGTGTTCTCCACATACCTGGCCAAAATTGGGCATTTAATTTTGATGTTGTGTATTGTAGCCTCTCTATTCAAGTTGTTGAATGCGTTTGATGCATCGACTAATAGGACTGCTTCGCATTCCGGTTCCTCGAATATTTTCCTCATGGCGTGGACTGCTGCCTCGGAACCCGCCTGTTGCCCCGCGCACACCTGCAGGTTGCCAGCCGCTTCTCGCACCTCATCCTTCGCGACTTCCATGATGGCTTTTCCTACTATTCTTCGCAGCACCTCGCCTATACCAATCGGACGACAGCCAGGTTTCTTATCCAGCGGGATAAGTCTGCACGCTGTGTATGCCTCCAAGTGCTGGCAGTCCTCAGTCGCCAGTTTCTTTGCCAAACCAGCGATGGCCTCCTGCAGACTCCCCGCTGCCGTTCCAAATAGGCTGGTGCTAAGGAGACATTTCCATCCAGACGCATCTAGGCCCGATGGTCCCGCCGCTCCCTGGGTGTGTAGAGCATGGTTCCAGATCCTTCCTCTTGTGATGCTGTCAAAGACTACCTCGTGGGGTGGAAGGTAGTCGCCACTGAATTTAGACTCCAGGTTTGCTGGTCTTGCTTTTGGGTGTTTTTCTTTCAGGATCTTTAGCGTTTCCTCGTTTAGGGATAGAACTCCAGGATCTTCACTCTCCCCTGCGAGCGACCTCATGGCAGCCGCGACCTTTCCATGCCTCATCTTATCTGCAAAGTTTCTGGCTTTGTCTTCTAGATTTTTCTTTCTGTTGACACCCTTGTAGAGTTTACCTTGGATGGCCTCTGCTTCCATCAACAGTTGCTCCACTTCTCCCTTTTCCCACTTTTCCATCCTCCGTTGCAATGCCTGGACATTCTCAGAGTGCTTAGATTTTCTGTGGGTCCTCTGACATGTAAGGTGTGGAAGGATAGCTAGTGTTTTGAATACCATCGGGGCGTAGGGAGATGAATTTATATAGGCCTATGGATGTATTGCATTTAGGCGGGGTGAAGAGGTTTCCTGGAGAGAAGGCAAGTATCCTGTTGTAGGCGTCGTTCAGCCACTCCTTAGCCCTGGGCTGCTGCCATGTCTGCCAGAACCTGCCCTCCTCTCTCTCACCCTGCTGTTCTTGATGACGTGGGCTTTCGCCCACCGGCCTCACGTTCGTGGGATCACTTCCCTCTTCTACGTCTCTCTCACTCACAAGACCACTACCCACGTTCATCTCTATCGCCTCGCTCCCATCATTCACATTCCCCACATCTCCCAGTTGATCACTTCTTGCCTCCGGCGGTTGTTGCTCCCCTTGATTTCTGCATTCCCCTCCTCTTCTGCAGTTTGTGCATTTCCTTCCATTTTTTACGCAAACGCATTGCCTGCAATTTTGCTGTGCAGATGAACAAACACAGCATGTTTTGCCGACCATCTTGGGTGGGACTCCTAGTCCTTGGCTGACTAAGATGGACAGTGCTAGATTCCCCAGTCTTCACCTGTGCCAGCCCCAGGGCCCAGCCTCTGTGGTAATTTAATCACTTCAAATTGACATTCTCTGTTCGTCCACTGGCTTATTATCCAGTTCTCACATGATAGATCACAATTTCCCCTCATGTTTATCTGAGAGAACACATGCAGGTCTGAGATAGAGCGTGGGATATATATAGATGCAAACACACATACACACATATGCATACATACACACATACACACACACATATGTATACATATATATAAATACATACATATATACATACACATACACACATACATATATATACACACACACAGATACACAAATATATATATATACATATATATAAATAACATGGAAAAGAGGGGTGAGAGAGGTAGGGGTGCCCTCGAATGCAGCTGCGCATATATGATGCAGGGGGCAGCTATGGGAAGAAAGCCAGGGCGTGAGATATGATGGTATTTACGTATGATGGATACAGATTCAGGAGGAGGAGGAGAGAAACGCTAAGGGAAGTAAAGCAACAGGAAGGAGGGGGAGGATGGGGAAGACTGGGGAGGGAGATGGGAGAGGGGGATCATGAGGGGAGTAAAAGGAGATGAGTAATAGGAGGGAATGAGAGAGCAGGGGGAGTAGGAGGAGGTGGGTAGTAGGAGGGGATGAGAGAGTAGGAGACAGCGTAAAGGAGAGAGGAAGGGAGAGATAGATAGATAGATAGACAGATAGATAGATAGACAGATAGATAGATAGATAGCGAGAAGGAAAGAGAGAGAAAGAGAGATAGAGAGAGAGCGTCAAAGACAGAGGGATAAAGGGGGAGAATTTTGAGGGAGAAATAGTAAGGATGATAGAGGTAGATGAAGAGAAAGAGGAGGCAAAATAGATAGATATATAGAGAGAGAGATAGAGAGAGAGAGAGAGAGAGAGAGAGAGAGAGAGAGAGAGAGAGAGAGAGAGAGAGAGAGAGAGAGAGAGAGGGAGAGAGAGAGAGAGAGAGAGGGAGAGAGGGAGAGAGAGAGAAAGAGAGAGAGAGAGAGATAGAGAGAGTGTCAAAGACAGAGAGACGGAGGGGGGAGAATTTTTTAGGGAGAGATAGTAAGGATGATAGAGGTAGATGAAGATAAAGAGGAGGCAAGAGAAAGAGAAAGAGAGAGGAAAAGGGAGATAGACGGATGAAGAGAGAGAGAGAGAGAGAGAGAGAGAGAGAGAGAGAGAGAGAGAGAGAGAGAGAGAGAGAGAGAGAGAGATAGTAAGAGGA
>NC_134810.1:26947003-26979503 GCF_046742065.1 Oratosquilla oratoria
ATTTAGGGATGAAATGGGTGAGAGTGTTTTTATGCCTTTCCCTTTGTGGCTACCTCCCTTGGAAGGGGGAAAAAGCCTTGGTATATGTATGTATGTATGTATGTACTACCACTGTTACTACTATTACTACTACTACTACAACTAATACTGATGATTTTTACTACTACTACTACTACTATTACTACTACTACTACTACTACTACTACTACTACTATTACTACTACTATTGCTACTACTATTACTACTACCATTACTACTACTACTATTACTACTATTACTACTTTTACTATTACTACTATTACTATTATTACTATTACTAATACTACTATTACTACTGCTACTACTTTTACTACTACCACTACTATTACTACTACTATTACTAATACTACTATTACTATTACTACTACTATTACTACTACTATTACTACTATTACTACTACTATTACTACTACTACTATTACTACTATTACTACTACTAATACTACTATTACTACTATTACTACTATTACTACTAATACTACTATTACTACTAATACTACTATTACTACATCTACTATTACTACTATTACTACTAGCATTACTACTGCTGTTACTACTACTATTACTACTACTACTACTACTATTACTACTACTACCACTACTATTACTACTCCTACTACTACTATTACTACTACAGCTACTATTTCTAGTACTATTACTACTACTACTACTATTACTAATACTACTACTGCTACTACTATTACTGCTACTATTACTACTGCTACTACTATTACTACTGCTACTTCTACTACTGCTATTACTACTACTACTACTAGTTCTATTACTACTACTATTACTACAACTATTACTACTAGTATTACTACTACTATACCTATTACTACTATTACTCTTTCTACTACTACTTTTACTATAATTACTATTATTATTACTACTATTACTACTACTATTACTACTTCTATTACTACTACTATTACTACTACTATTACCTTTTCTTCTACTATTACTACTACTACTATTACTACTACTACTATTATTACTTTTTCTATTACTACTACTACTATTACTACTACTATTTGTATTACTACTATTACTTCTACTCTTATTACTACTACTACTATTGCTACTACTTTTACTACTACTATTATTACTACTACAATTACTACTACTATTACTATTTCTAGTATTATTACTACTATTACTACTACTATTACTACTACTATTACTACTATTAATACTAGTACTATTAATACTGCTAATATTACTACCATTACTATTAATACCATTACTATTACTACAACTACTATTACTACTATTACTTTTACTACTATTACTATTAATACTTTTACTACTACTACTATTACTACTATTACTACTACTATTACTACTATTACTACTACTATTACAATTACTACTACTACAACTATTACTACTACTACTATTACTACTACTACTACTATTATTACTACTATTACTTCTACTAATACTACTACTATTACTACTACTGTTATTATTACAATTATTACTACTATTACTACTACTAATACTACTACTACTTATACTACTTTTACTACTAATACTACTATTACTACTTCTACTGCTATTACTACTACTACTATTACTACTACTCTTATTACTACTACTATTACTACTATTACTACTACTATTACTACTAGTATTACTACTATTACTACTACTGCTATTACTACTTTTACTATTACTACTAATATTACTACTATTTCTACTACTATTTTTACTACTATTACTACTATTACTATTACTACTATTACTATTAATACTACTACTATTACTACTACTACTTCTACTACTATTACTACTACTATTACTACTACTACTACTACTATTACTACTACTATTACTATTACTACTATTAATATGACTACTGTTACTACTATTATTACTACTACTATTACTATTACTATTACTACTATTTCTACTATTACTACTACCATTACTACTACTATTACTACTACTACTACTGTTATCAATACTACTACTACTATTACTACTACTATTACTACTATTACTACTACTATTACTACTAGTACTATTACTACTACTACTACTACTACTACTATTACTACTATTACTACTACTATTACTACTAGTACTATTACTACTACTATTACTACAACAACTACTACTTATATTACTAGTACTACTATTACTACTACTTTTATTACTACTACTACTACTATTACTACTACTATTACTACTACTACTATTACTACTACTACTATTGCTACTACTATTACTACTACCATTACTACTATTACTATTACTACTATTACTAATACTACTACTATTACTACTGCTACTACTATTACTACTACCACTACTATTATTACTACTATTACTAATACTACTATTACTATTACTACTACTACTATTACTACTACTACTACTACTATTACTACCACTATTACTGCTACTACTATTACTTTTACTACTACTATTACTACTACTATTACTACTACTACTAATACTACTAATACTACTATTACTACTAATACTATTACTACTACTATTGCTACTATTACTACTGGTAGTATTACTACCTCTACTACTACTACTTCTACTGTTACTGCTGCAACTATTTCTACTGCTGCTAGTATTACTACTACTGCTACTATACTACTATTACTACTACCGCTACTATTACTACTACTACTATTACTACTACTGCTATTACTACTACTGCTACTATTACTATTAATGCTACTACTGCTACCATTACTGCTACTACTATTACTACTACTTTTATTATCACTATTATTACTACTACTATTACTATTATTACTTTTACTACTATTACTATCACTACTACTACTACTTCTATCACTACTACTTTTACTATCACTGCTGCTGCTACTACTTCTATTATTACTACTACTATTACTACTACTACTACTACTACTACTACTACTACTACTACTACTACTACTATTATTACTATTTCAACTATTACTAGTACTACTATTACTACTATTACTAGTATTACTATTACTATTAGTATTACTATTACTAATACTATTACTAGTACTATTACTACTTCTACTAATACTACTACTATTACTACTACTATTACTACTAATACTATTACTAGTACTACTATTACTACTACTATTACTACTACTACTATTACTACTACTACTATTCTCTTATTACTACTACTACTATTACTGGTTTAAAGAGTGTAATGAGAAATAGACATTTGGGAATGGATGCGAAGAGGAGACTGTATGAAGGAGTGATTGTGCCAACAGCACTGTATGGGGCAGAAACGTGGAACATAAGAGAAGAAGAGAGAAGGAGTTTGAATGTGTTTGAGATGAGGTGTCTGAGAAGTATGGTGGGGGTTACTAGGCTAGATAGAGTGAGAAATGAGGAGGTGAGGAGGAGAACAGGGGTGAAAAAGGATTTGGGAGAGAGGGTTGATGAAAGAATATTAGGATGGTTTGGACACATGGAAAGAATGAGTGAAGAAAGACTAGTAAAAGAGGTATGGAAGGCAGATGTGGAGGGAGTGAACATGAGGGGACGTCCTAGGATGAGGTGGATGGATGGGGTGAAGGGGGCTTTGGGGAAGAGGGGAATGTCTGTTGAGGAAGGAAGGGAGAGGACGGAAGACAGAGGTGAGTGGATAATGGTTGTATATGGATGATGTTGTGATGCATGAGGTGGAATGGGCGGGTGGGTGGGGGGTGGGGTAGTATGTGTGAGTAAATTTTGACGCAGCCCGAAGGGATTTCTCCCCGTCCTCTCCTTATATGCAAAGGGGGACGGAGAGGGGGGGTCGCCGATTAAATGAAGCGGCCTTGCTGTGGATGTACTGTGTCTTGCGACACTGCTTCTGACCCAGGGCGGTGGGCAGGGTTCAGGGATGACCCGTCATCCAGGAGGTGCTCAGATGAGAGGAAGGGTGGGAGGGGTGTGGAGTGTATTTAGGGATGAAATGGGTGGGAGTGTTTTATGCCTTTCCCTTTGTGGCTACCTCCCTTGGAAGGGGGAAAAAGCCTTGGTATATGTATGTACTACCACTACTATTACTATTATTACTACTGTTACTACTACTGTTACTACTATTATTACTACTATTACTATTACTACTATTACTAGTATTATTACTACAACTATTACTACTACTATTACTGCTACTACTATTACTAATAGTATTACTGCTACTATTACTACTACTATTACTACTACAACTATTACTACTACTACTATTACTACTACTACGACTTCTACTACTACTATTCCTACTACTATTACTTCTACTATTACTACTACTATTACTTATACTACTATTACAACTTTTATTCCTACTACTACTATTACTACGAGTACTATTACTACTAATACTATTATTACTACTACTATTACTACTACTATTTCTACTACTACTATTACTACTACTATTAATACTACTATTACTACTACTATTACTACTATTACAACTACTACTACTACTACTACTACTATTACTACTACTCTTATTACTACTATTATTACTACTACTAGTATTACTACTACCACTATTACTACTTTTACTATTCGTAGTACTACTATTATTACTACTACTACTCTTACTACTACTATTACTACTACTATTACTACTACTACATCTATTACTATTACTACTACTACTACTACAATTACTACTACTATTACTACTACTACTACTATTACTACTATTATTACTACTACTATTACGACTACCATTACTACTACTACTACTACTAAATATTACTAATACTACTCTTACTCTTATTACTACTACTACTACTATTACTACAACTACTATTACCACTACTACTAATACTACTACTATTACTAGTACTACTCCTACTACTACTATTACTACTATTACTACTACTATTACTACTATTACCACTATTACTACTACTATTACTACTACTACTATTAGTACTACTACTATTACTACTACTCTTACTACTATTACTACTACTATTACTACTACTACTACTAGTACTACTGTTACTACTATTACTATTACTACTATTACTACAATTACTACTATTACTACTACTATTACTACTATTAGTACTACTACTACTACTTTTACTACTACTACTGTTATTACTACTATTACTACTATTACTACAATTACTACTATTATTACTACTACTACTATTACTACTACTACTATTACTACCATTACTAGTACTTGTACTATTACTACTACTACTACTACTATTACTACTACTACTACTATTACTACTACTATTACTACTGTTATTACTGCCACTACTCTTACTACTGCTACTACTATTACTACTACTATTGCTACTACTGTTACTACTACTATTATTACTATTATTACTACTCTCACTGCTACTACTATTACTACTACTACTATTACTTCTACTACAATTACTACTACTTCTACTACAATTACTACTACTACTACTACTACTTCTACATTTACCACTTCTACTACAATTACTACTACTACTGCAATTACAACTACTACTACTATTACTACTACTACAGTTACCACTACTACTACTATTACTACTGTTGGTACTACTATTACTTCTACCATTACTACTACTACTACTATTACTACTATTACTATTATTACTATTACTACTACTACTATTACTACTGCTACTACTATTACTACTACCACTACTATTACTACTACTATTAATTCTACTACTACTATTACTACTACTATTACTACTACTACTACTACTATTACTACTACTACTATTACTACTACTATTACTACTACTATTACTACTACTATTACTACTACTACTACTATTACTACTATTACTACTAATACTACTATTACTACTAATACTACTATTACTACTTTTACTACTATTACTACTATTACTACTACTATTACTATTACTACTACTATTTCTACTACTACTATTACTACTACTACTAGTACTACTACTATTGCTACTACAACTACTATTACTAGTACTACTATTACTACTACTACTATTACTATTACTACTACTACTACTATTACTTCTACTACTATTACTACTACTACTACTACAAATACTACTACTACTACTACTATTACTACTACTACTATTATTACTACTGCTATTACTACTACTATCACTACTACTCTTACTACTATTACTATTACTAGTACTATCACTTCTACTTTTATTACTACTACTTCTATTACTACTATTACTATTACTACTATTATTTCTATTAGTACTACTATTACTATTACTACTACCACTACTACTATTACTACTACTATTACTACTACTACTATTACTATTACTACTGTTACTACTATTACTACTACTATTACTACTACTATAATTACTACTACTACTATTACTACTACTATTACTACTACTACTATTACTATTACTACTATTACTACTACTATTACTACTACTACTACTATTACTACTACTACTATTACTACTACTACTATTACTATTACTACTATTAGTACTACTACTATTACTACTATTACTATTATTACTACTGTTAGTACTATTACTACAACTACTATTACTACTACTTTTACTACTACTATTACCACTACTATTACTACTATTACTATTACTAGTACTATTACTACTATTACTAGTGCTACTACTATTACTACTACTACTATTACTTCTATTACTTTTACTACTATTACTATTACTACTATTATTACTATTACAATTACTGTTGCTACTACTACTTCAAATACTACTAATACTACTTATACTACTACTATTACTACTACTACTACTATTACTACTACTACTACTATTACTACTACTACTATTACTACTTCTATTACTACTACTTATACTACTTTTACTACTAATACTACTATTACTACTTTTACTACTACTACTATTACTAGTGCTATTACTACTACTACAATTAATACTACTATTACTAGTACTATTACTAATTACTACTACTATTACTACTACTATTACTACTATTACTACTACTGTTACTACTATTACTACTACTACTACTACTATTATTACTACTATTACTACTACTACTACTATTACTACTACTACTACTATTACTTCTATTACTATTAATACTATCACTAATACTATTACTATTACTACTACTATTTTACTACAACTACTGCTATTACTACTACTTGTACTAATACTACTACTACTATTATTACTTCTAATATTGCTACTATTACTACTACTTTTACTACTACTACTATTACTACTATTACTGCTATTACTACTATTACCACTATTACTACTGTTACTACTATTACTACTACTATTACTACTACTACTTTTACTACTACTATTACTACTACTACTATTACTACTACTACTACTACTACTATTACTACTACTACTATTACTACTACTATTACTATTACTACTATTACTACTACTATTACTACTATTATTGCTACTCCCACTATTACTACTACTACTACTACTATTATTACTACTACTATTATTACAACAACTACTACTTATATTACTACTACTACTACTAGTACTTATACTACTACTACTACTACTATTACTACTACTACTATTACTACTATTGCTTCTACTATTACTACCATTACTACTACTACTACTACTACTATTACTATTACTACTATTACTATTACTATTACTACTATTACTACTACTACTGTTACTACTGCTACTACTATTACTATTACCACTACTATTACTACTATTACTACTACTACTACTATTACTAATACTACTACTATTACTAATACTACTACTATTACTAATACTACTACTATTACTAATACTACTACTATTACTAATACTACTACTATTACTAATACTACTACTATTACTACTACTACTATTACTACTATTAGTATTACCACTATTACTACCACTACTTCTATTATCACTACTATTACTACTACTACTACTAGTACTACTACTACTATTACTACTACTACTATTACTACAACATCTACTATTTATATTACTACTACTACTATTACTACTACTACTATTACTACTACTAGTACTACTACTACTACTATTACTACTACTACTACTATTACTACTACTATTGCTTCTACTATTAATACTACTAATACTATTACTACTATTACTATTACTACTACTACTACTTTTACTACTGCTACTACTATTACTACTACCACTACTGTTACTACTACTAATACTACTTCTACTACTATTACTATTACTACTATTACTACTACTTCTATTACTACTTCTATTATTAATATTACTACTATTAATACTACTACCACTACTATTAATTACTACTAATATTACTACTACTAATTCTATTATTACTATTACTACTATTACTACTGTTATTACTACTACTGTTATTACTACTATAACTACTACTACTGTTACTACTACTACCGTTACTACTACTACTATTACTACTACTACTACTACTCTTACTACTACAACTACTATTACAACTACTACTTCTATTACTACTACTATTGCTACTACTACTACTACTACTATAGCTACTACTACTACTACTATTACTACTACTACTTTTACTCCTACTACTATTACTGCTACTACTATTACTACTACTACTATTACTACTACTATCACTTCTATTATTACTACTACTATTACTACTAGTATTACTATCACTACTACTATTATTACTATTATTACTACTATTACTACTACTTTTACTTCTACTATCACTACTATACTACTACTACTAATGTTACTACTACTATCACTACTACTATTACTAATACTACTATTACTACCACCACTACTACTATTACTACTACTATTACTACTACTAGTACGACTATTACTACTAGTACTACTACTATTACTACTACTAGTAGTACTACTATTACTACTACTATTACTCTTACTATTACTACTATTACTACTACTATTACGACTATTACTACTTCTATTACTACTACAATTACTACTATTGCTTCTAATACTATTACTAGTACTACTATTACTACTACTACTATTACTATTACCACTATTACTACTACTATTACTACTACTACTATTACTTTTACTACTATTACTATTACTACTATTACTACTTCTACTACTATTACTACTACTATTACTATCACTACTATTACTATTACTACTACTAATACTACTACTACTACTATTACTACTACTACTACTACTACTTACTATTATTATTATTACTACTACTATTACTACTACTATTACTACTACTACTTATACTACTTTTACTACTAATACTAATACTATTACTACTATTACTACTATTACTACTACTACTATTACTACTACTACCATTACTAGTATTACTACTATTACTACTACTATTACTCGTTCTACTACTATTACTACTATTACTACTACTATTACTTCTATTTTTATTACTACTACTATTACTACTACTACTACTATTACTACGACTATTACTTCTACTATTACTACTATTACTACTACTATTACTATTAATACGACTACTATTACTAGTACTACTACTATACTACTACTACTACTATAACAACTACTACTATAACTATTACTACTACCATAACTATTACTACTACTATAACTATTACTACTATAACTATTACTACTACTATAACTATTACTACTACTATAACTATTACTACTATTACTAGTACTACTATTACTAGTACTACTACTACTAGCACTACTACTACTAGCACTACTACTACTACTACCACTTCTATTACTACTATTACTACTACTACTACTACTACTACTATTACTACTACTATTACTACTATTACTATTACTACTACTATTACTACTACTATTACTACTGCTATTACTAATACTACTATTTCTACTACTATTACTACTACTACTTTTACTACTACTACCATTACTACTATTACTACTACTACTTCTATTTCTACTACTATTACTATTACTACTACTACTATTACTACTACTACTATTACTACTACTACTACTATTATTTCTACTACAATTACTACTACTTCTATTACTTCTACTATTACTATTATTATTATTACTACTATTACTTCTACTATTACTACTACTACTGCTACTACAACTATTACTATTATTATTACTACTACTACTACTACTACTACTCTTGCTACTATTACTACTATTACTACTAATAGTACTACTATTACTACTACTATTTCTATTACTAGTACTACTATTATGACTAGTACTATTATTACTACTACTACTATTACTTGTACTACTATTACTAGTACTACTACTATTACTACTACTACTATTACTACTAATATTACTACTAATATTACTACTATTACTACTATTACTACTATTACTACTACTCCTACTACTAATATTACTACTACTACTACTACTACTACTACTACTACTATTACTACTATTACTATTACTAGTACTATTACTAGTATTAGTACTAGTATTAGTACTAGTATTAGTATTACTAGTGCTAGTATTACTAGTGCTAGTATTACTAGTGCTAGTATTACTAGTGCTAGTATTACTAGTGCTAGTATTACTAGTGCTAGTATTACTAGTGCTAGTATTACTAGTGCTAGTATTACTAGGGCTAGTATTTCTACTAGTACTACTATTACTAGTACTACTACTACTACTAGTAGTACTATTACTACTACTATTAGTACTACTATTACTACTAATATTGCTACTACTATTAGTACTATTAATACTACTACTACTATTACTAGTATTACTACAACTACTATTACTAATACTATTATTATTACTATATAACTACTATTACTATTATTACTACTAGTATTACTGCTAGTATTACTGCTATTACTACTACTGTTACTACTACTATCATTACTATTACTATTAGTACTACTACTATTATTACTTTTACTACTACCGCTATTACTACTACTACTATTACTACCACTACCACTATTACTACCACTACTATCACTATTACTACTACCACTATTACTACTACCTCTACCACTATTACTACCACCACTACCACTATTACTACCACCACTACCACTATTACTACCACCACTACCACTATTACTACCACCACTTCCACTATTACTACTACCACTACCACTATTACTACCACCACTACCACTATTACTACCACCACTACCACTATTACTACCACCACTACCACTATTACTACCACCACTACCACTATTACTACCACTACCACTATTACTACCACTACCACTATTACTACCACTACCACTATTACTACCACTACCACTATTACTAGCACTACCACTATTTCTATTACTACCACTATTATCTTTATTACCATTATTATCATTATTATTATCAATAATGATAATAATCTCATTATCATCATTATTGTTATCATTATAATAATTCTTATATTATAAATAAAATGGTGATGATGCTGACGACACTGTGCTTGAGATGAAGTGTCTGAGAAGTATGATAGAGGATGCAAGGCTGGATAGAGTTAGAAACGAGGAGGTGAATAGGAGAGCGGGGGCAGAAAGCAGATAGTGCTGATGAAAGAATAATAGGATGGTTTGGGCATGAAAACAATGAGTGAAGAAAGATTAGCAAAACAGGTGTAGAAGGGAGAGGTGAATGGAGTGAACTCTAGGGGACGACTGAGGATAAGATGGATGGGTGGGGTGAAAGAGGCTTTGAACAAGAGGGAAATGACTGTTGATTAATGAAGGGAGAAGGCAGAAGATAGGGGTAAGTGAAGAGTGGCTGTGTATAGATGATTCTTTGACGCAGCCCGAAGCGATTTCTAACCGTGTTCTCGTTTTCCATAACAGAGGACGGAAAGGGTGGGTTTAGCCGATTTAATGAAGCGGCCATGATATGAGTGTATTACCAGTTTGTCCAATATAATTGTAACTTTAATTATATTGGACAAACAGGCAAGGATTTAAAATTGAGAATAAACCAACATAGATATAACATCAGAACAGGGCAAGTTTCAATAGAGATATAAGTTGAGCGCAACTTTTCTTATATATTTGTACGCTCGAGTTACACGTACACGCAATTTTGCGTTCAACCCATCACTATGATAGTACAAGTGGTAAGCATACGAACGCGGAAAAGTATTTGTACAACACAGAATGGGTCCCAGTGAACAGATATACATTTTTTTCAGCCACAATACACTTTAATTCTAAGCCATGAAAGGCAGAAAAGAGGAGCCTAGAAGCGTTTCAGATGAAATATTTAAGACGTATGTTGGGGGTTACGAAGATTAATAGAGTGAAAAATGAGGTGAGGTGGAGCCCAAGGGTGGAAAGAGAGGTGGCAGATGAAAGAAGATAAAAAAGTACTGGGATAATTTGGGCGCATAGAGAAAATAAGTAAAGAAAGGTTAGAAAAAAGAATGTGGAAGTCGGAGATGGATAAATGGGATGAAAGGGGGCCTTGTGTAAAATGGGAATATCCGTTGAGTAGGGAAGGGAGAGGTGCAATAGGTAGGTGTGAGTAAAGAGTCTTTACGAGTGGATGATAGATTGACATGGCTCTGTAGATTCTGGAGCAGATAAAGGAAGAGGGTCGCCATGCAATGTAGCGGTGGCGGTAAATAAACTTCTGCAGCCGGGCGCTGCTGTGGATGTGGTGCCTTGCTGGCTTTCTTCCGACATGAACAGTGTCTGGGGGTAGGGGGGGTGTCAGGGATGATCCTTCATCCTCAAGGGGTTAAGATAAAAGGGACAAAAATGGGTGATGGACAGGTGGTGGATGGTTGAAGGATGAATATATGCTTTGACTGGGCCACTCTCCCCCTGTTACAAGGGCGAAAGGGCCTTTTGGTATATATAGTGGTGGAAAAGAAGTAAACCTACTACTCGACACTCGGTATGATTTTTGTGTTTCTTTTTCAGGAACCAGTTGTTTTCTGAACCATGATTACGTTGCTCATGTAGCATCTCTCTACAATTACTCTGGAACTAGTATTTACTTCATACCTTCCTGTGAATAAAGATCATCTGTTTAATAAAACTACCTGAAGAAGAAAGAAAAGTGTTAGAACTTCTAGTGGTAGTCTGAGGAAAATTTCAATGAGAAGAATTGTCAGCCGATAAAAATCTGAAACTAATCAGCATCAAATAGCCTGGATAAAGTCTGTAAAATAACTCTGTGTAAAAAGTAAAGACCTTTATCAAGTAAATATGCTTAATAAAGTTCAAATGAGCAAAATGCTGTATCAGCAAATACTCTAGGTATCTCTCCTAGTTAACTACCTCAGTTACTTCTTCTAATGTTATTTATTTCGGTGCATGTTAGTCAACAGTTTCTTCTCTTACTAGAAGAAATTTAAACAAATCGGTATACATGAGCACTAAAAGTGAGCTATGCTACTCATCAGAGAGAAATGAATAATTCTATCCAGTCCCTCTCTACAAGAAATAAGATCTTTCAAAAGATCAAGAATTCCTACCTTAAAATCATCAAAGTATCTAGAGCAGTTGATTTTAATCAGAATTGTCTGAGAGAAAACCTGTGCTCAAGAAATATATGTATGTATATATATATATATATATATATATATATATATATATATATATATATATATGTATATGCACACACACACATTGTATAATATATATATATATATATATATATGTATGTGTGTGTGTGTGTATATGCACACACACATTGTATAATATATATATATATATACATATATATATATATATATATATATATATATATACATATATATATATATATCATACATTTATCAATCACAATTAACTTGGTTCTAAGCCATCAACATCGTGAAACTCGAGGGGGCATACATGCAGAAATGTGGTTGATAAATGTAAATCTGTTCAATGGGACCCATCCAGGGTTGTACATTATATATATATATATATATATATATATATATATATATATATATATATATATATACAATGTGTGTGTGTTTGCGTGTATGTGCTTGCGTGTACCTGCACGTGTGTATGTGTGTTTACGTTTGTGTTCCTGGTTGTTTTCACAAAAGTTCGCATGTATTTCTACAATCATTTTACAGTTGACTGTTTCTCCTCCATTTTTCTACAAATTCTTAAAGAAACTCTCATTTTCAACATCCCCTAATATTCTGTAATTACTATAAATACACTGATTCTCTAAAGTCGCTATCTACCAAAGTCTATAGGCTAAGATTATTGCTGAATTGATGTAAGCGAACTGCTTTAGATGTTCATCCTTCTGTACATCATACTTATATATATATATATACATTTCTTATTAAATAACACAGCAAACTGGGCGTTAGTTATCTTCTTATTGAGACTTTCTACTCTTCTAATAACTTTTCTCTCTAAAGGAGGGAGAAGGTATACAATATTTCCAAACGAGTCCATGATTGGGTAGGAAAACTAACATTATACGACGTTTCGCCCATGCATTAGGCATCTTCTGGTAATTTATTCAGAAATAAATACATACTTATATAATACAAAGATAGGTACATTAGGAGAGATCTAGGACTGTGACAGTTCATCCTTTCCAGCCCGCTACTCGTGACCCATACAACTCTAGGGTCCCGCACATGTTTTGTTGTATATTAATAAGTGGCATATAGTTTCTTATCATCACTGCCTCCATGCATTTTAATTTTGTTGTATTACCATTCCTGGCGATTACGAGTATTATTGTGTTCGTGTTAAGGTGTTCTCTTGATATGTTGCTCTTGTGGGATTTCGTCATGTGTGATTTTATTGCCCCGTTCTGCATGTGATACGTGAGTCTCTGTGAAAGTGTTTGTGTTGTGTACCCGATATACTCGTCTGTACAAAGCGCACCGTCTTTGTTAAAATTACAAGTATATTTGTACACGACATTGCTCTGTTTTAATTTGTCCTTTTGTGCTGCCAAATTATTCTTCATGATAAGAGATGATGTTCTGGGGTTCCTGTAATAAATTATCAAATTAAGCTTATCTCCTTCTTTTGTAGGTGTACAATTCTTTTTTATTATTTCTTTCAGGACATTTCCATCTTTTTTATAGGCTGAAGACATTGTGTTCTGGTAGTAAAGGTTAATGTTATTGAATTTACTACTTTCATCTAAAGCGGTGGTGTTGACTAAATCCATTTTAGTTTTTATTTCTTTGTCAATGTCTTTCAACGGGAAGCCATTATTAGTTAAGATTTGTTTTATCCTGTTTAATTCTTGGTGAAGAAGAGACCAACTTGAACAAATTTTGAAGGCCCTTGCAACGTAAGCCCGTACCACACTTTTCTTATACTTAGAGGGACATTCACTCATCAGTCCTAGATCTCTCCTAATGCACCTATCTTTGTATTATATAAGTATGTATTTATTTCTGAATAAATTACCAGAAGATGTCTAATGCATAGGCGAAACGTCGTATAATGTTAGTTTTCCTACCCAATCATGGACTCGTTTGGAAATATTGTATACCTTCTCCCTCCTTTAGAGAGAAAAGTTATTAGAAGAGTAGAAAGTCTCAATAAGAAGATAACTAACGCCCAGTTTGCTGTGTTATTTAATAAGAAATGTATTGAAGAGAACCTGCTCCCTAAATTCACTAATATATATATATATATATATATATGTATATATATATGTATATATATATATATATATATATATCTATATACATACGGATATATAACGATACTGGACTTAATAATCACTTATCACTTAAACTGCTTATAGATATTTTAGCTCTTCTATTTATTTGACCAAAAGCTGTAGAAAAAATAAATAAAGTTTGTAAAGCTGAGATTTAGTATTGTTTCCTTTAGAAACACGTGGACAATGTCTTCTAGCAACGCTGAGAAGTCAATATTTAATCAAATAGAAAATACGATAGAATTATTCTTGTTTTATCCTTGGGAAATTTGTGGAACTTTTGTTTGGATAGAATGATTGCAATATATGTAGCAGGAGGGTAACAGCTGTCGATCACGAGTCCGGCATATGATCCAGGGCTTGATCACACAAACGCGCACTTACTACACTACACCCCCCACACACATACACACAGATACACACACACACACATACACACACACACACACATACACACACACACACATACACACACACATACACACACACACATTCAGTGTCGCTGCGTTGCGAGTCGTTACTCCAACTATCGTGGGTGGGGAGTTGGGTGTGTGTGTGCGTGTAAGGCCACAGCATTACCCATAGATTGGTCATATATATGAGCTCTGAGCTCTTTTACGGGAGGGAAATAGCGGTCGATCACGAGCCCAACACGTGATCCAAGACCATGGTGAATCACACACACACACACACACACACACACACACACACACACACACACACACACACACACACACACACACACACACACACACACACGCTACGCAGCATCTCCCCTAAAAAAGTCCTACCCATGTTTAATATAATTTTCACCGGAATACGATATATCAGTGCCTATCTTTTATGTGGACTGAATAATCCAAACCTGTATAAAACCCGACATCTAATTTTTTGGGTGAGGTAGAGGGGGGGGGACGTGTTGAAGACCGTGAGGTCACAGGTGAATGTTCTCACGTTCTCACTCCAGGCGGAACAGCTGACGGAGTTTCTTGCATATGAGACGAAGTACCAAAGGACATCATATCATAACTCGTTGTTAAATAAGTCTGGACCAGCCCCGGGTTCACTTGATCCTATGTACATAATTGACAAAAGACTCATTTCATATGCTGCTCGTCACTGGCGAACAGGTTTGGTATTTCAGGAGCTAAAGGAAGAAAACCTCATGTGAATATTATTTTTCAATTCTGTCAGTTGGGGGTAGACATGAAGGCATACATACGAGCACACATGCATGCACACACGCACACGTCCGGGAGGTTAATAAATGTCGATCACGAGTCCAACACGTGACCCAAGACCATGGTGAATCACAGAGGCATATATATAAATACAGGAATATACTCACCCACATACAACTATACACACACACGCAGGTCTCATCAGGTTCACCACATTTTGTTAAAGCTGTAAAAGTGCAACGTGCAATATACAACATTCAACATACTCCTAGGTTTATGTCCTCGAAGCCTCTGTGGGTTTGGTGTGACGAACAGATGAAAAGAAGAAACAACTCTTATTATAACCTAGATTGTTATTACTACTGTCATTATCATTGCAATTGTAAAGGTTTTGGTTATTGATATTGGTAATGTCATTTGTTATTAAAGTTTCCATCATTGTTATTGTCACTATTATTCCTTTTGGTGTTGGCTGTGGATGCTTGGGTGATTATCGTATAAAGAACAATATAAAACTGGAGGAAGAAAGGTCACCATGGAGTGAAGAATAGGTCACTGAGAAGTGGGCGGGGCGTGGGCAGGCATTGGATGGGATAATGTAAAATGGGAGGAGCCAATACAGAAAGATCATGAGAAACGGATACAATATAAGGACCGTACAAGTCACACGAAAACGCACATTTGGAACGAAGCCGGAGAACAGAAACCACAGACATGTTCAGGTTGGTGTTAGGTCGTTGGACCCACAAGCAGGGGATCACCCTGCTACTAGATCACAACCAATGGACCATAGTCCATTCATAGGTCATTGTGGACTTTTCACTGGGCACTAATCAGGTAGTCTAAATTTGGAGGTCACAATTCTCAAACTTTATCCCCCAGTAATGTAAGAAAGGAGAACAGGTTATTCAGTCTTTCTAGAACCTGAAAAAAATGTTCAGTTTATATTTGAGTTTGTTATAATTCTGGGCCAGTTCTTAAGGAAAAGTAGATCAACATCAAAGGCCCACCAGACCCATGACGGGCCACAGATCGGTTGCGGTACCAAGATGAAATGGGTCAAAGTTGTGAAGAAAGGGAACTAGTACGCCACAGAGGAAGTGAAATTACACCTAGGGTCTCATATTAGTTGGTATTAGACAGTAAGTCTGTGGGAGTTCCATGAATACATCCATTTATGCGATATCTTAAGTTGTTATGGTTGACAGTATGGCGGTCGTACGCGGCCATACAGTTTGTATTTTTTTGTCCATTTTTATATTTTTCTTACCTGATCTCTCTCTCTCTCTCTCTCTCTCTCTCTCTCTCTCTCTCCCCAATGGTCTGCACAATTCGCGATGATCCTTTGGTTTCGGAGGCTCCTTGGTTTATGTCCTCGAAGCCTCTAAAGATAGGAAATGAGCAAATGAAAAGACGGACGGGTGGACAGACAGATGGATGGACGGTTTTTATTGCAATATAGATTGAAATCCCCATTCACTGGCATTCTTTCCTCAAATACCTGGATACTAAGGATACTGTTGGTATGCAATAATCTGCAAATCGAAGAAAATTGCAGTGTATTCAAAAGTTTGCTGATCTCTGGTCTAGATAATACATAGATATCCCGTATCAGTCCATAGCCCCCACTCTAGCTAAATAAAAACAACTGATGTTTTAATTAAAGTCTGATGAGATTATAAGCCTACCCTTGTCCACGTTTGCTTCCACTTTTCCATCCAACGAAACGCGTTTCATACTGTGTCGATTTAAGATTTCATCCATAATGTATGTTAGGCTACATTTGGCTTGTTATGGCTAACGATGAATCAGGCAAATAAGTCTTTCTTTTCTTCCTTATTAGGTCACTCGAAGAAAATCCGCCGGCAGAGCTCTCCGTCTCCTGGAGAAGTCAAATCCTGTGGGTAGGTTTGGCCCTCTTAGGGACATGCTACTCTCAAGAGATAGGGGATCCTGAGACACTTCTTTTTCTCAGGCAAGATGATGGCAGTTGGCTTCACAAAAGCCCGGTAAAGAGCGCCACCGCATTAAGAGAGGATGACGATTTGCAGTTGCAGAAGATCAGCATATGTGGCCCAAAGCACGCGCTAAAGGGAACTCGGGCACCATGCCCGATGGCGAAGTCTTTGGTCCAAAACCGGCATCTCTTGCCTCTGAAAATCTTTGAAGACAAGGATGCCTTGATAAAGGACAAGAACCCCCATCAGGTCCTCGCCAGATCCCTCGTGGAAGAGGGACTCGATGGGGAGTTTCTGGTCCTCCTGCACGATGGAACGTCTTCTTCAGTGACCTTCATCTCCCATCTGTTCGCTGCAATGACCACCACCTCGACGATCGTTTTTGACGTGACTGCAGACGACTTCGGAGTTGTGGCTGAAGAGTTGTTGGCCAGCTACAACCACGCCTTTTACATGCAGATGCTCATTTTTGCAGACACCGAACTCGTCAAAGACTTCGCGAAGAGTCTGCCAGAATACCAGTGGGCACCTCAACACCTCCTCATCGTCAACGCCGATCTCGAAAGTTCCGCGTCGTGGATCGTTGCTCACGAGGCTTTCAAGGACAGTACCTTCCTTAGTCTGCTCCAGTTCGATAAAGACTTCGATGATGGGGTTCGTTTTACAGTGCTGACGAGTGAGTACTTCCAGCCATCCCAGAAGGTGAGAAGTCCGTTAGTTTTTTATACTGAAGTCTATATTTCGTGTGGAGTCTACGCCATTAAACCATTAACTCTCTTTTGAGATCTTATTCTGAGTGACGTCAGACAACTTTCTTCGATTTAGAGGGACACCTTTAGGTGGGAGCGGGACAACGACTAACCAGCAATGCATCATAAGTAAATGCTACCTTATGGGTATATATGGGGTTCGCAAGCTATTTAAAGCCACGTTGTTCATTTTGCAAAGTACCAATTGTTGTTTATTTTCATTTTTTATTTTTTTGGTCTGTGTGGTTTAGGAGCGTCCATGCGAAATTTCAACTCACAAATGGCGGGAAACAGGGATGACCCTTAATTCATGAAATGGTGAGATGGAATGGATGTTAAACAAATCTCAATGTCACAACTGAAACCACATTTGGAAGAAAGAGTCGAATAACCGAATCTATACTAATGAAGAGGATTGCAGTTATCAGTCGAAATATACAGATTCGCTTATTCAACTCTTTCTTTCTTCCGACTGTGGTGTCAGTTGGGATTTACAAATGTGTTACTACATTTTTCACCAGGGAGTCTGAAGGTGTATATGATATCTACATACATGTAATTTTATCCCTATATAAAGGTGAGAACGTCAGGACTGTACTACCCAGCCGAAAGGCGCATAGATCCTGTCGGAAACGCCGGAGGAGCTGTCTCCGCAGACCCAAATTCTCCCCTCCTATTTTCCCTCTTTCCCGACCGCTTCCATCAGTTCTTCGGCAAACACCTCCACCTCTCAAGCTGGAACGACGACTTCCCCTATGTGGTACCTGGTGAAACCTTGGAGGAGACGACGGGTGCTGGTATTTACATGCTCAGACAGATCGCTGCGAGGCTCAACTTCACCTTCGAAATCTACGAGTCGACGGCCGATCATCTGTGGGGGTCCCTTGTCAATGGATCTTGGGTCGGTATGGTAGGAGAAGTCTACAGGAGAGAACGGTAAGAGGTCAGGGGAGTGAGGAACGTACGCCAGGAAACGTTGAGTAGCTGCGACCTAAGTCGTTACCCTTGACTTAAACACTGCTGGGAATCGGAGAGGAGTGCGGGACTCGAACACTCGACTAGGAAGAAATGATTACATGAATCTTTTATTCACATAAACTTTCTTTCCCATTTAAAAGGAATACATAAATGATATATGAAAATTCTTTTACATCGCCGTTTCAGAATTAATAAAATAGGATACGAAAATTTCAGCTTCAGAAAGAAATGAGAAAAGAAAAGAAAAAGTGTCCTCTGAGGGCATCAGTGCCTTATTACTGAAATTAATCTTTCCCATTTCCCCAAAATATGTTTGACCAAATTCTCAAACTAAATTAACCCAATCTAACCAAGCATACCCTAGGATAACCTAATGTAACCTAAGATAACCTAATGTAATCTAAGATAACCTAATGTAACCTAAATTAACTTAACTTATCCTAACCTAATCTAACCTAACCTAAGGAAGTTTAGCGAAATGTACCGTCACCCTAGAGTCAATCGAGACAGAAGCTTCACAGCATAAGGATGTGGGGTAGCTAGTGGACCTTTACTTAATCTCCAAACATGCTTTTAACCCGTCAGGAGTTGGATAAGAGGTTCATGTAATTAATTTGCATTACTAATTCTCACACCATTAAATTCTATTTATCTATATTTATGTATACACCAAGTGTTTTTCCCCTATATAAGGGAGGTAGCCAAATCAAAAGGCAAGCACCCAATGCCACCCATTCCACTCCCATCCACCACCCTTTCCACCCTCTCATTTTAGCTCCTCATGGATGACGGACCATCCCTGTATTTCACCCACTGTCCTGGGACAGAAGCAGTACAGCAAGACACAGTACATACACAGCAAGGCCGATTCACTTAATCGGCGACTCTCCATCTCTGTCCCCTCATGCAGAAAAAGAGAATACGGAGATAAATCCCTTCGGGCTGTGTCAAAATATCATTCACACATAACCACTCCCTACTTCCTTCCTTTCATCACAGTATCATCTATACACAGCCATTCTCCACTCACCCTATCTCCTGCCTTCTCCCTTCCTTGCTCAACAAATATTCCCCTCTTGCTCAAAGCCCCGTTCACCCCACCCATCCATCTCATCCTCGGTCGTCCCCTCAACTTCCCTTCATCCACCTCTGCCTTCCACACCACTTTTACTAATCTTTCTTCATAATTTTTCCTTGTGTCCAAATTATCCCAACATTTTTTCATCAGCCTTATATACCATCTGCTTTTCCACTGCAACTCTCCTCCTCACCTCCTCGTTTCTCACTCTATCTAACCTTGTAACCCCTACCATACTTCTCAGACATTTCATCTCAAACACATTTAAACCTTCTCTCTCTGTCTCTCTTAAATTCCATGATTCTGCCCCATACAGTGCCGTCGACACAATGACCTCTTCATGTAGTCTCTTCTTAGCATCCCTTCCCAAATGTCTATTTCTCATGATGCTTCTTAATCATCCACATCCAGCAGATTTTACATTAAATTTGGAGTTTCTGATTATCACTATTTCCTCCTTACACAACATAAACAAAGCATAATGCGTTAGTCACCATATAACCTACATATACAATGAAATCCTTCTTGAGGTGAACAATGAGAAATAACAAGACTACATAAAATACAGTGCAAAAGCACAAACAGGTTTATACATACTATTAAATAAGTTGATATTAAAGCACTGTTGCACCGTCGAAATACAAATTAAACCACATCATACAACTGAAATCACATATTTAGGTACCACAATTCACACATTTATTAATGAAAGTAAGGGATAACAGAATTCACCACATAATTATCAATACATGGTTGTACTTTTAGATATGAATTTTTAAATCTCGGCGTTCGCTTTGATAGTAACTTGTAGTAGACATATACTTGATTGCGTCGCTTACATTTCTTATTATTTCATCTCCTATACAGATCATCAAGCTTGCTTGACGTTTTAACTAGTTTCTTCAATCTAGTTTTGTCTTTGGATAATGCGGCACCAAACCACATGGTCAATGAGAAACACTTTCTGAAAATCCTCTACTTTTTTTGCTCCTCCCTTTGTTATGTGTATTTGTTTCTGTTAAGTACATAATTTTCTTCAAACGTTGGGTTGATAGGATCCCTGCATTATGTTAATTAAATTACAAATAAATAAACAATGACCACTATACACAACGTTTGTACGAAATCAGTACATGTTTGAATTTATTATTATTAACATAGTTTTGTTTGCAAGAGAGGGTGGATAAAATACAAAGAAAACGTGTGTGTACAGCAAACTACAGTAATTCAATGCCCCCCCCCCCCTTTCTCCAATGGCAAGTCTTATTTTTATCTAATAATTTTCATTCAAAATTTATGTCATCCATCATCTCTCTGTTGTGCCCTATAGCGAAATAATATACATGTAAAAATTATCATAGAAAGTATAAACTTTACAATCACAGAAAACTTAATTTGAAAAACTAAACTTCAGGAAACTTCATCCCAAACATTTAAATGGCACTACGTTTTCTCCTTATTTTTTTTAACACCTCTTATCTCGAATGTTTTTTTCTTCTTCCCTTCTCCTATTGTATCGAACTCTTTTATCTCAGCCGTTTGCCTGAATTTTCATTCACTTTCCTTAAAAACAATATATATTTGATGATTTAGTTATGGGTTCATACCCCCCCCCCTCCACCACCACCCCCCACTCCCGCTCACGATTACCAGTAGGGACTGTTACCTGCCCCAAGAGTACCCTATATCGAATAATAGGGCCAAAAGATGACGGCATCAGCCTCAGCTAATCAGCGCCTCCTGATGTTAGCCTCCTTATCACCACCAATAAATGTGATGCGAAAATAAAGAGCTGTAATGATTATAATTTATTTTATATTATCTGTTTTTGCTTTATCATTTGTCTGTTTGATTTTCATTTATTATTAGTTATATGTCAATTTATCATTATTTACTATTTACCTGTTTGTTTGTTATTTAACTATACCTATGCATTCATTTATGTATTTTGTTATTTACATTATTATAGTTTTTATTTATTAATTTATTTTTATTTTTTTCATCCCACCTAGATATGGACCAAAAGGTCTCCTGTCAGCATGCTCCGCCTTTGTAATCCTTTGATTTACCAGGTTCTTGGATCGCGTGTTTGATTTGTGATCGACAGCTATTATCTTTCCAAATGAGAGCTCAGAACATATGGTGCGACTTATGGGTAATGCTGTGTCCTTACACGCACACGCATACACAACTTTTCATAAACGCTTCATATTCTTACCCCTTGTCTAATTTCTCCAAATTCATATTAAGTGAACTTCCTTTTCATAAAAAAAGAAAAGAAAAGAAAAGAAAAAATCCTTTGATATTTGTACAATACACGTAAATATTCAAGTTACAGCTGTTTTGTCTACTGGGGTATTGCCAGCCTAAATTTACTTCTTTTATTCGTTTTATGTATTTAATTCTCTATTTATTTACGTACTTATCGTTATTCTATTTCTATGCAAGTTACTTATATATCTATTCATTCATTTACTTATCTATTTCTATTCTATTTCATTTTATCTTGTTTGTTTATTTTTCATTCTATGTAATAATAGCTTTACCATTCTCTCGCTTATGTATTTGAAAACAACTTTAATGGTCCACTAAACATATATTCCTCTTACAATTCTCATAACTTTATTCTCAGTATCTAATGTTTTAGATACAATGATTTCCAGTTTTTCAATTCTTCACTTGCTTATTTTAATAATCTTAGCTATTCATTTATTTATTTATATTTACATTGATATATGCGTTTGTTTGATCCATTTATGCATTTCTCTGTTCACTTGTTTATGTATCGGTCAATTTGTTTATTCATCCATTTATTAATCTATATTCATCTATCCTATTTGTTTATTTGTTTATTTATTTATTTATTTATCTATGTATTCACATATCAAATTATTCATCTTACTTATTTTTCCTATGCATTTATCTAATTTATATAATTATCAACTTATTTACCTGTTTATTGATAACACTATTTATCTATTCATTAATTCTAATAATTTATCTCTATTTATTAATTCATAAAATTTTATTTATGTAACTATCTATTAATCCATTCATCTATTCATACATCTATTTATTCATTATGAGAGAATGGGAACTCTCTTTTTGTAGGCCTATTCTCTAACCGAAAGGTCTCCCCATTCCCAACAACAGCGACATGTGCATCAACGTCATGTCCATCACGCTGGACCGCTACCACGCCGTAGACTTCAGCGTTCCTTACCACTTTGACTCCTTCTCCTTCCTCCTTACCAACCCTCAGCCTCCACCGAGGTGGAGAGCCATCGGGTATCCCTTCAGGTGAGGACCTCCCCTGGTGTTGTCCTTACTCAAGTAATGTCCTCACTCAAGCGTTGTCTTCATTCAAGTATTGCCCTCAGTCAAATAGTGTCCTCACTCAAGTAACGTCCTCAATTGTCCTTTTAGTACTTCATGAGAGTTTTGTAGCACAACGAAGACTCGAACTAAGTGAAATCTCTTGCCTGCAGGCGATTTTATTCAAAGAAGTGAAACAGTCTTTTTGGCTAATTAGAGGTACTTACATGGGAGTATGATAATAGTAAATTTGAAATTGATAAGAACATGCCAAAGAAAGTTGAAATTATTGTGCTCATTTGATTTGTTCGTTCATTTCTTTAGGCATATATTTTATTTTCTTATATATTGATTTATTCATTTCATCTTATTTTCTAGTTAATTATTCTTACCTATCTATTCATTTATCTATTTATCTGTTACTTAATCTAGTCCTTTTATCTATAAATTTGTTCTTGTATAGTTTCAGTTCAATGAAGATTCGCAAAATCTCCGTTGAACATAATTGTACAAAGATAATAACTTTTGAACAAAAGTGACAAATCTGAGCATAATCAGAACGTTCAAAAGAACAGCAACTGTTATGTCCTTGAATGAAATTGCTGCCTCTCATTAATGACTTTCATATCTCATTTTTTATTTTATTTTTTATTTTTCATTTTTCATGTTTTCATCTTTCATTTTTTTTTCATTTTCTATTTTTTTTCATTAATTGCTGCCTTTTATTTGATAAAAAAAACCAGTGTATGAACGAATGAGCAACTATTTTTCTCTCATAGAGTAATCTTACTAATATTTCTACGTGTAAAGCCAGCACCAGTATTAACTTGATAATTTATTATATATAAAAAAATCGAACCTACTCCTGAGGAACAACACCAGACAGACCGTAGATGAGCTTAAAAAATCTCATGTTGTATATAGGTACACATGCAAGCTTGGGGACTAAGGTACCCATCCTACTACCTATTTGACATAACCATCATGAAACTCTCACGTCGTCTGTCATACCACCTAACCTCAGGAGCTCCTAAGAATCACCATAGCGAAGTCCATCAAGCGAGGTTAAGGAGCGAAGACTTGGTACAGAATGCGGAAATTATAGATTTCAATAAAGACCCAAGACGATTACCCATCCTAGAAGCTTTATACATTAAGGAACTATTTCCGGGAGTGAGTAACCAACTCGAGGATTTAAAAATCCATACCGAGTGTTAGGAGATCATTTTCCAACGAAGACGAGACAGTGAATACCGATACACGCGTTCCGCCAACCAATATGAGAACAGGGAACTCCGGCGACGTCAACCAAAGACAACCAGCCAAAATTCCCCACCCGAGTATATAATCCCAATGCAACAGATTACCATTTATATTCTTACCTGCACTGAAGAAGCATCAAGATGTGTGAAAACGCATTAAGGCTATTAATAAATAATGTCTGCTACCCCACAGCATGACATACACAGATATAATAGGATTACTGCCTATTGAAGGTAAAATGCTCTAAGAGAGAAAAATACAAGAAACTTCGTCATAACAAGGTTGCCATTCACACTAATGAAATATGCTTGAGGAAACACCTCCTGCCCATATACACTATGAATATATATATATATATATATATATATATATATATATATATATATATATATATATATATATATACATACATACACACGCACACATATATCCTCAACTTCTCTTTTAACATCTCATTCCTTTTCGTCACGTCAACAACAACGATGTCGTCATCGGCGCTCCTTGGGACAGCGAGGGGGCTTGGGCCGGGATTCTTCTAAGTCTGGCATTAGTGCCACTCGTCCTGGGCGTCTTCATCAAGGTACTGTACGTCATGGCCTCGGGTCAGGTCAGATATTCAGTGCACCTCTACTGTCTAGGGGGGATGGCACGCTCTCACATAAATATGTATTTTCTTTTCTTTCCTTCCATTCTTCTTTCTTTTACATTTCCTCTTTTTTCTTGTCCTCATGAATTTCATTCCTCTCTTCTTTCTTTCCCCCTTTTTTAATCCTTTTTTTTTCTCTTTCTTCTCAAAATTTCTTTCTTTTCTTCTATGTTTCCTTTGTCTTCCCATTTTTGTTTCTTTTTCTCTTTTTTCCTTTCCTCTTTTCCTTCATTCATTCTTCATTTCTTTCTCTCACTTTCTTTTTCTCCATTTTCTCTTTATTTCTGATATTATCCTCGTCCTTTCTTTCCCTTATACCTTTCCTCCTTTCTTTCCTTTCTCTTTTTCTTCTTACTATCTTTCCACCTTTCAATCCTTCCTCCACCTCAAACAATGTCTTTGTCATGATTAGTTTAGATTGGCCGTGCTGGAAAGATTAATTTATGATCAATTTGATATAAAGACCTTATTAACTATATATATATATATATATATATATATATATATATATATATATATATATATATATATGTATATGTAGACAAAATGGAGCATTTACAAAGCATATGCATTTGCGAGAATGTCTAAAAGGCAACGGCATAATTGTATCAGATTATTCATTAACTTTATTTTTTCCTCTCTCTTTCTTTCCAGGTGGCTGGAGTGTCAGGCTGGGACTCCAGCCGGCTCGTCCTCGAGGCTCTGAGGGTCATTCTTCGCCAGGATGGACATGACCCTTCCACAAGCTCTCCACTAAGGTAATCCTGTAACGCTACTCTTGCCCATGCCCTTGTTCTCACTCAAATGTTGTTCTCATTTAATCATTGTCCTCACTCAAGTGTTGCCCTCATTTAAGTATTGTCCTCATTTAAGTATTGTCCTCATTTAAGCATTGTCCTTACTCAAATATTATCTTCACTCAAGTATTGTTTTCATTCAAGTGTTGTCCTTATTCAAGTGATTTCCTCACTCAAATGTTGTCCTCAGTCAAGTATTATTCTTACTCAAGTATCATCCTCACTCAAGTAGTGTCCTCACTCAAGTAACGTCCTCAATTGTCCTCTCTTAAATATTTCACAAGAGTTTTGTAACACAACGAAGACTCGAACTAGCAGACATATTTTGGTCAATCTTCTCAGCAATCAGATTGCAATTTATCTAAACTTATTCTATTATTTGTAACAATATCTTTTCATGTACTGAAGCACCATCATCGAAATATTTTTTAAGATATAAAAATTGAAGCCTCCATAGTAATTTTATTTTGAAAATTATGAAACCTTAAGTTACATATTTTATGATGAATATCATAACTTTTACTCAGGTCTTTCTGTGTATGTGTAAGGGGCGAACTCCACCTTTTAAGAATGGTGGCAAAATCAATGGAAACACACGCACGCACGCACACGCACACGCACACACACACACACATACACACACACTCGGTGGCGCGGTTGATAGAGTCCCCGACTGTCACTACGGTGGTTCGGGTTCGAATCCTGCCCAGGGCTGAAATTATTTCAGTATCGCTGCGCTTCGAGTCGTTACTCCAACTCACATGGGCGGGGAGTTGGCTGTGTGTGTGCGTGTAAGGTCACAGCATTACCCATAGATCGGTCGTACGAGCTCTGAGCTCTCTTCCAGGAGGGAAATAGCTGTCGATCACGAGTCCAGCACGTGATCCAAAGACCAATGTGAATACACACACACACACACACACACACACACACACACACACACACACACACACACACACCAAAAGACTCACGCCTCCTTTCCGGAAACATCAAGGCACCTGCTGGAGGACAAAGAACTCATCCACGCAGGGCTTGACAGCTGAAGCTGGCTTACCCCCACCGCTTCACCGTGCGACAGCCCCCCTCCTACTTTGCATCTATTTCGTGGATGCGGGGAACATCCCTTTGCGCCGCGTTGCTTACTCGATAAATTTATTTACAAATACTCATCACTTATTCTATACCGGTAATTTCAATATTTCAGTTGATATTTGTTTCTTAACCTCTCTAATTCTTTACGTCTATATTTAGTTAAGAATATTATTTTGTTGTTTGGGTTGGTGTTCACAATTTCCCTAAATATTGTCGTCTTGGTACTATCCTAGGTTGTTGTTATCCTCAGTGATCTCTTTGTACTATCCTAGGTCGTTTTTCATGTCCTCAATATTCGCCCTAATGTAGTCCTTTTTATACTATCCAAGGTCGTTTTTCTTTTCCTCAGTGTCTTTCCACTATCCTGGGTCATTTTTCTTATCCTCATTGTTCATCTCCTCTCAGTTGTCGTCTATATCTTTTTTTCTGCAGGTGGTGCCTTGCTTCTTGGTGGCTCCCGGCTATGATCATGTCCATCTCCTACACAGGCAACCTAGTAGCTTTCCTGACGGTGCCAGCCAAGGCAGTTCGCATCACCACACTCGAACAACTGGCCAAGTCCTCTTTCACGTGAGTCTTCTTGAGGACGTCGAGAGTGAGAAAGATTTCGTGAGAAAATAGTCCAAGACTTACTGATTCTCTGTGTTGTCATAGATATCAGAATTATTAGGAGAATTAGTACTCCTCACCAAAAACGTTACTTCGTAGGCAATGGCACCAGTTTTGGCACTAACTTCAGTCTGATCAAAATATGAATCTTTTTTAATTTTTTTATCTACTTATTAGTTTTTTATTTATTGGTTTTTAAATTTGTTCAGTTATTTATCTATTCACCTATTTATCTATTCATCTAATTATTTACTCATCTATTTACCTATCTTATTTATCTATTTATCTACTTGTCTATTTACATATTTGTCCCTTCGTCTGTTTGTCTATTGATCTATTGACTGTTGATCTATTCATCTATTGATCTATTTATCTATCAATCTATTTATTCATCTATTTACTTACTATATTTTAATGTGTTCCTGCACATTTCTTGAGCAGGACCTCAAATCTTATAGCCCAGATCCATTGAGCCATGTAGGCAACAACTCCAAAGCACCAAGTGAGCCCCAACACCCTGGGCTTACTCAGGTCTAAGTTCTTGGGCACAGAAGCCTTTGGACTGCCTTACCTCTTAAGCCCAGGTGTGAATATTAGGTCACTTTCAAATTTTAGTAAAAACATAAATAAAGATGAATTAATAAATAAACGAATGGATCGATAAATGTAATAATCATCATTACGAACAAATTAGAATAGATGAATAGATAAAATGAATTGATAAGTAAAAAAAAAAAAAATGGAATAAAGTAAATAGAAAATAATGACGATGATAATAATAATAAGATGAATAAAGAGAGAAATAAACACTACAGATAAATAAGCAAAGAAAAATGATAATTAGAAAATGGGTTTATTTACCATAGGTTGCTTTCGCTCTTTCCAAACCTCCTCCTCCTCCTCTTCTTCCTCTTCTTCCTCCTCCACTTGGCAGACCAGCCATGGTGGACTATGGGAACGACGCTCCCGATCTCCTTCGCTCCTCCAAGGACGAGATCCACAAGGCTATCGGCGAGAAGCTCATCCTCTACCCCAACATGGACTACAAGAAGGGATTTCGACAGGTGACCAAGGCCTGGCTTCCTCTTCACCACCACAACCACCACCATCATCATCACCATCACCGCCATCATCTTTATCATAATCATCATCACCCCGTCCTCTCATTTTATGCAATGGGGGGACGGAGAGGGGGGGGGGTCGCCGATTTAATGAAGCGGCCTTGCTGTGGATGTGTTGTGTCTTGCGACACTGCTTCTGACCCAGGGCAGTGGACAAGGTGCAGGGATGACTCGTCATTCAGGAGGTGCGAAGATAAGATGGAGGGTGGAGGGGTGTGGAGTGTATTCAGGGATGGAATGGGTGGGAATGATTTTATGCCTTTTTCTTTTTTGGCTACCCCCCTTGTAAGGGGGAAAAAGCCTTGGTATATGTATGTATCATCACCACCACCACCATCGTTATCAACACCACCATCACCACCAACACGACTACCACCAACATCACCACCACCGACAACACCACTACCACCAACACCATCATCACCCATCACCATCACCACCGTCCTCATCATTATCATCCTCACTACCACCAACACCAACACCATCATCACCATTCTCACCATCACATGTACATCATTCCAGGTGAAGGAAGGGACGCACTCACTGCTGGAGGGCACAGAGTACTTTGTGTACATGGTGCTTTCGTACCAAGTCAAGAACACCTACTTCATACCAGAGGTGCTCTACATGACAGGCTCTGCGTGGATGTACCAGAAGAACACGCCGTGGATTCATAAGTTCGATTATTACCTACAACAGTTCATAGAAGCGGGAATATTCCGTCATCACAGAAAGGTAAAAGAAATAACAATAACAGAATAAAATTAATAGATAAGTGAATAAATGAACAGATAAACAACTAAATGAAAATAAGAATCTATAGAACAATTTGCAAATTCCCATATATTGCTAAGGGCAATCGGATCTGAGACAAAATACCCTAAAATTAAGCATGTGTAATACATATATCTATATATCTATCTATATACACAAATTTCACAAGTCAAACGTGAATCACAAATATGCAGAGTCCACTAGTGGTGTGTTTTCCTCTTGCTAGTGGACTCTGCATATCTATCTATCTATCTATCTATCTATCTGTATATATATATACATATACATATATATATATATATATATATATTTACTTTTACCTTTACATTTCTTAGGAAGAGAGAGAGAGAAAACTAAGTCCCTCTCCCAATCGATCTGCCTCACGCATTCGCCATGTACAACACACAGGGGATTCCAGAGGCGAAATCTTTATCTTCCATACGGGGCTCTTTCTATATATTTGTACTTATGTGGTGTGATTATTTGCAGTAAATTGCACTGAAGAAAGTATTTGGTTGCAGATAGAGGAGGAGAACCTGCGTAAGAAGATGAACGTGGAGGAGGAGGCGCAGGATGAGGGGGTATTACGAGCTTTGAGCCTCTCAGACCTGCAGGCGAGTCCCAAGTGTGATTGTCTCTGAAAGGCGTTTCACACTGGGATGATTATCGTTGACCTTTATGAGTTTGTTTGAGTAGAAACGACCTCGGTTACAATATTTCATGTTTTGAATCTCCAAATGTCAAATTAACTTTGCGTCATATACTGAGGAGCTGAATGACGAATTAAGAGAAGTTAAACCTATACTAACGTTAGATACATCGTTGAAATGTTCATAGGGGAGCCTAGAATACGGAAGGCGAAGTCTTCCCCTAGCAATTTAAGTTCAAACTATTTGACGAGAATCATCCCAGTGTGAAGTGGTTTTTGTTAAGAATCTACAGGGTGATCTAAAAAGTACTCACAAGAGTATCTACAAATGTACTCACAGAGTACATTTTTGGGACACCCTGTATAAGCGTATTTATACACACACACACACATAAATATATCCTTTACCATATCCGTGGGTCCACCTCATCAGTTGAACATTGTTCCCAAGGATATAAACACTGGTTACTGCCAACGAAATCCCAACACCGCTATGCCGCCGAAACCTATCAAGCTCTCAAACTGATCAGCTAATTTGCTTTGACGAAGATTCTCTATCTTATCCAAACACCTCTCTAAATCCCTTCGCTGGTGGCGTCATCGGAAACGTGCTGGTCTCGCATTCGCTTATTTGTGAATTCGAATCCCACATTTCTTCTCTGTTCCCGGCAGTGACTATTTAGTACCCGTCCTAACAGCCCAAGCGCATAAGGTGACGTCTTTG
>NC_134810.1:26984503-26989503 GCF_046742065.1 Oratosquilla oratoria
CACACACACACACACACACACACACACACACACACACACACACACACACACACACACACACGCACGCACACTCACATACACACACACACTCACACACACACACACAAACACACGTATACATACAAACATACACACATATACATACAAACACATTCACTCACAAAAACACACACAACATACATGCACACGCACATACAGAAACACACACATATAGGTGATAGAGCCCGAGGTGGAACAATATGATAATAGAAAATTAAGGATACAAACCAAGTTGGAACCGTGCACGATGGTAGGATACATTGGAGAATAGGAGAAGGGACCCAACGAAGTTTGCTCTTTTCCTGTATAGACCCCTTGCAATGTTTACATGTAGAAACCTGCGCGCGCATGATGTGAGGCAAAACATTTGGCGTGGTCTGTTTAGTGACTTTAGTCAGGCGGATAAGTGACATCGTTGTTCAAATTGAGTTAAAGCATGAAATTTGGCATAATATTAGACCAGACCCTTATAAAGATTTTCAGATATGGGGCCATCTCAAACTCTGCCCACGAAGAGTATGGCCGCCATTTTTAAAAATGGCCGCCAGTAAACACTATAAATCTGATCAATCTGGACGTTACTTTCAGCTTGACATGATTGAAGTTGTTTAAAGCTATTATATTTATAAATCGTTTATTGTAGTAATCAAATATATCTAAAAAGTTGCTCACTAACACATATGCAGACTTAGATAGCTATTCTGGGGGGGGGGAGGACAAACAAGACAGGGGCGCCATAGAAGCTTGGATTTGATCAATTATATCAAAACCTTACCCATTATTTTTGACCACTTGGAGGCACCAGCATAGCTCCTAGGGATGGGGGAGGGGGGTAAGGGTGGATGGCAGGGGTGGGGGTGGGTGGGGGTTTGCGGGCCCTAACGCCCCCCCCCCCCATCCGCCTGTGCAGGCAGTAACACACATATATGATTTAAGCCAGGGTAACTATTCAACCATGCATTAAACAAATGCAAGTATCACTGGTTAGGCAGGTTCTTCATCCATGATGTCATCAGTGTCAAGGGGCATCAACTCCTGGCTGCTCTCCTCCAATGAATGGGTTTCTTATGTCAGTAAAGACTTGAACGAGGGAAGATACCTGTCTGGCAAATGTCTTGTGAATACTCGCAGTCCGTTCATAGTGGCTCAACACTTTACTCTGCTTGTTTTGTGGCCTCCAATGAACACTCAGATTCAGCAATCAGCCTTGCCGTCTCAGGACCTGCAACTGCCCATCTTCTGAAGATTTCAGAATTTTGTGTTAGGCCCACTGCACCACCCTATCCTTTAAGGAAAGCGTTGTTCTGTTCGTGTGCTTGATCAATGACAATTGCAGAGAATGGACGCTGACTCGTTTGCGAAAACCCTCAGCAACTTCTGGATGGATGTGTTCAAGAGTGATCATGTTTCGCATATGAACAGATCCCCATCTAGGCCAGTGGTTCCTAACCTTTTCTGGCTTGAGGTCCCCTTGCCAAGCCTTTCAGAAGTCCCCGGCACCCTTATTAGAAAATCTAAATTCTAGTTTGTCAGTATTTTGTTGATTCAACATCAATGTAAAAAAAATTTGTCCCTGGATAATATGAAAATACTCATCTTTACACTGATGCTGCTTTAATGAACAAGAATGGATGACAGAGAGAATCGGTAATACGAAAATTATTTTTGCCCTTAATTTTGACGGCACCCTCAGTTAATCTCACGGTACTCTGGTGCCGCGGTACACCGATTGGGAACCACTGGTCTAGGGCAAAGAACCATGCATAAGATACTAACATAGAGATCGAGGTCAAACTCTCGCAGTGATCTGACATAGGTCATAAAGAGGAGCTCAAGCCCCAGGGTGGTAGACCAGAAGTAGAAACTGACACTCTTAGCACTTCTCTCAACACACCATTCTTCAAACGCCTTCACATCATCAAGTTCTGACTCCATCTCAGTGTACTGGCGGAGTGTATATGACGAGTGCGGGTAATGTGGGCTCCCTAAAAAGAAGTCTGCAATGCATGGAGAGGTAACTTTAACCTGTAGGAGGGTCTCTACCTTTCCACTATCCTGCAGTCAATGTCCTAGAATCTTCATCATCGTCATCTCTAAATGAAGACCACCCAGCACCACGACAAACTTGGCTTCTCCATACTTCTCAGGTCATGTCCACTGTGTTTCTTTGCATATGGCAAAGAGTGGCTAGTCAAATGTAATGACTGGAACTTGTTCTAGGTTAAGGGAAAGGAATAATATTATATATATATATATACATATATATACATATATATACATATATATACATATATATACATATATATACATATATATACAAGAGAATGGAAGCTAGCTAACGTTACTCCCATATTCAAAAAAGGTGACAAAAAGAAACCAAATAACTATAGGCCTATTAGTTTGACTTCGATCGTAGGAAAAATAATGGAAACTATCATCAGAGATGCTATCGAATATCATTTAGAAAGTAACCGTTTGATAAATGATAGCCAACATGGTTTCAGACGGAAACGTTCTTGCGTGACTAACTTACTCGAATTCTACAACACAGTTGTCTCGAATTATGACAAAAGAAACAATATAGATTTAATATATCTAGACTTTGCAAAAGCTTTTGATACCGTCCCACACGAAAGACTACATACTAAATTAGCTTTGCATGGAATAAGTGGTTGCCTATTAGGTTGGACTAGTAATTGGTTGAAAGGTCGAAAACAGAGAGTTGTTTTAAATGGAAAAACTTCTGGATGGAAAAGTGTTGCAAGTGGAGTTCCTCAGGGTTCCGTTCTTGGGCCACTTCTATTCATAGTATATATAAATGATAAAGACCATGGACTAAAATCTACTGTTTCCAAATTTGCTGATGATACAAAACTGTGCGGAGTGGCAAATGATCACTCAAACCAATTAGATATTCAAGAAGATTTAGATAAATTACAGCAATGGTCTGAAAAGTGGCTAATGAAATTAAACACAAGTAAATGCAAGGTAATGCACATAGGTAAAAATAACAGCAAGTACGATTACAAGTTATTTGGAAATTCGTTAACAAAAGTGGATAGTGAAAAAGATCTCGGCGTAATTATCAGTAACGACCTCAAATCATCCAAGCAGTGTATTTCAGCCTCTGAGAAAGCAAATAAGATTCTGGGATTGATTGCGTGATCTTTTGATTTCAAAAGTCCATCACTCATTAACAAGCTATATAAATCGTTAGTTCGTCCACATTTGGAATATGCTGTTTCCGTATGGTCACCGAATCTCATTAAAGACATTGACAGACTGGAAAAAGTACAACGGCGAGCCACAAAACTGATTCCAAATATCAAAAATAAATCATACGAAAATCGACTTAAGCACATGAATCTGTTTTCCCTAAAAAGCGTATAGACTCAGAGGTGACTTGATACAGGTCTTTAAAGATTTTAAAGGGAATTGACAACATCAAAAGTGACAAAATTTTCACATTGAATGAGAATCAGACAAGAAACAATGGTCTCAAACTGTCCGGAAATAGATTCAATTTGGAAGTAGGTAGAAACAACTTTGCCAACCGTGTAGTTAATGAATGGAATAAACTTCCTGCACAGGTAGTGCAATGTAGTTCAGTTCGAAGCTTTAAGAATCATTTAGATAAATACCTAAGTAAGATGCTGTAATTATTATAATTTATGTTATATTATTTGTTTTTGTTTTGTTATAATTTGTCTGTCTGATTTTCATTTATTATTAGTTATATGTCAATTTATTATCAATTACTATTTACCTGTTTGTTTGTTATTCAACTATACCAATGCATCTATTTATGTATTTTAATTGTTATTTACATTGTTATAGTTTTAATTTATTATTGATATGATTTTTTTTTTTTTTTTTTTTTTTTTTTGCATCCGACCTAGATATGGATCAAAAGGTCTCCTGTCGGCATGCTTTGCCTTTGTAATCCTTTGTAAATATATACATATATATATACATATATATACACATATATATATACATATATATACATATATATACATATATATACATATATATGTTGAGACATTCTGACAGGTTGATGTAAGCGGAATAGGAAACACAGGAGTCTTGGTCTTGAGTTTATTCCTGACTAGTTTCGCAGGTATGCTTTTTCATATTCCTTTGAAAAAGCATACCTGCGAAACTAGTCAGGAATAAACTCAAGACCAAGACTCCTGTGTTTCCTATTCCGCTTACATCATACATATATATACATATACATACTTATATATACATGTATATACATATATATACATATATATACATATATATACATGTATATACATGTATATACATATATATACATGTATATACATGTATATACATGTATATACATGTATATATATGTATATGTATATAAAAATATATAATTCGTGAAGTAAGGAAGCAGGTTTTCTTTGATGCATGTAGAATTAAATACGACAGCATTCTGACAATTGTTAAACTTTTTCTTAATGTTTTCTATTTGTCTTATCAACTTTTTTCCAGTTGTAGGGTGAGCTGATACAAGTTCTCCATAGTTTTCATTTAATATTCTCGAGCTTTCGTCTTCAAAGAGACATCATCAGGATTGACAAAATTTCTGCAATAATGAATACAAATGTTGGTTCGTCTAAGTTACAAAATAAATTAAACTGTACAGAAGCGCTAACCTGAGACAACGCTACATTCAAGTCCCCTCACCCCCTCCCCCCCCCCTCCTACCCCCCACTCCCCCACCACACAGACGATCCGCCAGACTACGAAATGGGAACTCGGATAGCAGTGTATGTATTAAAACCTTTCTCTCTCTCTATCAGTTGTACTTTCATTGTAGACGAACTAACTAACACTCGTTATATATCTTTTGTTCTACCTGTTTATTTGTATTTGTATTTTTGTAATTTTTGTAATTAATTTATTTTGTAACTTATATGTACCAACATTTGTATTCATTATTGCAG
>NC_134810.1:27004341-27014341 GCF_046742065.1 Oratosquilla oratoria
AGTCACTGTGAAAATCAAGCTAACATTACACAGTTTTGCTCCAATGAAATAAGAATAAATCGCTGGGCAGAGTATGCAGTATTCATGCTCTAAAATTCTAAATAATATAAACTTGTCTTCCAGTCGTTTACTAAACAGAAATTTGAAAAGTGCAATGCTAACATTTCACGACAAATTTTATGATCTTGTGTATCTGGGCTCTGTGCCCGCTAGAAGGCCGTAGTATCGTAAGTTCCATCAGCAACGTTCCGTCGATCTGTAACACATCTTCAGCCTTTGGAGATGATGAACGAGGTCATATATATTGTGTTCACAAGGAAGACAACAAATATGCTTTGATTTGAGTTATGTCGCGAGTGTCGGCCGGATTACTTGAGTTTGTCTTATCTTTCATGATTGGAGACCAATCTTCACTGAAAGAAGAAGAATGCTGAGTCAGTTTTGCTTCTATTATTCCTCCGTTCTGCTGCTGGACTCAAATATCTCCTTTACCACCTTTTTGACTACTTCCTCGCGTTTCCTTAGCTGTGTGTCGTATTAGGCGACTAGATGGAGAAGGGTGAGTGGTCTGGGGGTCCCCCCATGGCAAAAAAAGAAAAAATAAAGTCACACATGAAAGGGATCAAGACATGTATGTATTATCTTAATAGGTATCTTTTCATATAACTGTATATACATTAATTTCTGGATGTATTTAGGTTTAATTCTATCCTTGAAAGTATAGTTGGAACGATGTAGTCAATTCAGGTAGGAGGTCGAAAAATTTTGTTATATGTAGTAAAATACTTCACTCTGAGTAGAATGTATCACGGAAAAACTCATCCTCTTGATTTACTTCATACGCAGTTTAAAAAATGCATTTAAAATATTTTACATTATGCCTATAAAGTTGTCGTTTCCTAGGGAAATATGTTTGTAGATATTTTATTTTATTTTTACTAACATGCAAGGCTTGAGAAGACATCACCGTTATAATAATTTTGATTAGTTTAGATTTATTTTACTCGTCTCATTCTGACTAACGCAAAGGAGTCCAGTTCTTTGCCACCGTCATCAATTTCTCCCGCATGAGTTTGATCTTTTTTGTTGTTTTCTAGCTAGACCCCTTTTTTCTGTGTGCGTTTACTTTCATCTCGGCTATGCTTTGCGCGCTTTTCTTTTTATCCTTTACTTGCTGTTATCCATTTCTTTGAACCTCTTCCTCTTAGTCTTCAAATAAGGTCATCCATCCCGGTAAATGTAACTTATTTTTTTACCTCTTCTAAAGAGTACATTTCTCTCTTCCCGCCTGTCCTTTCTCCTACCCAGTCTGGACCACCTCCTCCGCCTTCTCCCCTTCACTCACCCAAAACGCGGAAGTTCAAAACCTGCGCTGTCATTGGCCGAGAGAGTCCAGCCAATGGGCGTCTGCCGACGTGCCCGCCATCACCTCAATGTCCAGTGGATCGCCAGGGCGACCGGTACATGCAAAACATTGATCGAGTTTTCACTTTCATATTTTTTTCTCTTTCCAGTAGGGCCTGCTTAGATTCATCACAGTTGTTTGCTCATGGATAATGTGGTAAACTGAAGTACTTATAGGCCAGTTGTTATGGTTATTTTGTCTTAATGGGGCCATTTATCCCATTGTTTTAGTGCTTTGTGATTGTCATTCGATTTTCTTGTTTGTTTTTGCTGCTCTTTTTGACACTTTACCTGAAGAGGTTTCTGCCTACTCCTCTGCCTCAACCACCCAATCCTTTTCTTTCTCCTTTTTTTCTTCCTCCTCCAACTTTTCTTTTCTAACTTTTCTTCTTCCTCCTCTTCTTCTTCCTCCTCCTCCTCCTCCTCTTTCTCTTTCTCCTTGTCCTCCGACTTCTTTTTTACTTTCTTTTCATTCTCCTTCTATTTTTTTTTTTACAGTTTTCTACACTTTTTTCTTCATATCGTTCTCCGACTCCTATTCTATTCTCTCCCTCTCCATTTCATCCTTCATCTCTTTCCTTTTTTCTTCCTCTTCCTGTATCTCCTCTTCCTCATCTTCCTTCAATTTTGATTTCTCTTCACCTCCCCCTCCTTCTCCACCTCTTCCTTCTCCTCCACCTCGTCCGATTTTTCTTCACCCAATTCCTCTTCATCCTCCAACTCCTCCTCCTCTTCATTCTCATCCGGGTCTTCCTCGTCCTTCTCCTACTTTTCCTCTTCCTCCCACTTGACTCCTTGTCTACCTTCTCTTGCTCCCGCTCAATTCCTCCACTTTTTCCTCTTTCTACTTCGATTCCTCCTCTTCCATTCTTTCCTCTTTTTACTTCGCTTCCTCCTCTTCCACTTTTCCTCTTTCTACTTCGCTTCCTAATTTTCCATTTTTTCCTCTTTCTACTTCGCTTCCTCTTCTTCCACTTTTTCCTTCTTCTCTTCGTCCCTTCCAACTACTCACTCCTTTCCCTCGTTCCCCTCATCTCCTAGTCCTCTTCATACTTTTCCTTCTCGTCGTCCACGTCCTCCTCCTCCTGCCCCTCCTACTCCTTCTCCTCCTTCTCCTCCTCCACTTTCTTATTTTCTTCCTCCTGTCTCCTCCTCACCCCCTCCTCTTCTTCCTACTTTTCCTCGTCCTCGCCCTCCAATTCCTCCTTCTCCTCCTCCTCCCCTTCTTACCCTCCTCCTCACCTTCCTCTCCCTCCTTCTCCTCTTCTTTCTACGTTTCCTCTTCCTCCCCCTTCTACTCCTCCCCTTCTTCCTCCTTTACTTCCTTTACCTTCTCCACCTCCTCCTCCTCCTCCCACTTATCTTTCTCCATATCTCCCTTCCTCTTCACTTCTTCCTTCTCCTCCCCATAGTACTTCTAGTCCTCCTCCTCCTCCTCCTCCTCCTCCTCCTCCTCCTCCTCCTCCTCCTCCTCCTCCTCCTCCTCCTCCTCCTCCTCCTCCTCCTCCTCTTCGTCCATCTTCTCTTCTAGATCATGCAACCAGCCGCCTAGAGCGACCTTTTTTGAGCGTCTGGAAGACTGCTTTTTTTTTTCTTGAGACTGACTCGTTTCCCGCGGTATGTTCTGTTCTTGTTTAAATTGTCAGAAGAAATAAGTCTGCTTATTGTTATGTTTACACGAAAAAAGAAAAAATGCAAAAGAAAGCTACCGTAATGGTTCCGTTTTCTTAGTTTTCTTTGGATTTTTATTTTATTTCATTATATTGTTACTTATAGAATTTGTATATTTTTAAGCTAAAGTTGATCTATTTCCAGTGATTTTTATTTTTATCTTATTGCTATAGAGTCCAAACAATGGGTTTATATATCTCCTCCCTCTATCTTTCTCTCTTCCTCTCTCTTTCTCTCTCTCTCTCCATCTTCCTTTCTCTTTGTTCACTCGGAGAGGCTTGTTCGTAAGCATCGTTTTTTTTCTGCTCTCTTTCTCTCATGATTTATATCAGTGGTCAGTAAATAATTATATGTGTTTCGAGATAAAAACCTCAAAATCTTGGCCGGTTCGTATTTCGCGTGGTCACCACATATTCTCTGGCCGTCGTGTCTTTTCTCTTGGGTAGTAAACAAAGTGACTCAAACGTCATGCGGATGCTCACATCTTCTGTCGATGTGGACGATTTCTTCGAGAACGAAGAGGAAGAGTCTGAGATGGGTCCTAACGAGAAAGGATGAAGGTTCTGCGGAGGAAGGACAGCAAAAAGAAGAAAAAGAAGAAGAAGGAAAAAAAAAGAGGCGTATTAAGGGGAGGAGCCTACACCAAGAGGCGCTGAGTAGCCGAGGCCGAAGCCAGCACTTTTGGTCTATGTGGTTTAGGGACTAGTCTATTGGGACAAGTAAGATTCATTGCTGGGAATCGGAGAGGAGTGCAGGATTCGAACCCGTAAGTTAGCGAATGCGTGAAAAGCACGTTTACAATTACGCCACGAGCGTGATGTGAACGTAGAATTGGATTATGCCAATTGCACCCAATATGGAAACAAACTCGCCTACTGGGATTCGAACCCTCGCCTGAGGTGAGTTCATTTCCAAATGTCATAATGACACAAAAACACTTGTACCCAATATTTCTTGTCAGCTACCGACATCACTGACACGCAAGAATAAAACAGAGAGCATAATAACTGGTATGATGAAGTGAGTGAATGATAAGAAACTGAAATTAATTGAAGAATAAAAAAGGCTGTTTCAGTATTCCAGTCAAGTGGAAGCTTCAAGAAACTTGGCCAAATTGAGAAAGTATCACTATGTAATGCTAATGGATGTAGTAACATAAATTAGAAACAATAATTCAGATTTGGAGAATTTGTATATTGAACACAATAAGAATATATCACTATCATATAAGAAATGTTGCATTTATAAAAAGATATATATCTAAACGAAGGCACAGCAAAAAGTTGATCCATAATTGTGTGTTTTCTAGAGTAGTGCAACTTGTTTTTATATAAACTACCAAACAATACATAAAGAAAAACACTAGTTATAGAATATAAAACTGCTTGACTTACAAAAAAGAAAAGTAGGCCAGAAGCACTCTGGAATTAATACCTACACTGATTGACCAATAGAAAATGAGTCATATATACTCGTAAGCTGTACCTTCTCTATTCAAAAGTAACAAGATCAGAGAAAATAGAATATGCGAAAGATAGACTAAATAGTTTAAATTCTTGAAAAACGTCAAAACGAAAAATAAATCGGATAAAATTTTAACATTTGAGCCTTGGCCCAGTAAAGCTGTAGGAGAATGTTTTACAACTAAATACTAAAACTATTTGATATGCTCCCAGCTAATTCAAAAGACACTACTATAATTGAACATTCTATTTTGATAGAAGCTATGATCTAGATTTGGAAACTGTCGAGGATAAGGACAAACTATGAAACGATATTGTGAAAATGTGACCAAGACATCAATAAGAAGATAACAAGGCCCATCAGAGAAGGTATTTACGAAAGAGGGCAGCTGCAAAACTCCAACAGTAGGTAACAACAAATTATTTAGTTCTTCATTATCATCTCCCTCTTCTCCCCTTCTTCGTTCTTCTATTCCGTCACAAGCACAGACACCAGCAAACTTCGTGTGGTCACTTAGGAAAGCAGTGCGTTTTGTGAGGGAGTTTTATATTCAGATCAGTGAAAGGTACTATTACATAGGCCTGCAATCACTGATTATACTGTGACCAACATAGATTAAATAATTGGCCCTTGGGCTTGACAGGAGTCTGATTTAGTTGGGCGGCATTGTAGCTGAGTATTCGGAAATTATATCTTTGTTTGCATTCAAATAACCACATGGACATGTGAAAGCGAACAGAGGCAGTGATGAAACTAAGACAAAAAGAAAAAGATTTTTTTTTTCGTGTTACATTGCTTTTACCGTCATCTGGCTTGTCTATAGACATGCCATGGACTACAAGATGCATTAAAGTCCATTGCAAAATAGATATCCAAAGCTTGATTTTGAATGCAACCTGAGCCCACAGAAGACAGATCGGATAACTAAGTAAATGACTATTGGTTTTATCCCGTGCTCTTTAGTGGGAGAAAGAAAGGGCGAAAGAAAGGGATCTCTTACTTTTTTCACTTGGTCAACATTTTTGAATTCCTCTATGCATCCTGAAAGGTAGGTAATCCTTCTTTCGAATGTCGTTTCTGTGAATCTGTAAAGAATTCCTGGCCCGTGGCCCTTGGTGTCACTGTAAGTTTTGCGTGGAGTTCCGTGATGTGTTGGTACGACACAGGTTTATTTAGTAGCTATTAGTGCATGCTAGATATTATTCTGGTTTCCATTTCACAGGGTATTGAACAATGTGGCCAGAACCCCTCTCAACCTGTTTCCTCTTATGCATCCCATATTTATGTTTTAACGTTCTTTAACCCATTCCACTCATGTCAGCCGCTTGTGGTGTAAATACGAAAAACCGGATATGGTAGACTTCGCGCCGGCCCGTACATCCGAGTATCATCTGATGCGGCTTGACCGCGCGAGGACTGACGTCATATTTTTCTGGTGTTTGGTCAAACATTTTGGTGTTTTAGGATTTTTTGTTTTATTTTACCTAATGACAAGACATCTTTTCATCGGGGTTTAAAGGGTTAACCTTCTGTAGCCCACTGAGGGTTCCATAAATACCCTAGATGGGAAACAACTGCTTTATTTAAAGAACACATTTAACATGCGGAAGTGCGAAATTTTGTGCATTTTTTTGAAAAGTTGAATACAGTAGAAGCCTCTACGTATCAATTGTTTTTAAACGATGTATCAGGTAATGTGGCAGTTTAAGGAACTTGACTAGATTATAAATTTAAACTTGATTGTCTTAGCAGTCATCAGACTGAAAAATTGATTCCTTTTTCCTTTAGCAAAATTTAATATGTTATTGATTTATGTAACTTTATTGAAACTGAAACTATTTTTTTCATTTTGTATATATTCCACAATATCTATTTCATAGCATGTCCCATACAAAATTTTGGTGAATGCACTCCGGAAATTGATATTGATGTCTTGACACAAGATGCAAAGGGGCCAATTAAGTATGGCTCCTAAGACAGGGGCGCACCGCGTAACCCTTTTTTGGGTCTGTGGTCCCTTAATGGAAATACGTGCTTCCATCCCTGCAGTTAGGTCCAAGTTTGATACTTTGATGAGTTACCCGGGGTTGAGATTCTGAGAAGTCTCCAGCTAGCTCGTCCTTTACTCATTAACTGTCAATCAGTTTTTGCCTAGTCACTTTGCCTATTCATTCACCCTTAGACGTGGGAGTCCAGCCCTTTTATATATAAAAAATGTTTTGTTCAAGTAAAAATTCAAGTACATATTCAACAACACCTCCATTATTACTGGCTTCTGATAGAATCGACGGTGGAAGGAAAGGAAAGGAATGACCGAAAATGAAATGGACAAATGATGTGGAAATATTGTGAGAGAAGAACAAAACAACTGGTGTTGATCAGTAACACATAGCAAAACAGGTACGTTTTTAAAAAGAAAACACACACACGCACACACACACACACACACACACACACACACACACACACACACACACACACACACACACACACACACACACACACACACACACACACACACACACACACACACACACACACACACACACACACACACACACACACACACACACACACAACACACACACACACACACACACACACACACACACACACACACACACACACACACACACACACACACACACACACACACACACACACACACACACACACACACACACACACACACACACACACACACACACACACACCTCTAAAGGGACGTTATTTAGTCTTCAAGATAATCTATAAGAATAATACATAAATTTCTATCTTTGAAGAAAACCTCAGATCAACCTTCGAGGGTAATACCTAAGGCACAAGCTCATTCATATTCTTTGTGGACAAACATCTCTTACACGCAAGACTAAGATATGTCAGGCAAGGAATGTGTGCAGTGATCCACCCACTTTAACAACATACTTTGTAAAAGCATCCTTGATGCAGTACTTCTTTCTTTCAATATTTGTTTGAAGAAAAGTATTGCGCTTTTACATGTTAATCGGTGTAAAAGTCCTTTGTGATTCTCAGCAGAATCCTCTTCGACCTTAATTCAGGGCTGTGCCCCCCCCCCCCACAAACGTGGCCTAGCGTCTTAAGATGACACCCACGGATCCTCAGTTAATGAAAACATTAATCAGAAACCTTCAATGGATGTATAAACTCGTTTTCGATATAATGAATCCATGTTCATTTGTTCAATTTGTCACTTGTGGTAGTTACCCGTGGAGTCAATGAAATAGTTATTCTTGGCTATGCAAATATGTTCTGGATTGTAAAGGGGTAGTTCCATACACAGATTTTCATCTGTGTCAGCCATGGCCTATTACAACAATCAAATCTTGCAAATACACAGACTTCATTTCGATTCCTGAGAGGTTGGTCATTTATTCCTTCCATGTAAATTCCTTGGCACTAGGCACTTGATACAGTCAAAATCAAGCTTAGTTTCATCCAATGTGTATTTCGTCGATGTTCTGTTCGATGTAATACATTTAACATGCAAATTTGGTTTTATATCTTCAGATTTGGTAAAATGCTTGTGTGATGAACTACAATCAATTATATACACACACACATATATATATATATATATATATATATATATATATATATATGTATAATATATATATACACACACACACACACATTATATATATATATATATATATATATATATATATACAAATATTTTTAATCTATATATATATATACATAGATATCTACATATGTATATATATATATATATATATATATATATATATATATATATATATACATATATATATATATATATATATATACATATATACATATATATATATATATATATATATATATATATATATGTGAACATATACATACATATCCCAAAGTCTTCTTTCCCACTTATGAGGGGGGAAGCCAAAAAAGAAAGGCATAAAACCACTCCCACCCATTCCATCCCTATCACACTCCACTCCCCTCCACCCTCTTCCCTCCCTCTTATCTTGGAACCTCCTGGATGACGGGTCATCCCTGCATCTTGTCCACGGCCCTGGGTCAGATCAGTGTCGCAAGACACAGCACATCCACAGCAAGGCCGATTCATTAAATCGGCGACCCCCCCCCTCTCCGTCCCCTCATGCAGAAAAGGAGAAGACAGGATGAAATCCTTTCAGGCTGCGTCAAATTTTTCTCACACACTCCCTCACCCCCATCCCCATCCATTACACCTCATGGATTACAACACCATCCATATACAACCATTCGGTTGTGTGATAACTATTCAGCAAAAGAGAATTTAATAGCAGAAGATTATCATTCATTTGAGCTCAAAGAAATGAATTTCGACGACGCGTCTGTTCATTTGAACTCATTGGGTAGTTTTAAGTATGAAGCAAGCCATTTAGCTTTAGAGGGATATGAGATTGCAAGAACGTACACAATTTTATTGAAACTCCCAGAGCAAGGATTCTCAACCTTTTTTCACAAGCTTCCCCAAAATTATGGGTAACTGTTCTTTAGCCTCCTGGAGGCCACATTAACACCAATTTTAATCGCTTTACATCCACTAGTTTTTGAGTCCTAGACCCCTTAGGACCTTCTTTAGACCACTAGTGGTTCATGGTCCACAGGTTGAGAACCACTGGCAGGCCCTAGAGCAATGAGGAGGAAAGATTGTTCAAAATGTACCAGAAATAGAAATATGAATGATCGGTTGTGAATGGCTTGACAGGTACTGGGCAGGGATCGGTATTTGTCGAAACCTTCCAGTGAGTACTATGGAGATAGTGTGGTGACAGGTATGGTATGTAGTTGAAATAAATGTTGACGAGTTAAACACCATATGAGGATTTAAACACTTTCATCAGGATAGAAACCACAAGAAAGGTGGCGGTGTTCCATTGTACGTTAAAAACAATGTTCATGCTTGTGTTTTAGAGAAAGTGAAACAGGATGCATATGATAGTTTGTGGGTTGAGTTAACCCAAACAAATGGACAAAAAATGAATATAGGTGTAATATATAGGCCAAAGACATTATCATTAGCAGACGACTAACTGTTATTTCAAGAACTGTCTAGTTTCTGCAACCGGGATTTATTGATAATGGGTGATTTCAATTTTACTGACATTGATTGGATGACCCTTGAACATGGCCATATAGGTAGTCGCTTGATTTATTTTCTTGGTGACAATTACTTAATTCAGCATGTAAAAGAGCCCACAAGATATGGAAACTTACTCGATCTTTTGATCACTAGCCGCGAAAGCATGGTAACTGATGTAGAAGTCGGTGAATCTGTTGCAAACAGCGATCACAACTTAGTTAGATTCAAACTCCTAAACAATTTTAGAATAGATACTTGTGTTTCTAAAATACCCGATTTCAGTAAAGCTCAGTTCATAGGACTACGTCAGGAGCTTCAGCTTACAGATTGGGAGGCAAAATTAAACGAAAGACCTGTAGATCAGAT
>NC_134810.1:27019341-27036841 GCF_046742065.1 Oratosquilla oratoria
TAGCTGACAAAAAGAAATGTATAATTATATTAGGAATGGAAGAGAAACATAACCCAGATAGAACCGCAAGAATCAAGGAGGAAAATGAAAGGGTAAGCAGTTTATTAAAATTAGTCCAGGAAGATGAACCAGAAATTATAAAGGAAATTGAGGAAAAATTCAGACTCGGAAAATATAGTACAGATAAGACCAGACCAATTAAGATTAAATTCAGGTCACAAACAACGGCAGAGAAAATTCTATCCAAGACAGGGAAACTAGCAACAAATGATCAATATAAAAAGGTATGGATAAAAAGAGAAATGAATAAGGAGGAAAGAGAGGCAGAAAAGCAGAAAAGAATTGAAGCTAAGGCAAAAAACGAGGAAAGAACGGAGTCAGAGAAAGAGAGATTCTATTGGAGAGTAGTGAACATGAAAATAAAGCAGTTCGACATACTAAAGAAAAACATAAGGGAAACAGAGAACACAATGGAAGTGGCAGAAAACTAAGAGTGTCTTACACAAATATAGATGGATTGATAACAGGATTGAATGAACTGAATGATTATTTGAAAGAAAAAGAACCGGACATAATGGGAATTGTAGAAACAAAATTAAAAGGCCCACTACCACCCAACAGTGTAGGACATGATACATACAATTATTGGATTAGAAACAGAGAGAAAAAACAAGGGGGTGGAGTTATGTTCCTGACAAAGAAGGATATAAACGTGAAAGGTGTCATATATGGAAAGAATACAGTAGAGATGATTATGATAGAAGTGGAAGACCGAGATAAGAAGAGCAGAAAATTTGTGATCAATTATGTGCCTCCGAAAACAGCCTCATGGGAGGAGAGTGAACATAAAAGTATGTTAGAGGACACAAAGATAGCATTAACTAAAATAATGGAAGACGGAGGAAGAATAGTTATGATGGGCGACTTTAATTGCAAAGAAATCTGCTGGGAAGAAATGACAGTAAAGAGTGGTGATGACTCATGGGGAAATGCTCTACTTGAGATGATTACTGACCATTCAATGACACAATGGATACAAGAGAACACTAGGTATAGAAATGAAGAAGAACCATCGAGGCTAGACTTAATAATTACATCTGAACCTAGAATAGTGGACAAGATTGAATATAAAACACCAATAGGTAAAAGTGACCACATATTGATTGAACTGGAACTTAATGAAGAAAAATATATGAAAAGAAATGAACAATATAGAAAAGGAAGAATGATGTATGAAAAAACAAACTTTGATAAAATAAGAGAATTCTTCCAACAAGAAAACTGGGAAGAAATATACAAAGAAGAAACATCAGTGGAAGAGAAATGGAATATTTTGACAAAAATTTACAAAGAAGGAGTGGAAAAGTATGTCCCAAGACAAAAACAAGAAAAAGAATATGTAAAATGCTGGTACAACAAAAGTTGTAGGGAGTTAAAAGACAAAAGAGACAAAGCCTGGACCGGATGGAAAAAAGACAGAAGACCTGAAAAATGGAAAATATATACTGGTTATAGAAATGAATATGTACAAAAGTGCAGAGAGGAAAAAAGAAAATATGAAAAAGATGTTATAGAAAAGTGTAAAGATCAACCAAAACTATTCTACAGATTTGTAAACAATAAACTGAAAAACAAACAAGACTTGGAGAAATTAAGACAAGGAGTTGAATACACAGAGGAAATAGAAATGGTGGAAATTATGAACAAACATTTTAAATCAGTGTTTACAAGGGAAAATATACAACCTGAAGAGATTGAGTGGAAGGAAAAAGTCCCCCCTATGGAAGAAATAGAAGTAACGAAGAATGAAATATTGACACACTTGGGTAATTTTGATGTCAGAAAATCGCATGGGCCAGATGAAATAGCAAACTGGATTCTGAAAGAATGTAGGAATGAACTGGCAGACAAAATACATAGCATAATAAGCAGTTCCTTAAAAGAAGGAAAAGTTCCAGAAGATTGGAAAAAAGCAAATATAGTACCTATATATAAAGGAGGAAATAAAGAAGAACCTACCAACTATAGACCAGTCTCTCTAACAAGTACAATAGCAAAAATATGTGAAAGAATTATCAAAAGTAGATGGGTAAAATACTTGGAAAAAAACAACGTACTAAATCCAAGGCAATTTGGATTCAGACAAGGACGATCATGCGTCACCAATTTAATATGTTTCTATTCAAGACTAATAGATATAATACAAGAAAGAGATGGATGGGCTGATTGTGCATTTCTAGACCTAAAAAAAGCTTTTGACAAAGTACCACATAAGAAGTTGCTTAAGAAATTAGAATATGAAGGAGGAATACAAGGTAAATTGCTAAATTGGATGGAAGACTTTTTGCAAGAAAGAAAAATGAGAGTAGTGATAAGAGATCAGCACTCAAAATGGAATGAAGTAATAAGCGGTGTCCCGCAGGGAACAGTTCTGGCCCCAATAATGTTTGCTATATATATTAATGATATGGATGAAGGAATTGAAAGCTATATGAGCTTCTTTGCAGATGATGCAAAATTACTGAAAAGAGTGAAAACTGAAGAGGATTGTGAATCACTACAGAGAGATCTAAATAAAGTACAAGAATGGAGTAGGAAGTGGGAGATGGAGTTCAATACAAAAAAGTGTAGTATAATGGAATTTGGAAAAAGCAAAAACAGAATAACAGGATCATATAATTTGGGAGAAGAAGGAATAAAAAGAGTAGAAAATGAGAGGGACCTGGGAGTCATTGTTATGAATAATATGTCACCTGAGAAACATATAAATAAGATTTTTGGAGAAACTTATAATTTAATAAGAACAATCAAAGTGGCATTTACATACCTGGATGAAGAAATGGTGAGGAAAATCCTAATCACCCTGATAAGACCAAGATTGGAATATGCAGCAACGATATGGTCACCAAGTACAAAAAAATGTATAAAAAAACTTGAAAGAATACAAAGAGCAATTACTAAACTGGCACCAACACTCTCAAAACTATCATATGAAGAGAGACTACAAAAACTTAAACTACAGACACTAGAGCAAAGAAGAGAGAGAGGAGATTTGATAGCTATTTACAGAATCATGAAAGGCATAGAAATTACTGATAGAGAGAATCTGATAAAATGGGATGACAGAAATACAAGAGGACACGGAAAGAAAATAAAAAAAGACAACTATAGAAGAGATTTGAAAAAGAACAGCTTTCCTCACAGAGCAATAGACAGTTGGAACAAGTTAGATGAGAAAGTGGTGTGTGCAAAAACAATACATGAATTTAAAAATAGTTTAGATAAAATGAGATATGAAGACGGGACCTCACGAGCATAGCTCCCCTTCCCGTAAAATACAACTAGGTACAACTAGGTAAATACACACACACACACACACACACGAACGATAGCTATTTCCCTCCCGGAAGAGAGCTCAGCGCTCGTATGACCGATCTATGGGTAATGCTATAACCTTACACCCCCCCCCAAACTCCCCACCCACGTGAGTTGGAGTAACGACTCGAAGGGCAGCGATACTGAAATTATTTCAGCCCTGGGCAGGATTCGAACCTGGACCGCCGTAGCGACAGTCGGGGACTCTACCAACCGCGCCACCGAGTTGTGTTTCGACGTGGGTGCGCGTACACAAGTTTATGTATAGTGAAGCTAATTAAGGAGGCTAAGATATATAGTACTTAACAACAATAACCAGCTGTTCTTTCCTTGGGGACAATATCAATATCGTACCGAAGAGGTGGTTGAAATTAGCAGAACAGAGGGACAATAGAAGTATAAAAATGAACAACATTCTTCTTCAGTGGCGTTTAGTTTCCAGTTGTAAAAAATACTCAATGATTCTGGTTCGTAAAGATGTCACTAAAGTACCTGAAAGATCGACTTCATAAAACTTATGCAATATGTTACCCGTACGGGGTGAGTACTGAGTTAATTGTGGTATTAATAATGAATTTGGACATGGAAGTGGGGATGAGGGATGAGGATTGAAATGGGGAATGAGACAGGTATGGGGAACTTGAAAGATGTAATACGATAACAGAATTACTCTAAGATAAACAGAAATGCTGCAGAAATGAAATTAAGTTCATGCTGAATTTGAAGACTGAATCATCTAAGTTGGTAAGGATTTAATTCTAAGGATAACAACATGGAATTCCATTCGGCTCCAGACTTTTGAGTTAAACGCGACGTTTTATAGATTCCTATTCTGATCCCAGACAAATTTATTTATTTGGTGAATAGTCCATGAACTAAAGAGGTCGCCATAAAAAAAAAAAAAAAATCCCAAACATTTATGACTCAAATACTGAAGATCTCAAATAAAAATAATGACAACGAATATTTGCACGGTTGACCAGAGACCAAAATTAAAATCTTCATACAAATCAGAATCTTTTTGACTCATCGAATCGATTTGTGAATTAGGTTATACGAACAGTTGGCTAGATACATATACACACACGTATACCCTATGTAGGTTCACATACGTACAGCCGTATGTGTACAACAATTGACTTAACCCATTCAACTCCGATGACAAGATGTCTTGTCATTTGGTCAAATAAAACAAAAAATCATAAAACACCAAAATGTTTGATCAAACACCAGAAAAATCTGACGTCAGTCCTCGCTTCGCTGCGAGCGAAGCGAGGATTGACGTCATATTTTTCTGGTGTTTGATCAAACATTTTGGTGTTTTATGATTTTTTGTTTTATTTGACCAAATGACAAGACATCTTGTCATCGGAGTTGAATGGGTTAAGGCAGAGATCTCGACCCGAGTTCGTGTAAGGAGCTCCTCCACGTACCGTCACAGTCACTCTCGTCCTCTTGTCCTGGACAGTTCGGGATGCCATCGCACAGGTAGTCGAGGGGCACGCAGGACCCGTCTGCGCACCGGAAGGCTCCTGGCTGACACTCGTCTGCAATAAGGTCCACCCCAAGTTAGTCTTTTCCTAACGATCCATCCCAGACTATCCTATACACTTAAATCAAATAACCTTGTCAGCCAAGCCCCTCCTCTCGCCCCTCCTCTCTGTTTGTGTTCTTACGTGTGATTGGCTGATGGGAGTAAGTCAAACTCTATCCCATCCCATGCTGTGCAGTAAAATGAATTAATTCTGACATCCAATCCACTCCTCTTGCTCTTCCTACCAATTCCTGGAATCACACGTAATTGGTAGGTGGGAGGAAGTCGAAATACTGGCTACCAATCACGTGGCAAGGAGGGCCGGCAGGGGCGGGGTTTAAGTGACAAGGTAGTCTTTCAAGACTACATCAACAAAACAGTACATTAGTAACACACATCTAACACTAACACCACTGCAGGGCTTCATTGCACTGAGGATGTCTAGTAGGAATTCGCAGTTCCTTTCTGGCTTGGTGAAAGTTGAAGCCAAAGCCATCGTCAAAGCAAAGGACCAGGCAGGAGGCCCTTCAGTAGCCTGAAGGAAGCCACAGTTTGGCAGTGAACGAGCCAACCCTCAATTCCGACCTCCCGAATTTGTTCCCGGACACTATACAACGATAGCGACCCAAAAATACCTTAATACACATATTGTGCCTAGCTAAATACTAATAAATTGATAGTATACAACTTTGCATCTTATAGCCATGTTTTCATACAAAGAGGTGTATCTACTATGATGGTAGTTACATCATGACAACGCATGACATTCATCAAATCTAATTCTAGTCACACCATACTATATGAGCATATGATGTAGCCTTTGGTCTTCGAATATGTTAAGAACATGGGGAATATCCTTCATAATCACTAAAATACGGGTGGGAATGACCACACCACACCCATGCTCACAAATAGGCACGCTGACAACAATCGACTCTAGAGCTACAACTCACCGACTGGGCGGGCACAGTCACTTACCGCAATGTTCTTCGTCGTCGCCACTGATACAATCCCACCAGCCGTCGCAGGCGAAGGTTTTATGAACGCAATTGCCTTCCATGCACGGCATGTAGTTGTCTGAGCAGTTCCTCCTCGATGGATTACCTGCAATCATATATGAAATCAAACTTTAGGTTGATCTCCAGCACAGTTATGTCTCAGTGTGTGACTACATCCTCTTGCAAATAGGAAGTCCACTTTTTTCATGAGTTCAGGTCAAGTCAGCCTACTCACACATCATATTCTGAACCGCGCACCATGATAATGAATGGGTTAAGATATGATATGATCGGTTTCTTAGTGCGTGTGCTGCTGTACTATTTAGCGCATGAACTTTGATGTGGTTTTTCTAAACCAGTGGTTCTTCACCTGCTGTCCAAGAACTCTTAGAAGGTCCGAGTTTCGTTAATGGGACCACGAACCAAAAAACAGTTGGATAGTAGATGCATTACGATTATATTCACAGGTGAAGTAGTCCACAGGAGGCTGATCAACAGCAAGCCATAAGTATGGGATAAATGGGCAAAACAGGCTGATAATACATGCTCTTTACACATGGCATCAGACCTCTATATATTAGTGCCGTAAAAGGGGACGACCTCTATTAAATCTAATTAAATCACCTGACCCCAACCAAAGAAGAAATGATACAGAATGCTACCGCCTAAAACTGTCGTATGTACTGTATGTCTTGGTGATTTGTTGTCATATTTCCTCTGATATTTACTGCATTTATGATGTGCTGTTGACGGCGGGAAAGTAGAAGTCATACTCACCTGGAAAAAATTGTGATCGTGGAAACTCACCTGGTCCACGACGATGACAGTGTCATAGCATCTGTTACGCACGTGGCATGACACTTGTTCTTGTCCCAGAACGTAGTGACGTATGGACAGTGGAGTCATCTTCGTTGACGATACGTTAGCGATAACGGATTGATGATGAATTACGTAAAGATAGGGTGAGAGCCAAACAGACGTGCAACGGGCGTCCAGTAGTAAGGTTGGTCATGGTACCAACCTTCCCACCTCCGTTCACACACATATACACGCACGCACACGCACACACACACACACACACACACACACACACACACACACACACACACACACACACACACACACACACACACACACACACACACACACACACACACACACACACACACACACACACACACACACACACACACACACACTTACACACACACACACACACACACACATACACGTACACGTACACGTATGTCCACAACCATCCTCCCTATAAACAAAAATAAGTTATCCTCATTGTGCACTCCAAACCTGTGCCTGAAACAATGACTTCACCACGAACTACAACAAAAACCTGGGCCCTTGCTTGCCAGAGAGGGGACAGGGGACATGCAGTGGGAACCAGAATAGTCACGTGGACAGGAAGTGTCATCATCCACTCCCTCTCCCCCTCCCAGATGCCCGAAGTGGCACGCACCTTCGTCACAATCTTCTTCGTCAGCTCCGGTAATCAGGCAGTCCTTGTTGCCGTTGCAAAATTGGAAGTCGCCGATACAGTTCCCTTCAGGGCAGCGGAAGTAGCCAGCACCACATTTGTCTGTAGAGGGAGGACACATTTTTTTTTTCTTCGTCCTGGAGCTTAATAGCTGTCGATTGCAATCTCAGCACGTGGTCAAAGACCGTGAAGTTCAATACCACATACATTTTTTAGATATAAACATTTACAATACCGATATCTACTCTCGCAGAAAAAGCACACAGACAATAGAGGATGTACTCCTAATTTCGAAATGGATCAATCAGACCCTTGTCCTTTAGATACTTTTACGAACTATCATACACTGCGTCAGGAGAACCCAGGAAGCGTGTAAATAAAGACCTGGTTTAGGTGTTACTCACGACATCCAATTTCATCGAAGTTGTCGGGGCACTCTGGATGACCGTCGCAAAGAAACCGATTGTGGAAGCACCAACCGTTGGTGCATGCAAAGTAGCCCTCCTCGCAGACGTCCTTGTGGTCGTGGCCGCCAAAACCCAGACCTGTGGAGGTACAACAACGGTCAGGGCGAACTTCGAGAAGTTTGGGAAAATGGGATGTTCCCACCGTAGATTACACGCGCAAGGCACCATATTATTTACAGTGGCCAAAGTAAACGAGTAGCTAACCAAATGGTTCACGAGTAGGTCAGCCAACAGCTGTAAGGTATTGAGCTGTCAAGGCGTATGAAATACTGCAAACACAGAGAACACTGATTATCTTGAAAAAAATCAGGACCTCAATTTTCTTCATATGAGAGTGAGGTTCCCGAGTAAGAGGAATCCATAAAAGTCGAGGACATCTCTCAGCTTAAGTAGATCACCTGAAGACAACGCATCTTAGATGGGCTGGCGCCCCTCAGGAGATCGATAGCCATAATAACCTGAACCAGACACAACCAGTTTTCTTATGCGCACCTCGTCCTTATGTATTGCTGTTCTTTAACCTTCGGAAAGCTCACTTTAACACTGAGTCAAATCACTAAGAGCCCACAACTACCACTAGTTTTTTATTTTTGGTACAGATTCTGAAACTCATTAGACCCTAAGAGGATCGTGGACCCAAAAATTAGAACCACATGTAACCCTGAATCGATTCGTCATCTCATTATTTTGGTGTTTGAAAATATTTGCATTAGGGAAGACGAGTTAGCTTGTGCGCGTGTGTGGAATATGTATGAACTCTGTGAGTCTTTCTACAATAGGGACAGTGAACTAAATGTTAGCTTTTTTCAACGAGATAAGACAATATCTGATCCGAATAAAAGTGAAACATATTTACATTGAAGACTAGTTTTTTGCACTTTGGGTTTTATTCTATTCAGCCGGAAGTCACGAACAGATGAATGAAATAGTCTGGCTGTAGACAGAACATACAAGAATGATGTATTTAGGCTTAACCCTAAGTAGCCATAGGCTAATTTTCAGATGAATAGGACACCCTGAAGACGTATAGATTTTAAGGAGAAGTTAAGGCTCTAATACCTTTGAACAAAACAAAGGCATGTTATGATACTGTTTCTTCATTAGTCCATTTATTTCCCATGATAAACAAAACACTGTTTAGTTTCTCTCTTATCTGAACCCTTATGCCTTTTTCCTTCGGCACAAAATGTGGAAAGCGTCACTGGATTTTGTCCTTCGTAACTACAGGGAGGTCATGCATGGCTGAATACAACGTATCATAGGATGTGCTAAACAATAACAAAAGCGATAAAATCGAGAACTTGGGCACTTTTTTTTAGATAGATTTACACATGGCTGTTCGGAAAGTTCTTTAAGAAAATCATAGTCAGCAGAATGTTTCAAGTTTGAATTACACTTTGGAGAGCTCCAAAAGTGTCACTAAAAGGGAGAAAGGTTCCTTGAGTTGATCACAATAAAAGGAATATGCTACGTCCATGGCGGTCAACAATAGCCTAGCAGCAACTACTGAGTTATACCTACCTAACACAGGTGCCATCAGCACCATCATAGCGAGAAGAATCTTCATTATAAAATGTGTCAGCGATACACGCGCAAGCGACGATATTCAAGTAGATTGACACAAAAGATTAGTAGTATTCGACTCCTGGGACTGATGTGACTGGAGGACATAGGCTGCAGCGCTTTTTTATACATTATCAGCAAAGACACGTGATATCTGCCAACCCATACACGCACGAGAAGAAAGTGGGTTAAGGCCCAGCAACCAACATAATAACAAACAAGCCTATATTTTTCGTACAAAAAAGTATCTCTGTCTTTACATGTATATCTGTATTAACTAGTGTCTGATTATTTCTGTGCGAACACACATACATACACACACACACACACACACACACACACACACACACACACACACACACACACACACACACACACACACACACACACACACACACACACACACACACACACACACACACACACACACACACACACACACACACACACAGAGACACACACACAGACACACACACACAGACACACACAGACACACACACACACACACACACACACACACACACACACACACACACACACACACACACACACACACACACACACACACAGACACACACACACACACACACACACACACACACACACACACACACACACACACACACACACACACACACACACACACACACACACACACACATACACACACACACACACACACACACACACACACACACACACACACACACACACACACACACACACACACACACACACACACACACACACACACACACACACACACACACACACACACACACACACACACACACACACACACACACACACACACACACACACACACACACACACACACACACTTATATATATATATATATATATATATATATATATATATATATATGTATATATATATAACATGTATATACAGACATATATACATATATATACATACATATATATATATATATATACATATATACATGCATATACATATATATATATATATATATATATATATATATATATATATATATATATACATGTATATACAGATATATATACACATATATACATACACATATATATACATATATACATGCATATACATATACACACATATATATACATACATATATATATATATATATATATATATAAATATATACATGCATCATTGTATTTTGTATCTTATTCACATCCTGTGACTCATGTTTGCTTTTCCCACACTCAGGACATTGCAATGTTGGAAGAGGTGTCATTGCCTAGAAACACCTAAGTCTTTGCTAAACGTGGACTGCTGCAATGGTGAGTGTCGAAGGTCATTAGTGTTGCTTGATGGACTTCGCTATGGTGATTTTTAGGTGCTCCTACCTATATCGACATGACCACCATGAGGCTCTCGCGACGTCTGTCATACCACCTAAACTCAGGAGCACCTAAAAATCACCATAGCGAAGTCCATCAAGCAAAGTTAAGAAGAGAAGACCTAACCCAGAATACGGAGATTATAGATCATAACAAAGACCCACGACGCTTACCCATATTAGAGGCTTTATATATTAAGGATCTATCCCCTGGAATGAATACCTAACTAGAGGACTTAAAAATCCTACCAAGTGTGAGAAGATCATTCCCCAATGAAAACGAGACAAAAAACACAGATACACGCCACCCTCCAACCTACAGGACGACACGGAGCTCCGGCGACGCCAACCAGACAAATTCCCACATTGACGACCAGACAAAATCCCGCAGCGACGACTAGACAAAAACCCACAGCCTGTCCCATATATACCCACACACACCAGCCCAGCCCTTAGATTCGTACCTGCCACTGAGGAAGCACCAAGAGGTGTGAAAACGCGTTTTGGCTTTTTATAGATTATGTATGTTATTCCACAACATGACATACAGAGATTCATTAAGGTTACTGCCTACAGAAGGCAAGATTACTCTAAGGAAGAGAGAAAAATACGACAAGAAGCTCTGTCATAACAAGCTTGCCATTCATTTTAATAAAATATATATACATTATATATATATATATAAAATCAGTCATCCTGAGTCCACTGCTGAACAAAGACCTCCACAGCATCCCATGATTCACACGACCGCGCCAACCTCTGCCATGTCACTCCTGTAAACTTCTCTATCTCATCTCGTAACGTGCATCATAATCTCTGCATTCGATGTCTCCTTCATTCTCCTTGTCCATCATCTTTGTCAGATTACCGTGTAGAGTGTTCATTGTTTTGTGCACGTTTGAGAGACAGGAAAGAAGCTGACGACACGGGTACCAGAACATCAGAGGGCGGTAAATAGGAAGGACAAGAGCTCGGCGATTCTTAGACACTGTGAAGACCGACAACACGAAATGGACTGGCAAAGTACGGGAGTCAGATAGAAAGCCAGCGGAAAAGGGGGAAGAATATTTTTGGAAGCATGGGCCAGTGATCAAAGGAGTATAAACCGTTGCGTCACTTTGAAGGCCGTGTACGAAGGAACGAGGGGGAGGATGGAGAAAAGGAATTCGTAACCAGCAGTGAGAAGGAGGGTGGATTTTGTCCGATATACAACAAATGGCTGGTTCTGTGTTTGTTAGGTCCGGCCGCTTTAGTCCGGGTAATTACGTTGCTTATTCGTTCAGGAGTACTATTGTGTAAACTACGAGTATTTCTATTGTTATTTGTATTATTTTATTTTCCAGTGGAATTCGTATTTTGTACAAATTTGGATGTTTGTAACGGTCGCCTGGGAGACCTTTCCAAGGGTGATACACGTGCCGATATGTTATGATTTCCTTTGAATGCCTATGTACTGTATGTCCCTGAAGATGAACCATGGACGGGGTTCGAAGCGTCTGAAATAAACTCTTTCTACGACAAGTCCAGTGTCTACAGTCAACTAAACTATGGCACCTGGACTACAGCTATTCTCGAAATATATATAGTATATATATATATATATATATATATATATATATATATATATATACATATATATATATATATATACATATATATATATATATACATATATATAATATATATAGTATATATGTATATATATATATACACACATATATATGTATGCATACATATATTCATATATGTACACACACACACACACACACACACACACACACACACACACACACACACACACACACACACACACACACACACACACACACACACACACACACACACACACACACACACACACACACACACACACACACACACACACACATATATATATATATATTCATATATATACATATATGTATATATATATATGTATATATATATATACATATACATAGATACATATACGTGCATATATATATATATATATATATATATATATATATATATATATATATACATATGTACACATATACAAATGAGAGGGTTCTTACGTTGTAAGTATAGATTTTCATTTTCTTCATGTCGTTTAATATCCAATACTTGGATCTGATTAGACAGTGCTTACTCACATATGGTGGTACATTGCCCGTAAGCACACAGCGCAATGCGGTCGGACTTTTGGGAGACGATGATCCAACAGGAAAGCCCGGTTTCCTTTTGGTTGTGTTTTTCATTGCGTTATGAAGGGGTTTTGGCAGTACTCTCACCACTCTGCAAACTGGTTTCTAGTGAGATATTTCTATGGTGTCATCTTACTCATTGTATTCGGTGAAGCCCTATATATCAATAGGATGCCCAATGGTCCACGTCGTCATTATGACGGTACCCCATATATCTATGAAGAATTTCCCTATTCGCCATCAGGGATGTGCCAGTTAGCAGTCGGTCCTGCGACTGTGTGTGTGAGCTGCTCTTTATCTAATCTTTCTTACAAAACTTGTTCGATATGGTTGACCTGCAGATATTTCCTCTCTATCGGCATAGCTTTTGCAATCATTAATATTCTCAAGTCTATCCACCATGTCAAGGTGTCAACTCTCTGATAGGCAGTAGGTCCAAGGAAATGAATATGCATACTGACAAGGTAATAACCCTCTCTGAAGTCCACAGGCTGGGGAGTTTAATGGAAGAACTAGACAACATCAAGTGCGACATCGTGGGACTGAGCGAACCGAGGAGAGGAAGAAAAGCTGATACAATTACAAAATGGTCACCACCTGTTCTACTATAGAGGTAAGGACAAAGAAAAATCCAGTGGAATAGGATTCTTGATAAACCGAGAAGTTGCTGGTAACGTTGTCAAGTTCAGTAGTCTGTCAGACAGGGTAGCTTGGATTGTGATTAGGATGTGTAAAAGGTACACTCTAAAAAATGTTAACATTTATGCACCAACTTCACAGAGTTCAGACGATGAAATTGAGTCCTTTTATGACGATTTAAGTCGGGTAATTGATAAAAAAAAAAGTAAGTACACGTTGGTAATGGGCAACTTTAATGTTAAGTGGGAAGGAAGATGGGAGATGAGTCATGCATTGGGAAGTTGGGAGTAGGTGAAAGATATGACAGAGGCGAGATGTTAGCCAATTTTGCAGAGAACTACAACATGAGGATAATGAACACTTTTTTCCAAAAGCAAGTAGGTCGTAAATGGACGTGGAAAAGTTCAAATAGAACAACAAAATACGAAGTAGACATCATATTAGGAGATGAGAGCAAGAGCGTTAGAAATGATACTGTCATAAATAAAGTCAACATAGGTAGTGACCATAGAATGGTAGGTTGCACAGCTAAATTCAATTTCAGAGCCGAGAGAAATAAAATTATTTTAAAAAATAGAATCAGCCTTGTAAAGGTTAAGGATAACAAGAAGAAATTTCAGTTAGAATTTAAAAATAGATTTGAAGCTCTAAGAACTAACGAGGACACCGTCATAGATATGAATTTGAATATAGTCAATATCATTAGGGAATCGGCAGAGAAAGTAGGAAGTACAAAAAGTATTAAAGAAAACAAATACTCCAAAACTACAAATGACCTAATTAAAAGAACAAGGACTATGCAGATTAAATGCAGAAGAGACGAAATAGAAAGAGTAGAACTAAACAAAATATCAACAAAAGGCAGAGATCAGAGAAAAGAAAGAGAAACATGAATGAAGTAGAGGAAACTATTCGGAAAGGTAAAGTATTAAGTGGACTGAGCGCAGACATGCATTAGAAAGACAGCAAATGATATGTTTGAAAGATAGAAATGGAGAGATCATTAAATGCAGAGACAGAATGGTAAAAAGAGTAGAAGAATTTTACCAAGACCTTTACTGGTCAAAGACCGTAGTTGAGTCAGTAAATTCATGTATAGACGATGCCTTTTGGAGTGTAGAGTGTACTGACTTGGATTACCACACTTGACTACCACACGCTATAGAATACTCGTAGATTAAATTTGTTTTTCGATAGTGATATATTCCAAACTCTTGTCGGCGAAGTTAGTATACCCGTCTCCTAATTTGTCAATGTCTTATATATTAAATTAGAGAATCATTCCTCGGGTCCTGTATACTGTTGCACAACAGCATACCTGCAACTTCTTAATTTATAGGAAATTATCTGTGTCAGCAAAGACTTCTTGCAAGGATAAGTTGCCATACTAATGTGCAGCTGCGCCTCTTGTCCCGTTTCCAACCTGTAGATAACGTGTTGTACACCCACGTGGAAGGCCACAGTATTGGGAGTGGCTCCACCTCCTTATCTAAGACATGGAAACTGTGTATGTGTGTACGTATATGTATGTATCTGTACTTATACTGTATGTATTTGTAAATGTGCAGTCAGGAGCAAAATATTTGTCACACGTTACAGTTCTCATAATGTTTTTTTTTTTGTCATGTACGTGATATATTTTCTTGAATAGATAGATGAAAATTCTCATAAAAAGAACTTTAATTTCGTGTCATGAAAAACTATGGGTGGGTAAAAACTGTTGCTCGTGACTGTAAATACTTATATGTATATGTATTTTTATATGTGTGTATGAGCATGTGTATGTGTACATACATATACATAATGTCAATACTTTAAGAATTCTGCCGTCCACTCCAGCAATCTGCCTTCGGCTTTATTCTTTAAGGTGAGCGTTCTCTGTAGCTTTCTTTCTGGTGTCAAATCCTTTATTGAAGTGTGGGTATACCTAACCTACCCATTCGTTTCTCCCTCGTAACTTCGTCTTAGCAGTTTGTGAGGGTTGAAACTCTGGTTAGAAACATTAGAATTTTAGTTGACGGGGTTCTATATGATTCAGTTTTAATATGTAGGGATTACAATGATTAATCTTTTCCTGAGTTTTACTTTACGTTTTCATATAATATCTTAATTTGGTGGTTATGTTTTTCTGCACCTTCAACACTGATGCTGATGCTTGGTCTAGTTCTAACAGTTCTCTATTTTGAGTGATAAGTTGTGTCCATATGACCTTCATTTAATTTTGGGAGTAGTTCAGCGAAAATGACCGGGAAGGTGATTTATTTTATGGCTGTAACTACTTCAAAAGTTGAGTGATTTTCTACAAAAAATCTATTAGTTATAGTCCTATCTATATCTATACATTTACTCAGATCAAGCAGATTTTGCAACTCATTCTGGTAGACCTAACTAATAAAAAATCCCAAGGTTGTTAGGTATAACAACAAATACAAGACTAGAATTTTAATGGAAAGGTCTGAGTTACATCAGATTGTGAATTTCTTGATACAATCTTCCACGATGACTGGAAGTTGCGATGTCACTGGAAGACCTCTCATCATCCTGATGTATTCATGAGAGAGCTAAAGTAATGGAAGAGTACTGTAAGCTAGTACTTGTCTTCGTCGACATGTCGTCGTTGTGGCGGTGATCGTCGTCGCCGTCACATGGTTCTTGGATTATTTTTTATCTATGATTTCTTTATTCATTTACTTACTCTTATTTGTTTATTTATTTTTTCTTGGTTGATTATTTGATTTGTTTATCTATTAATCTATTTATCCAGTTAACCCTGCCACGGATCGCCACTTTGGGCGACAAATTTGAAAAGTGTTTGAAATATCGATGTGGATTCTATGAACATGCTTCTGTCCTCGATTCGACATATCTGTCGTCGACGACGAAGTGAATGTTGATATTATGATGTGTTTGCAACCGTTGTGGTCGGATGTTATGAAACCTCAGGACCCTTACAAGTAACGCCTCTTCCTCTCTTTTGTCGTCTTGAGCTTCTGTTTCTCCTCTGGGGAAATGCTGCTTCGGATCTCTGCAAAGGATAAAATAAAATATGACTCGTCTTGACTGTATGGAAAACATGCACACGTTAAAGTTTAATTCAAGTCACAAACCATACCAACCGAGATATTCAACAGGTCATGGAGTTCAGAAAAAAAAATGGATCTAGAGGGATGCTACCAAGGAAGAACGGGAGATAAAGACAGTTGTAACTGAAGGTAAAGACACGAGAAAAGAACGTGCCAAGAAAATCGATTAATACAACTTTAAACCTAAAACTAAGAAAATGGTGTAAAAAAGAAGATAGGAAGACAGCGCAGGAGGCAGAAAATCTTTCCTCAATATTCCTCAATTCCCTCTGTTTCCTATTCCTACCAACTCCACACAAATAAAGTCATATCCTCATTTTTTCTGAATCAATCTTTTCAGTTCTAGTTGTTTGGTTGTGTTTCCTATTAATTCTCTGTTCCCTGCTTCATTTTATGCTATTGTGGCAAAAAATTCAGCCTCCATGTGGCAATGCTTCCATATATCCTAGATAAAAATGGGTGTAATGTTTGGCTTTTTAAGGCCAAAAAGCATGGGCAAAAGTACAGTAACGTATGAAAATATGAAAAAAGTTGTTTTTTGGAACAGGTCTAGTGACACATACTAATGTAGATGGGTTGATACCGACCAGGTTAAAAATCACTGATTATTTAATGAAAAATAAACCAGCTATTTTGTACTTGGTAGAGACAAATTCAAAAAGAACTGTGGCTCTGCTAGAGAATAGCGAATACAGCCTGGAGATGTGAAGGAAAATATATAATAAGAGATGAGGTGGTAAAACTGTGAAAATTTACATAGCAGTGGACAAATGAATAATCATAAAGAAAATAGAATTAGAAACAGGGTACTGGACAA
>NC_134810.1:27041841-27044341 GCF_046742065.1 Oratosquilla oratoria
ATTCTGGAGGCGTTAGTCAGAATAAATTCAATGAAGTATACGATGCACCTAAATACAACATTTCTGTCCAGGATCCATCCCAACACACCTCTCTCCCTCCCTCCCTCTCTCTCTCCCTCTCTCTCTCTCTCTCTCTCTCTCTCTCTCTCTCTCTCTCTCTCTCTCTCTCACCCTATCTATCTATCTATCTATCTATCTATCTATCTCATGTAGTTATGTGTTGATGTCAGACGATACTAGTCAGCCGAGGGGAGTCACACCGTACACGTTGTCACCGATGTACAGTACGTACCACATCCAGCCTCGTCATCTTCATCGGAACAATCGTAGAACCCATCACAGAAGAAGTTATCGTGAACACACATGCCGTCTTTGCATGTGGTGTGGTTCTCTCCGCATGTGTGGCCTTCTGCATGTCCCCAACAGATGTAGGGGGGGAAGATAAAGGGTGAGGGTTATTATCACTGTTACTTGGTTTGTTAGATTGGTTAGTTTTACATGGATACGTCACACATTAACACACAAACACACACACACACACACACACACACACACACACACACACACACACACACACACACACACACACACACACACACACACACACACACACACACACACACACACACACACACACACATTAACACACACACACACACATTAACACACACACACATGAGGGGCACAGCCAATACAAATAAAGTTTAATTCATAAAAGATGGTTAAAGGTCAGATATCAACAGATATACCATTCGCTAAAAATCATCGTATTGCTCGAAAAAGTACTTTTTAAAAGGATATGAATAAAGTTTTTACCTATTACAGAAGAATTTATTCAGAAAATTCACTTTTAATTGCGCCTCGCATACCACTTTTCCGAAGTCTAGATATTCAGAATAACAATATTGTTTGTTTGGCAACTGTGACGTCACGAACGCGGAATTCCCCGAACCTTTCCCGAAGCGCACGGGCGGAATGTTTCGAATAGCAGACGACGCAATGAAATGAAGACAAAACTGTTTTTTGCCAAATTTGATAAGATGTACATGGTGGAATTATATAGAATACTGTCAGTATGTTTTTTTATGTACATTAAACTGTAAATACAAAAAGTTATGGAAGTCTTGATATCTGACCTTTAAAAGTCAGATATCAAGACTTCCATAACTTTTTGTATTTACAGTTTAATGTACATAAAAAAGCATACTGACAGTATTCTATATAATTCCACCATGTACATCTTATCAAATTTGGCAAAAAACAGTTTTGTCTTCATTTCATTGCGTCGTCTGCTATTCGAAACATTCCGCCCGTGCGCTTCGGGAAAGGTTCGGGGAATTCCGCGTTCGTGACGTCACAGTTGCCAAACAAACAATATTGTTATTCTGAATATCTAGACTTCGGAAAAGTGGTATGCGAGGCGCAATTAAAAGTGAATTTTCTGAATAAATTCTTCTGTAACAGGTAAAAACTTTATTTGTATGCTTTTAAAAAGTACTTTTTCGATGATTTTTAGTGAATGGTATATCTGTTGACATCTGACCTTTAATCACAAAGTTGATAAGACCTGGAAATTAACAAGCAAAGATAAGTTCAATAATGTATCTCTTTGTATAGCTTTTGTAGATTACGAGAAGGCATTTGACTCGGTAGAACAAATAGCAATACTAAACTCGTTACACAGAGTACAAACGATCAAATCGTAAGGGATCTTAAAAAGATTTATGCGAAAGGTACCGCTGTAATTCGACTACATAAAGGTACAGAAAAGATCAAGATCGAGAAAGGAGTGCGGCAAGGCGATACAATTTCATCCTAATTATTTACAGCTTGCTTGGAAGATATTTTCAGAACGTTGACTTGGGAAAAGAAAGGCTTGAAGATTAATGACGAACATTTGAACGACCTAGGATTTGCGGATGACATTATTCTTATTTCAGAAAGTGCAGAAGTCTTGTAAGATATGCTGAATGATCTGAATAAGGAAAGTCTCAAAGTAAGTTTAAAAATGAATAAGTCTAAAACTAAAGTAATGTTCAATACGAAAGTTGAAAGTAAAGAGACTATAATCGATGGTGAGAGTCTTGAAGAAGTTGAAGAGTATAATTATTTTGGCCAGATAGTAAAAGTGTCCAAAGATCATGATAATGAAATAAAAAGGCGTATTGCAATTGGTTGGAAAGTGTTTGATAAATATGATAAAATCTTTAGAAGTCTTATGTTTGAAACGTAAAGTTTACAATCAATGCATTCTACCAGCAATAATGTACGGATAAACTGACGAAGACAATGGAAACAAAAGTAAGGAATGTACAGAGGAGAATGGAGAGATCACCGATGGGAATAATGCTGATGGACCGTTGTGGAGGCTGTAAAAGTGAAGAAGTGGAATTGGGCAGGTAAGTTAGTACAAACAATTGACGAGCGATGGAGCAAGTGTGTTACCGAGTGGACGGCGCGAGATGGGAAGCGTGGGAGACCAGACAGAAGGTGGAGAGAA
>NC_134810.1:27056841-27059341 GCF_046742065.1 Oratosquilla oratoria
AGTAATTTGATAATGATTCGAAAGAATTTTCAGAATTGAATTGGGGAGGGAAAGGTATATTAAAGTGAGAAATCTAATTTGAAAATCATTAGTAAAAAACGTAATTTCAAAGATAGGACATCAAAGAAAACAAAATTTACAGGGGTAACTATAAGTTAATTATCAAATTACTGCTGTATATATCAACGTTTTTCTGGTGTTGTTATATAAATATCAGGGTCTGAGCTACACAAGACTATTGATGAATGAGAGTTATGACCCTTGACTGATTTGTTTATCTCTGTAGCAACGAATGGATTTTATTTCCTTACTTCGCTGGGACCGACTTAAAAACCCAATATCTTCACCCCATTTATAAATGCATCTCCGAGGGCTGAAACTCAGTTTACAGTCTGGGCCCAATATATTTCTTTATCATCCTCGAATATATTTCATTCATTTTCTTACACAAGGAAAGCTGACAACCAATGTCTGTTCTCCTTCTACTACTGCTATGTATCTGTGATATATAAATAACCCCATACAAATAGAACACAGACAACCGTTTAATGTTCCTTCCCATAGAGATCAAGAGTAGGTAGAGGATCATTGCTAGCCACCCTTAGGCTGCGGTTTCCGGTCTGTGGAATTCGAGGAGTTGCCACATATCCTGAGACGGTATATATATATATATATATATATATATATATATGTATATATATGTGTATGTATATATATGTATATATATATATATATATATATATATATATATATATGCTAATAAGAACACGGGTACGTGTGTTCACTTATGCAAAGTAGACCACTTGGAAAAAGAAACTAACGAAGCAGAGCGCTTTCGTATATTACATCTTGTTGCACTGAAGATGTAATATACGAAAGCGCTCTGCTTCGTTAGTTTCTTTTTCCAAGTGGTCTACTTTGCATATATATATATATATATATATATATATATATATATATATATATATATATATATGTATATATATATATATATAGATAGATAGATAGATATAGATATATATTATATATAATTGCTGGCGGAATGCATTGATTGTTTTACGTTTCAATCCGACTTGTTACTGAACATTATCATGATTTTGGTCACTTTCATCATCTGGCCTAAACAATTATACTCTTCATCATCCTCAAGACGCTCACCATCGATTAAAATCTCTTTACTTTGAACTTTCATGTTGAACATTACTTACTCACATTCGGTGGCACACTGCCCGTAAACACACAAGGAAATGCGGTTGGACCTATAGGAGACGATGATCCATCAGGAACGCAGTGTTTTCTTTTGGTTTTACAATTCATGGTTGCTATGAAGGAATTTCGGCAGTAATCTCACCTCCCTGTCAACTGGTTTCTGAGGCATTTCTTTGGTGAAACCTTATTCAGTATATTCGGTGGAGCCATATACTATATATCAATAGGGTGCCCAATGGTCCACGCCGTCATTATGACTGTACCCCATATATCTATGAGGAATTTTCCTGTTCGATATTAGGGACGTGCCAGTTAGCAGTGGGATCTGCGACTGTGTGTGCGAGCTGCTCTTTTTCTGACCTTTCTTACAAAGCCTGTTTGATATGGATGACCCTGCAGAGTTTAGTGGTCATTAAGATTCTCAAGCCTATCCACCACGTCAAGGTGTCAACTCTCTGGTTGTAGACTTGGAAACTAACGAAAGTGATTCAGACAAAGCTAAGGACTGCACAGAGGCGAATGGAGAGATCAATGATGGGAATAACGCTGAAAGACCGAAAGAGAGCAAGTTGGGTGAGAGAGCAGACTAGAGTGAAAGATATTGTGGAGGCGGTAAAAGAGAGGAAGTGGAATTGGGTAGGTAAGTTAGCCCAAACGCCTGATGAGCGATGGAGCAAATGTGTTACTGAATGGACGCCAAAAGATAGGAAGTATGGAAGAGGGAGACCAGACAGAAGGTGGAGAGACGAGATAGGGAAGGCTGCAGGAATGACGTGGCAGAGGTTGGCGCTGTCGTATGAATCATGGAATTCTATCAAAGAGCCCTTTATTCAGTAGTGGAATCAGGATGGCTGATTTGATTGATTGATTGGCATATACATACATACATACATAAATATATATATATATATATATATATATATATATATATATATATACTGTATATATATGTGTGTGTGTATATATATATATATAAATATATATATATGTATTTATATATAGATATACATATATATATATATATATATATATATATATATATATATATAACAACACACACCACAGTCGCACGAAAGAAAGAGTTTCGTGAGTGAAACTATATATTTCGATTGCTACTGAAGAGGATTGCAGTTAGCAATCGAAATATATAGTTTCGCTTACGCAATTCTTTCTTTCGTCCGACTGTGGTGTTAGTTGTGATTTACAAATATGTTACTACATTTTTCACCAGTGAGATATATATATATATATATATATATATATATATATATATATATATATATATATATAT
>NC_134810.1:27066841-27071841 GCF_046742065.1 Oratosquilla oratoria
TACAAAATGATAAGAGTTTGAGTTGCCGACTACGGAATGAACATGCCCAAACTTTTCCAAGCTTACACCAGGCTGTAAAAAAATTTTGTGTTAAGGCATCTGTGCGGGATATCATCGAAAGTAGATCAAGTTCAATGATTCTCTACGAAAGACCAAAGATTTTCAATATTCCGATGAAATGTTTGACAGTCTTGAACTTTTTGATGGACAAATTGAAGACAGTGTTTCTGAAGGTTTTACGAAGCATTACTTTGTCGGGTAAAACTGGGCGTAGCCCGAGCGCGAAGCGAAGCGAGAAGCGCCGCAGGCCAAGCACCCACGGCCCAGTCGTGGCTGGCGAAGCCAGGTGCTTGTAAATAAATAAATAAATAAATAATGAAAAAGTTATGCAGTCAATACTCCATGAGGAAAACCCCCCTGTATTGCTTGTCAAGTCACCCCTGCAAACCTGGAGGAAGACTCAGGAAACAGGAGCATTCCAAAATATGTCTTTATGGAAAGCAGGAAAAACAAGGACTCTGAACTAGAAACCTCTTTGATCTTGTGGCCGCAACGGATACATATCCGTTCAGCGACCCTCGGATCCGGAAAATCAAAACCATACCCAGGAAAAGAAAAACAAACAAGTAAATAAACAGATAAACAGATCAATAAATGCAGTCTGTGGCTAAACTTCAGCAAGAAAGGAGCTATAATCTTGCTAAAACCCAGCTGACTTTCCAGGAAACACGTGAAGTGATAGATAAGTTTTCTAAACCTTTTGTGCTGCCACTCTCTCCATACCCAAACGCGCGCCAGACTGAAGAGGAATGCAGCCACCGGTTACTGGTGACAAAATAATAAACTCGACAATTTTTGCTGTTTAGTTGGCAGTAGCCAGCGCTTCTGTCCTTGGGAGCTATAGAGGTGAAGTAGGAGAGGTTTTAAGGAGAATATAAGAACGGGATGATAGTAGATGGTCAAAATGATCCAGACCACACTCATAAGGATTAGAGAGGAAAGGAAGAGCGTGCCGAAAAAAAAATATATATATATAAAAAATATATAAAAAATAAATAAGTAAGTAAATAAATAAAATAAACAAATAGATAATGATAGATAATAAACAAAATACATAAGTAAATGAGATAAACAAAGAGATAATGACAAATAATAAATAGACAACTAATAATAATTTTAAATCATTAATAAATTAAGTAGATAAATAACAAATAGATAAATGATAATGAACAAATAAATAACATAATATAAATGGCAGGCATTACAGCATATTGCTTAGGTGTTTATCTAAATGAGTCTTAAATCTACGAACTGTATTATATTGCACTACCTCTGCAGTAAGTTTATTCCATTCACTTACTACTCGGTTGACGAAGTTGTTTCTACGTCACTTTTGATGTCGTCAGTTCCCTTTAGAATCTTAAAGATTTGTATCAAATCACCTATTGTCTTTTACTATTTTTTTCATTGGTATTTCTTTTTTTTGTGGATAAACTCTATGACTCGACTGTGGGGAGCTGACTCAAGTCGTCACAAACTGTTCGCTTCGCTGGCATCAGCCTTGGGTTTGAATACCAATGTTGATTTCATTAGCCTCTTTTAATGCGTTGTCATTGGGTAGCTTTGTACCTAACTGTTTGTCTCCTTACAGGTCAGGTCAAGAGCATATGTGAGGATGGATATTTCAGTTGCGGTGACGGTTCGTGTATTCACGATCGCTTTAAATGTAACGACTTTCCAGACTGTCCAGACTTGAGTGACGAGAGCTCGTGCAGTAAGTAGAAGGACGACAAATAAATTAAACAAATACATAAATCATGAAAACATGGACATATACTGTATCTAAATAATTAAAGGCGCATCCTTACGGAATCACTGTATCTCAGTCCACATTTGCTCTACATATCATACATAATTGGAATCAGGATGATCCCTGAATTGAAAATCAGCCCTACATTTGGTTCTTGAAGATCCAGGATTGGAATCAGATCTGAGTGAGGTTTTGTTACATGATAACATTTGACATTTCAAATTTCAAAAGAACTCCAAAATTTTGTAAGCTTACAAGTTTTTCATTTAAACTGAATCTAAATTAATACAAAAACTTTGCGAATAAGAAAAATAAATTCAGTTCATTTAAAAGTAGATCCAAGTTAGAATGATAGGTTTCGTGTCTATCCTGCTGCTTTATGGTGATCTCCAAATGTCACGGAGTGCGGCCTTCAAGCTAATGTAATAAGTAAAGGAAAATCAATAACACATATGCAAATTTAATAAAACAGATGAGAGCATGAAAGTTAATACAACCCAATAAATACTTTGAACCAAACATTAATTTTTTTCTTGCAGCCGAGTGCATGGATGGAAAATTCTTGTGCCCCAGCGGGTACTGCATTCCCGATTACTACGTGTGCGATGGTTATATCGACTGCGTTGGTCAACCTGCGGACGAGGAAAATTGCGGTTAGTGGACGACATGACGTAATTACACGAGATCGTCATGGCAGTTTAGCTTAACACATTATGTGGCATATATATATATATATATATATATATATATATATATATATATATATATATATATACATATATATATATATATATACACACACGCACACACACACATATATATATATATATATATATGTATATATATATGCATACATATATATGTATACACACACACACACACACACACACACACACACACACACACACACACACACACACACACACACACACACACACACACACACACACACATATATATATATATATATATATATATATGTATATGTATACATATATACATATGTATATATATTCATATATATATATATATATGTGTATATATATCTATATATATATTTTCATTTCAGACTATATGATCACTTTTTCTGTATAGGGCACTAGTGCTTTATGATTCAATCTAATTAGTATTTGTTTTTTTCTAATATAGTTCAATTTTGCTGGTGCACATTCGCCTCTATACCCTGCTGACTCTTTTTCAAACACTGGACTATTAGGTTAGTCACTGTTATACTCAGCAGTTTATTGCTCCATGATTTCTCACTTCCACCTGCTTCCCACTCCTTCCATTTCACCTCTCCACGATCAAAATCTCCCATCAGCGTCATGTGACCCATTTCTCATTGGTTTTCTTTATTTCTCTACTGTGTCGATCATTCATCTTTATATTCTGCCGCATTCGATGGCCTTGATTATCATTTTGATTACCACGTCCTTATCTCCTCCCATTTCCAACTTGCCCACTTTTATATTTTTCTTTTTTTCACCAGTCCTTCATTTGTTTCTCTTCTGTCCTTATCTATGTGTTGTATTTCTTTTCTACATGAATATTACTACTTCCATAAGCTAAATCTAGATAGGATATATTATACCTGGTTCTTTCTACTCTGAATAATTAATAGATTCTAATCTTGTTAAAGCCAGTCTACATATATGTGGACCACTTCTAACATTCTTCGTTACATTTTCCTCTTGCTCCCCTGGATTCCGATGCCATTTCCTCATCTACATCAAAATTCTCGGTTCTTCTGTTTGGTCCTGTTCGTTTTTTATTTTCTCAATTTTTTACTTTCTTTAACCAATTTTCTTGTTTCAGATATATTTTCCTTTGTTGCATTCCTCAGTCAAAAAAAAAAAAAAAAAAAAAAAAAAAGCCATCCTGAGTCCACTGCTGAACAAAGGGATCTTTCCTAGCATTCCATGATTCACACGTCACTTCCGCAAACTTCTCTATCTCTTCTCTCCACCTTCTGTCTGGTCTCCCTCTTCCACGCTCCCCATCTTGCGCCGTCCAGTCGGTAACACACTTGCTCCATCGCTCGTCAGTTGTTTGTACTAACTTACCTGCCCAATTCCACTTCCTCACTTTCACAGCCTCCACAACGGTCCATCAGTATTATTCCCATTATTGATCTCTCCATTTTCCTCTGTACATTCCTTACTTTTGTTTTCATTACCTTGGTCAGTTTACCCGTACATTATTGCTGCCTGGCACAATGGTTTGATTGTAAACCTTACGTTTCAAACATAAAGGTAGATAGCCACTAAAGATTTTAACATGTTTACCAAACACTTTCTAACCAAGTGTACTACGCCCTCTTATTTCATTATCATGATCTTTGGTCACTTTCACTATCTGGACTTAATAATTATACTCTTCAACTTCTTCAAGACTCTCACCATCGAATATAATCTGTACTTTCAACTTTCGTATTGAACATTACTTTAGTTTTAGTCTTATTCATTTTTAAACTTACTTTGAGACTTTCCTTGTTCAGATCATTCAGCATATCCTGCAAGTCTTCTGCACTTTCTGAAATAAGAATAATGTCATCCGCAAATTTTAGGTCGTTCAAATGTTCGTCATTAATCTTCAAGCCTTTCTTTTCCCAAGTCAGCCTTCTGAAAATCTCTTCCAAGCAAGCTGTAAATAATTAGGGTGAAATCGTATCGCCTTGCCGTACTCCTTTCTCGGTCTTGATCTTTTTTGTATCTTTATGTAGTCGAATTACAGCGGTACCTTTCGCATAAATCTTTTTAAGATCCCTTACGATTTGTTCGTTTGTACCCTGCTTGCGTAACGAGTTTAGTATTGCTATTTGTTCTACCGAGTAAAAGGCATTCTCGTAATCTACAAAAGCTATAAAAAGGGGTATATTATTGAACTCATCTTTGCTTGCTAATTTCCAGGTCTTATTAACTTTGTCATTAACCATCTTTTGTGACTTAAACTTTATTATCATTGGCTGTTCCCCTCATGTGTGTATGTGTGTTAATGTGTGTGTGTGTGTGTGTGTGTGTGTGTGTGTGTGTGTGTGTGTGTGTGTGTTAATGTGTGACGTATCCATGTGAAACTAACCAATCTAACAAAGCAAGTAACAGTGATAATAACCCTCATCCTTTACCCCCCCCCCTCCCACATCTGTTGGGGGACATGCAGAAGGCCACACATGCGGAAAGAACCACACCAC
>NC_134810.1:27076841-27081841 GCF_046742065.1 Oratosquilla oratoria
TAGCATAGAATGAAGCAGAGAACAGAGAATTAATAGAAAACACAACCAAACAACTGGAACTGGAAATATTAATTGAAAAAAAAATGAGGATATGACTTTATTTGTGTGGAGTTGGTAGGAATAGGAGACAGAGGCAAGTGAGGAATATTGGGGCAAGAATTTCTGCCTCCTGCGCTGTCTTCCTATCCCCTTTTTTACACCATTTCCTTAGTTTTAGGTTTAAAGTTGTATTAATCGATTTTCTTGGCTCGCTCTTTTCTCGTCTCCTTTCCTTCAATTCCAACTGTCTTTATCTCCCGTTCTTCCTTGGTAGCATCCCTCTTGATCCAATTTTTTTTTCTGAACTCCATGACCTGTTCAATATCTCGATTAGCATGGTTTATGACTTGAATTAATCTTTAACGTGTGCATGTTTTCCCTACAGTCAAGACGAGTCATATTTTATTTTATCTTCGCAGAGATCCGAAGCAGCATTTCCCCAGAGGAAAAACAGAAGCTCAAGACGACAAAAGAGAGGAAGAGGCGTTACTTGTAAGGGTCCTGAGGTTTCATAACATCCGACCACAACGGTTGCAAACACATCATAATATCAACATCCACATCGTCGTCGACGACAAAGATGTCGAGTCGAAGACAGAAGCATGTCCATAGGATCCACATTGATATTTCAAACGCTTTTCAAATCTGTCGCCCAAAGTGGTGATCCGTGGCAGGGTTAACTGGATAAATAAATTAATAAATAAACCAATCAAATAATCAACCAAGAAAAAAATGAATAAACAAATAAGAGTAAGTAAATGAATAAATAAATCAATAGATAAAAAATAATCCAAGAACCATGTGACGGCGACAACGATCACCGCCACATCTACGACATGTCGACGAAGACAAGTACTAGCTGACAGTATTCTTCCATCACTTTGGCTCTCCCACGAATACATCAGGATGATGAGGGGTCTTCCAGTGACATCGCAACTTCCAGTTATCGTGGAAGATTGTATCAAGAAATTCACAATCTGATGTAACTCAGACCTTTCCATTAAAATTCTAGTCTTGTATTTGTTGCTATACTTAACAACCTTGGGATTTTTTATTAGTTAGGTCTACCAGAATGAGTTGCAAAATCTGCGTGATCTGAGTAAGTGTATAGATATAGATAGGACTATAACTAATAGATTTTTTGTAGAAAATCACTCAACTTTTGAGGTAGTTACAGCCATAAAATAAATCACCTTCCCTGTCATTTTCGCTGAACTACTCCCAAATTTATATGAAGATCATATGGATACAATAACTTTCCACGCAAATAGACAACAATAAACTGTTAGGACTAGGCCAAGCATCAGCATCAGTGTAGAGGGTGAAGAAAATCAAAACCACCAAATGAATAAACAAATAATTATGAAAACGTAAAGTAAAACCCAGGAAGAGATTGATCACTGCAATCCCTACATATCAAAACTGAATCATATAGAACCCTGTCAACTAAAAATCTAGTGTTTCTAACCAGAGTTTCAAACCTCACAAACTCCTAAGACGAAGTTACGAGCGAGAAACGAAAGGGTGGGTTACGTATACCTACACCTCAGTAAATGATTTGACACCAGAAAGAAAGCTACAGAGAAAGCTCATAGGGTGAAGCCGAAGGCAGATTGTTGAAGTGGACGGCAGAATTCTTTAAGTATTGACATTATGTATATATATATACACATATACATGCTTATACATACATATAAAAATACATATACATACACGTATTTACAGTCACGATAAACAGTTTTGACCCACCCATAGTTTTTCATGACACGAAATCAGCGAAAAAAAATACACGGGAGCGACGAGCAATTTCGCTCGGGAAAGTTCCAATGTCGCTCTCGCAAATCCAATAGCGGGAGCGACCCCCCCCCCCTCCATAAAAAAAAAAAAAAATCGCTCCCGCGGCAAGATTCAACGTTTTTCATGCATTGTCCATCATTTGGCAGCCCCTGAATCCCATCACCATTGATGAAAGGATCAGAGCAAACACAACTTACCCGTGATCAATCATTGCATTATCAATCGATATCATAAACGCAACGCATCAATCAACTTTAATTTGTTGATGTAAGTACGTATGTTTACGCGGTATAGCTGCTAGAGTTCAATGGCTTATCTAGCCTAGCTTTGTATCAGCTGCATGCGCGCGTATACTATAGTACATTTTGACTAGACTCTACACGACTATCTTGCTACATAATGTCGCTAGTTGCGAATTGCATGGTATCTGTATGTAGGGAAGTTCATTGGTTGCATGCAGCTAGCTGCCCAATCAACGCGCTGACTACATGTACAAGGCACCATACCTAATACCACATCACCGCATGCATACGTACACTGTACATATGCAAACTCGCTCGAGGCCTAGGAAGAAAACTGGGAAATCCCATTTATAACCTCGTTCGCGTATTTATAAGAAAACAAAATAGAATCAAATGTTTGGTTAGTAATTGAAAGTAAATAAATCTAAGTATAGATATGAATATTTCATAATTATACATTTAGCCCATAATATGGATCTTTGGAGGGAGAATAAAAAATACAAAAATAAACAATTATTAGTTAGCTAGCTTAGATTTACGGTAGCTAGGTCTATGTTTGTACGTCACGTCCATGCCAAACTTTCGATGATCGTACATCATGGAGCGATTTCTAGTGAAGCGAGTGAAGATGAGTGAAGATAGTTTGCCCTCAGATTCAGTCTTTTCAGAATCGAGGGAGAGTGTTTTGACGGCAGGAACCACTTCTGGACCAGCGAAGCCTAATTCAAACTCTACGGGCAAGGGCCAAGGAAAACGAAAACCAGTAAAGCATGAATCTACTATACGCTCGTGGAACCTAGATTGGCTTGAAGTGGATCGGGGCAGTGATGGTACTCTAACGGTGTATTGCAAGGCTTGTCGTGCATTTCCACCCCCAACCACTGCCAGTGGAAACAGAGGCGCTGTGTCTGCCGATCAGTTTCACCCATTCTCCTCCCCCCAAAATATTGGCTGATTTGTTAAAAAAAAAAAAAAAAAAAAAAAAAAAAATTCATGCACATGAGTAATAAGTTAGCTTTCCAATATTTTGAAGGAAATCGAACCTGCAAAAATATGGCTCTGGAAGTATAAAAAATGGCTCTGGTAATTACAAAAATGGCTCTGGTGAAAAAAAAAAATGGAAAGTGGCTCTGGAAAAAAATGTATTTTTTTCCTTGCACGAATTTCAAGTTCTTTTTATGAGAATTTTTATCTATCTATTCAAGAAAATTACCCGAGTCTTAGCTAACTACATGGAAAATATATCACGTACATGACAAAAAATAAAGCATTGTGAGACCTGTAACGTGTGACAAATATTTTGCTCCTGACTGCACATATACAAATACATACAGCATACGTACATATACATACACATACGTGCACACATACACAGTTTCCATGTCTTAGATAAGGAGGTGGAGCCACTCTCAATGCTGTGACCTTCAACATGGGTGTGTAACTCGTTATCTACAGGTTGGAGACGGAACAAGAGGCGCAGCTGCACATTAGTATGGCTTCTTATCCTCGCAAGAAGCCTTTGCTGGCACAGGAAATTTCCTATAAATTAACAAGTTGCAGTTATCTTGTTGTGCAACAGTATACAGGACCCTAGGAATGATTCCTTAAGTTAGTATATAAGACAGTGGCAAATTAGGAGACGGGTATACTAACTTCGCTGACAAAAGTTTGGAATATATCACTATCGAAAAACAAATTTACTCTATTCTATAGGGAAAAGCTAAATATAATGTTTTGAAAAGTGTGGTAGTCCAAGTCAGTACTCTTTACAGCCGATCAAGCATCGTCTATAAATGAATTTACTGACACAACCACGGTCTTTGACGAGTGAAGCTCTTGGTAAAATTCTCCTACTATTTTTACCATTCTGTCTCTGCATTTAATGATCTCTCCATTTCTATCTTTCAAACATGTCATTTGCTGTCTTCCTAACAGATGTCTGCGCTCAGTCCATTTAATACTTTTACCTTTCGAATAGTTTCCTCTACTTCATTCATGTTTTTCTTTTCTCTGATCTCTACCTTTTGTTGATAAGCTTGTTCAGTTCTACTCTTTCTATTTCGTCTCTTCTGCATTTAATATGCATAGTCCTTCTTCTTTTAATTAGGTAATCTGTAGCTTTGGAGTATTTGTTTTCTCTGCTACTTTTTGTTCTCCCTACTTTCTCTGTCGATTCCCTAATGATAATGACTATATTCAAATTCATATCTTTGACGGTATCCTGGTTAGTTCTTAGAGCTTTAAATCTATTTCTAAATTCTAACTGAGGTTTCGTCTTGTTATCCTTAACCTTTGCAAGGCTGATTTTCTTTTTTATTTCTCTCGGCTCTGAAATTGAATTTAGCTGTGCAACCTACCACTCTATGGTCACTACCTATGTTGACTTTATTTATGACCGTAACATTTCTAACGTTCTTGCTCTCATCTCCTGATATGATGTCTACTTCGTCCTTCGTTGTTCTATTTGGACTTTTCCAGGTCCATTTACGACCTACACGCTTTTGGAATTAAGTGTTTATTAACCTGATATTGTAGTTCTCTGCAAAATTGACTAACATCTCGCCTCTGTCGCTTCTTTCACCTACTCCAAACTTCCCAATGCACGGTTCATCTTCCATCTTCCTTCCCAATTTAACATTAAAGTTGCCTATTACCAACGTGTACTCACTTTTTTATCCATTACCTGACTTAAATCATCATAGAACGACTCAATTTCATCGTCTGAACTTTGTGAAGTTGGTGCATAAACCTGAACATTCTTTAGAGTGTACTATTTACACATCCTAATCATAATCCAAGCTACCCTGCCTGTCAAGAATCCTACTACACTAGACCTTTCTTTGTCCTTACTTCTATAGTAGAACAGGTGGTGACCATCTTGTAATTGTATCAGCTTTTCTTCCTCTCTTCGGACTTTGTTCA
>NC_134810.1:27086841-27089341 GCF_046742065.1 Oratosquilla oratoria
TATGAACATTTATATATACATATATATTATATATGTATATATATATATACGTATATACGTATAATATATATATGTATATATACATATATGAATATATATTACATATACATATATGTATATAAATATATATATACATATACATATATATATATATATATGTATATATATGTGTGTGTGTGTGTGTGTGTGTGTGTGTGTGTGTGTGTGTGTGTGTGTGTGTGTGTGTGTGTGTGTGTGTGTGTGTGTGTGTGTGTGTGTGTGTGTGTGTGTGTGTGTGTGTGTGTGTGTGTGTGTGTGTGTCCTTTCCCTTCCCAATTCAATTCTGAAAATTCTTTCGAATTATAATCAAATTACTTGTATGGCGTTGCGTCGCCTTGCCGTACACTTTTCTTAATCTTATTTTTTCTGTATCTTTATGCAGTCAAAATAAAGTAATCTTGCATGTTCCACGGAATTCTTTCACTATTTTCTTGTTCACCCAGTACGGAGTTCATTTTGTTTACATGTTTGTTTGTGTGTATACATCTGTGCCTGAGCATGTGGTACGTCCCTGCTCAACATATTACAATTTTAGTATGACAAATGGCGTGGAGGTCGACAGAAGACTTTTTGATCCATAACATTATCCGATGAAAAATGCACAAACAAACTAATATTAATTATAAAAAAAACATATATGTATGAATTAGGCGTGTGAAAATTAAGTATGACGAGCGTTGTGCGACCGAGGAAGAGATATAATTGGATAAAAGTTTAAGCGGTCCACTAGGCAGACGGTCAAGTTCCCACTGGGAATGCAACTGGCAACCAAGTCACGTGGTTGATTAGCCATAAACAAATAACTAGAGCCCGGATTTCTAGCATTTATTTTATTATTGCTAATACGACTATAAATGCAAATAAAAATTTGCATTTATTGCAAAAAATGCTACTTTACTATAAACGCTATTTTGACCAGACACAAAGGCAAAAGTAGTCATTATGCAATAAATGACTATAAAACCTGCACAAAGTAGTAGTGCGTATCTGTACCATTAAATATATAATAATCTAATTATCAAGTAACGCTGAATAAATAATTAATATAAGTAAGTTTGCCATACTTCAACTTTCTTTCAATTTCCTATTAAAGAAAACGTAAGAAATATAATTGAGGAAAATTTTAAGATATGATTAAAAGATAAAAGTGGGATTTTTGTCAAATTAATGAAATTATAAGCAACAAAAATTAAAAATGGGTTATGTTTACATATACTCGTAATAGTAATCTGCATTCCACGTGAATTGTGCAAGTCATTGTTATTGTGGTCACGCCACTACCAGTTACATAAGTGCTTGAACCTGCTATAAAATGCCAAAAGTGAAGCAATCCGATGGAGTGCGTATCCGAAATATGATACAAGAGTTCGGGAGTAATGTGTTGTGTGTTGGGAGTGATGATAATAGTGTTCTATAGTGCAAACGGTGTAACATTACCTTGAACTATTCACGAAATTCAAACATTGCAACTCACATAAAAACATCCAAACATATTAGAAATGTTGGTGGAGGCAGTGGTAATCCCCAAAATGCGCAGGACCATGATCCAAACAATAATTCGTCTGAATCATTTAATTTAGACCTGTGCCACGCCATGGTAAGTGCAAATATTCCTATATGGAAGTTAGAAAATGAAAATGATTCTGTCAGATAGAAGATGTCGCTTACAACGGAAACTATAAATAAAATGTTAATTATTTCTTGTCACAATGCTTAATTACTAAATATTACTTTGTTTTGTTATCTATTTTATATTTTTTAACTATATGGTAGTTATTATTTATATGTAATACCATTTTTGCTATACATTTGTCTATTTCTGTTATAGTATACGTAATGTTAATGTAATACGTAGATGAAGAAAAATTTCAGTTCTTCCTTTGTTGTTAGATTTTCTTGAATTTTGAAATGGAATTTGTAAAATGAAAATAATGTTGTTTTATTTCATTCTTATATATACTACAAAACTGAGCACTATAAAGAAAGCTCACAACTATATAAGTTCCTGTACATGCAATATGCGCATAGGTTGAGTGAAAAAAGTAACATGGTTTCCGATTAGAATAACTCAGTTTTTATAGCTACCTACACATGAAAGAAAACTGCTGAATTTTAGCCAAAACTAGCAAAGTTTTACGTGCTATTTTGCTACAAATAAGAACTATTTTGCTAGAAATAAAAACTATTTTGCTATGATACCTGCAATATCAACTTTTTTTAGTGCTATTTTGATCATATTTTTTGCGCTATTTTGACCACTTTTATAGGACTAGAAATCCGGGCTCTACAAATAACATGCCCACCTATGTATATAAGCAGATGCATATATGATCGTGGCCTAAATGACTGAATATCTTATATATACTTATATATATATATATATATATATATGTATATATATACATATATATATATATATATATATATATATATATACGTATATATATATATATATACATAC
>NC_134810.1:27094341-27099341 GCF_046742065.1 Oratosquilla oratoria
CGGACACTCTTGGCAGGCTGAGGGTGGTGAGGGCGTGTTCGTATCCCTCATACTGACTATCCATGATAATTCTGCACGCTCTTCTTTGTACTTTCTCTAATTTGCTCCTCTGTGTGATGTTGAGTGATGATGACCAGGCCGGGGAGGCGTACATGAGGGTGGGGAGTACGAAGGTGGTGTAGACTCCCTTTAGATCTGGTGATGGGGTACCAAGGGACCTCAATCTGCGCAGCATGAAGAGTTTGTATGAGGCTGTCTAGATGATGTTGTTGATGTGCTGGTTCCAGTTAAGGTGGTTGTCTATTGTGATGCCAAGTAGCTTGGCGGACTGGACCACCTGAAGGGAATGGGTTCCTAATGATAGTTGAGGTGGTGCCACCGCCTGTTTGGATGTACATACGTGCATGTCCACGGTCTTGCTGTGGTTAACTGTCACACTGCTGCTCTCGGTCCACGCTTTAAGGTTGTCTAGGATGTTTTGTAGTGAAGAATAGTCAGGCTGCCTGGTGTTGATGGGAATGCCAACTGTGCAGTCATCGACGTATTTCCATCTATGTTGGACGTCCATTAATGCGTCATTTATAAGGATGAGGAAGCACAGTGGTCCCATCTTGGTCCCTTGAGGGACCCCACAGGTCAGGGGGAGGAGGGAGGATGTCGATCCCTGGTACCTCACTGCCTGTTGACGTCCGGTCAGGAAGTCGGCTAGCCATGCTACCAGGTGTGGTTGGATCCCCAGTTGTATGGCTTTGGAGATGATAATGTTATGGTCAACAAGGTCAAACGCTTTCTTGAAGTCAATAAAGGTCAGGGCTAGAGAAGTACTGCGCTTGTCTTAGTGGCTGTACAAGAAGTCCAGCAGATTAACAAGATAGTGAGTTGTGGAGGAGAATTTCATGTTGCCATACTGTTGGATATCGATTTGATCTTTAATTTTGTTGTATACTGAGTCAAATACAAAACCCTCACAGATAAGGCTTGGGATTGGGGTGATGGCAATAGGTCTAAGGTCGCTTAGTGCCTGTGGGTTCGGACATTTGGGGATGGGAGTGATATATGAAATTTTCCAGTCACTGGGGCAGGAGTTTTGACTCAGTGAAGCATTAATTATGGAGGAAAGTGGGAGGGCAAGTTCTGGGGCAAATTCTTTGTAGATTTTGATAGGTAGATCAGAAGGTGTTGTAGATCTGTTATACTTTGATTTACTTAGTTTAGTGGCAAAGTCAGGCTCCTGGACAGGGGCAGGGGGTGAGGGAGAGGGGAGGTAGGCAGGTAGGCCGGAGAAGTTAAGGTGGGGTAAGGTCTGGCAGATAGAGGCAAAGTGAGTATTAATCTCTTGAGCAGCTAAGTCAGGTGGTAAGTGTGAGGCGCAGGGCAGGTGAGAGGCCTGATTATTTTGTAGCCCGCAGAGAGCCTTGATCTTACTAAACCACTGACTGTTATTTTGTTGTTTGAGGTGTTCTACTTTATTAGGGTAGTACGAAGACTTTGCAATACTTATCTCCTTGATGACTTTATTTCTGAGGGACCTGAAGATGGGTCGATCAGTGTAATATGCCCTGTTGCGTTGTTTAATGAGACGCTTAATACGGGGTGTCATCCATGGGGCGTCTGATGGGTTCACGGAGAAGTCCTTGACCGGGAAAAAAAAAGTGGAAAGCTTCAGTAGTGGTTGTTGAGTAGTTTCTCCAATTGGTTTCCACGTCCTCGGCTTCCAGAACCTCCGTCCAGGGGTACTCCACTATCCACCCAAACTCCCTCATGGCAAAGTCAGGCATGGGGCGGTGGTGTCGAGTGACCTTAGTTCTACGGATGTGTGTGTGTGTGTGTGTGTGTGTGTGTGTGTGTGTGTGTGTGTGTGTACAATCGCAGGACATTGTCATTACTCAATTCTCTTTCATTTTAGAGGGAAAACCTTTGTAATATCCCCTTTATTTCGCCTGAGTTTGTTTTTGCATTGATTTCTTATGTGGCGATCAAATCCATTCGTTTTCAGCTCCTTTTGGGAAAATGTATTTCTTGACGTTCCTTTTCGTTTTTCTTTTTTTGTATCTTCGTACAAACCCTTTGTGCATCCGATACACTACAACAGTCAGTTCTTGTGTTCAGGTGGTTATGATTGTAACCCGACCAAAAAGGTTTAGGCCTGAAATACATGTTTTGCTATTGTATACACGAGAACGCGAATGCACACTCGTGATTATCATCACCGTTATTATGATAAGTATATTAGGTATTAACCAGTACATTGGGAACCGAGATGATCTAAGGTAATCACCCTGCTAGACAACACTGATAAACGAACCACTGATATACCTAATATACCTAATAAATGAATAAACAAATAAATAAATGAGTAAATAGAATAATGATAATAAATAAATAAGTAAATAGATAAATGAATAAATAAAATTATAATAATAAATAAATAGATAAATGAATAAATAAATTGATTAATTAATAAATAAGAAAATTAATAAACAAATCTAAGAATAACTAAAAAAAAAAAAAAAAAAAACTCACGACTGTCTTTTAATGAATTCAGGTGACTCCCGGCTGTCTTTTAATGAACCCGGGTGTATGTTTGTCCCCCACTGAGCCGGCAAAAAGGGACACGTGTGTAATAAAAGTTTTAACCATTAAAAAAGGAGGGCAACAAATCTTACGATTAGATCACGAGGAACAATGCCTTTAGAAACCGAAGCGGACATAAAGAAGCGTCAAAGACATTTTTGGAAGTAGGTTAAAGGTACTCGGAAAATTTCAAAAGCCGCTTTACAAAATGATAAGAGTTTGAGTTGCCGACTACGGAATGAACATGCCCAAAATTTTCCAAGCTTATACCAGGCTGTCAAAAATTTTTGTGTTAAGGAATCTGTGCGGGAATTTCATCCAAAGGTGATTAAGTTCAATGATTCTTTACGAAAGAACAAAGATTTTCAATATTCCGATGAAATGTTTGACAGTCTTGAACTTTTTGATGGACAAATTGAAGACAGTGTTTCTGAAGGTTTTATGAAGCATTACTTTGTCGGGTAAAACTAGACGTAGCCCGGGCGCGAAGCGAGCAGTGCCCCAGGCTAAGCACCCACGGCGCAGCCGTGGCTGGCGAAGCCAGGTGCTTGTAAATAAATAAATAAATAAATAATGAAAAAGTTATGCAGTCAATACTCCATGAGGAAAAAAAAACCCTATATTGCTTGCCACGTCACTCCTGCAAACCTGGAGGAAGACTCAGGAAACAGGATCATTCCAACATATGTCTTTATGGAAAGCAGGAAAAACAAGGACTCTCGGATTCGGAAAATCAAAACTATACATAGTAAAAGAAAAACGAAAAAGAAAATAAACAGATAAATAGATCAATAAATGCAGTCTGTGGCTGAGCTTCAGCAAGAAAGGAGCTTTCTGTCTTGCTAAAACCCAGTTGACTTTCCAGGAATCACGTGAAGTGACAGATAAGTTTTCTAACCCTTTTGTCCTGCCACTCTCTCTATACCCAACGCGCGCCAGCCTGAAGAAGAACACAGCCACCAGTTACTGGTGACAAAATTATAAAATCGAACATTTTTGCTGTTTAGTTTGCAGTATCCAGCGCTTCTGTCCTTGGGAGCTATAGAGGTGAAGTAGGAGAGGTTTTAAGGAGAATACAAGAACGGGGGGATAGTAAATGGTCAAAATGATCCAGACCACACTCACAGGGATTAGAGAGGAAAGGAAGAGGAGCGTGCCGACTGGAGACTTTTTGGTTTATAAATAGGTCGGATGCGAAAAAAAAAATAGAAAAAATATATACCAATTAAATAAGTAAATAAATAAAATAAACAAATGGATAATGATAAATGATAAACAAAATACATAAGCAAATGAGATAAACAAAGAGATAATAATAAATGATAAACAGACAAATAATGATAATTTTTGAATTATTAATAAATAAATCAAAGAAATTAAGTAGATAAATAACAAATAGATAAATGATAATGAATAGATAAAAACATAATATAAATGGCAGGCATTGCAGCATATTGCCTAGGTGTTTATCTAAATGGATCTTAAAACTACGAACTGTATTAAATTGTACTGCCCCTGCGGGAAGTTTATTCCATTCATTTACTACACGGTTGGCGAAATTGTTTCTACCCACTTCCAAATTAGACTTACCTCCTGACAGTTTGAGAACATTATTTCTTGTCTGATTCGCATTCAGTGTGAAAATTTCGTCACTTTTGATGTCAATTCTCTTTAGAATTTTAAAGGTCTGTATCAAATCACCCCTTGTCTTATACTATTTTCTTCATTAGTATTTTTTTTTTTTTTATATAAACTCTATGACTCGACTGTGGGGAGCTGACTCAAGTCGTCACAAACTGTTCGCTTCGCTGGCACAGCCTTGGGTTTGAATACCAATATTGATTTCATTAGCCTCTTTTAATGCGTTGTCATTGGGTAGGTTTGTACATAACTGTTTGTATCCTTACAGGTCAGATCAAGAGCACGTGTGAGGATGGATATTTCACTTGCAGTGACGGTTCGTGTATTCACGATCGCTTTAAATGTGACGGCTTTCCAGACTGTCTAGACAACAGTGACGAGAGCTCGTGCAGTAAGTAAAAGGACGATAATTAAACAAATTCATAAATAATGAAAACATGGACATATATCTAAATAATTAAAGGCGCATACTTCTGGGATCACTGTATCTCACTCTACATTTGCTCTACATACGAGTAGACATATCATACATATTTGGAATCAGGATGATCCCGGAATTAGAAATCAGCCCTACATTTGGTTCTTGAAGATCCAGCATTGGGATCAGATCTGGATAAGGATTTGTTACATGATAACATTTGAAATTTCAAATTTCAAAAGAACTCCAAAATTTTGTAAGCTTACAAGTTTTTCATTTAAATTGAATTTAAATTAATACAAAAACTTTGCGAATAAGAAAAATAAATTCAGTTCATTTAAAAGTAGATCCAAGTGAGAATGATAGG
>NC_134810.1:27104341-27110944 GCF_046742065.1 Oratosquilla oratoria
TGCGGACGACACTGCGCTTGTGGCAGGGTCAGAGGAGGGATTGAGGAAGCTGGTGGCAGAGTTTGGGAGAGTATGTGATAGAAGAAAGCTAAAGATACATGTGGGTAAAAGTAAGGTGATGAGATGTACAAGGGGTGAAAGTGGCAGTAGACTGGAAGTGAACATTAAGGGAGAGCGACTGGAGGAAGTGGATAGTTTTAGATACTTGGGTGCAAGTGTAGCAGGAAAAGGTGGAGTGAAGGTGGAGGTAGAATGTAGATTGAGAGAAGCGAGTAAATGCCTTGGTGGTTTAAAGAGTGTAATGAGAAATAGACATTTGGGAATGGATGCAAAGAGGAGACTGTATGAAGGAGTGATTGTGCCAACAGCACTGTATGGGGCAGAAACGTGGAACATAAGAGAAGAAGAGAGAAGGAGTTTGAATGTGTTTGAGATGAGGTGTCTGAGAAGTATGGTGGGGGTTACTAGGCTAGATAGAGTGAGAAATGAGGAGGTGAGGAGGAGAACAGGGGTGAAAAAGGATTTGGGAGATAGGGTTGATGAAAGAATATTAGGATGGTTTGGACACATGGAAAGAATGAGTGAAGAAAGACTAGTAAAAGAGGTATGGAAGGCAGATGTGGAGGGAGTGAACATGAGGGGACGTCCTAGGATGAGGTGGATGGATGGGGTGAAGGGGGCTTTGGGGAAGAGGGGAATGTCTGTTGAGGAAGGAAGGGAGAGGACGGAAGACAGAGGTGAGTGGAGAATGGTTGTGTGTGGATGATGTTGTGACTGCATGAGGAGGAATGGGCGGGGGGGGGGGTAGTATGTGTGAGTAAATTTTGACGCAGCCCGAAGGGATTTCTCCCCGTCCTCGCCTTATATGCAAAGGGGGACGGAGAGGGGGGGTCGCCGATTAAATGAAGCGGCCTTGCTGTGGATGTACTGTGTCTTGCGACACTGCTTCTGACCCAGGGCGGTGGGCAGGGTGCAGGGATGACCCGTCATCCAGGAGGTGCTCAGATGAGAGGAAGGGTGGGAGGGGTGTGGAGTGTATTTAGGGATGAAATGGGTGGGAGTGTTTTTGTGCCTTTCCCTTTTTGGCTACCTCCCTTGGAAGGGGGAAAAAGCCTTGGTATATGTATGTATGTAAATCTCCTCTCTCTCTTCTTTGCTCTCGTGTCTGTAGTTAAAGTTTTGCTAGTCTCTCTACGTATGATAGTTTTGAGAGTGTTGGTGCCAATTTTGTAATTGCTCTTTGTATTCTTTCAAGTTTGTTTTATACATTTTTTGTACATGGTGACCATATCGTTGCTGCATATTCCAATCTTGGTCTTAGCAGAGCGATTAGAATTTTCTTCACCATTTCTTCATCCAGGTATGTAAATACCACTTTGATTGTTCTTATTGAATGATAAGTTTCTCTAAAAATCTTATTTATATGTTTCTCAGGTGACATATTATTCATAGCAATGACTCCCAGGTCCTTCTCATTTTCTACTTTTTTATTCCTTCTTCTCCCAATCTATAGAGGATTACAAAGGATTACAAAGACGGAGCATGCCGACAGGAGACCTTTTGGTCCATATCTAGGTCGGATGCGAAAAAAATCACAATAATGATAAAGTAATAATAAGAAAAAGTATAATAATGTATGCAACAAACAAAATATATAAATAAATGCATAGGTTTAGTTGAATAACAAACAAACAGGTAAACAGTAAATAATAATAAATTGACACATAACTAATAATAAATGAAAATCAAACAGACAAATGATAACAAAGCAAAAAAAATAATATAAAATAAACTATAATCATTACAGCATCTTGCTTAGGTGTTTATCTAAATGAGTCTTAAAGCTTCGAACTGAACTACATTGCACTACCTGTGCAGGAAGTTTATTCCATTCATTGAATACACGGCTGGCAAAGTTGTTTCTACCTACTTCCAAATTGAATCTATTTCCGAATAGTTTGAGACCATTGTTTCTTGTCTGATTCTCATTCAATGTGAAAATTTGGTCACTTTTGATGTTGTCAATTCCCTTTAAAATCTTAAAGACCTGTATCAAGTCACCTCAGAGTCTACGCTTTTTTAAGGAAAACAGATTCATATGTTTTAATTAATTTTCGTATGATTTATTTTTGATATTTGGAATCAGTTTTGTGGCTCGCCGTTGTACTTTTTCCAGTCTGTCAATGTCATTAATGAGATTCGGTGACCATACAGAAACAGTATATTCCAAATGTGGACGAACTAACGATTTATATAGCTTGTTAATGAGTGATGGACTTTTGAAATCAAAAGATCGCACAATCAGTCCTAGAATCTTATTTGCTTTCTCAGAGGCTGAAATACACTGCTTGGATGATTTGAGGTCGTTACTGATAATTACGCCGAGATCTTTTTCACTATCCACTTTTGTTAACGAATTTCCAAATAACTTGTAATCGTACTTATTGTTGTTTTTACCTATATGCATTACCTTGCATTTACTTGTCTTAAATTTTATTAGCCACTTTTCAGACCATTGCTGTAATTTATCTAAATCTTCTTGAATATCTAATTGGTTTAAGTGATCATTTGCCATTCCGCAGAGTTTTGTATCATCAGCAAATTTGGAAACAGTAGATCATAGTCCATGGTCTATATCATTTATATATACTGTGTATAGAAGTGGCCCAAGAACGGAACCCTGAGGAACTCCACTTGTAACATTTTCCCATCTAGAAGTTTTCCATTTAAAACAACTCTTTGTTTTCGACCATTCAACCAATTACTAGTCCAACTTAATAGGCTACCACTTATTCCGTGTAAAGCTAATTTAGTAAGTAGTCTTTCGTGTGGGACGGTATCAAAAGCTTTTGCAAAGTCTAGGTATATTAAATCTATATTGTTTCTTTTGTCATAATTCGATATAACTGTGTTGATCTTGTTATTCTGTTTTTGCTTTTTCCAAATTCCATTATACTACGCTTTTTAGTGTTGAACTCCATCTCCCACTTCCGACTCCATTCCTGTACTTTATTTAGATCACTCTGTAGTGACTCACAATTTTCTTCCGTGTTCAATTTTTTCAATAGTTTTGCATCATCCGCAAAGAAGCTTATATAACTTTCAATTTCTTCATCCATATCATTAATATATATAGCAAACATTATTGGGGCCAGAACTGTTCCTTGTGGAACACCGCTTATTACTTCATCCCATTTTGAGTGTTTGTCTCTTATCACTACTGTCATTTTTCTTTCTTGCAAGAAGTTTTCCATCCATTTAAGCAGTTTGCCCTGTATTCCTCCTTCAGTTTCTAATTTCTTAAGCAACTTCTTATATGATACTTTGTTCAAAGCTTTGTTTTAAGGTCTAGAAATGCACAATCAGACCATCCATCTCTTTCTTGTATTGTATCTATTAACTTTGAATAGAAACATTAAATTGGTGACGCATGATCGTCCTTGTCTGAATCCAAATTGCCTTGGATTTAGCATGTTTTTTTTTTTTCTCTAAATATTTTACCCATCTACTTTTGACAATTCTTTCACAATTTTTTGCTATTGTACTTGTTAGAGAGACTGGTCTATAGTTGGTAGGGTCTTCTTTATTTCCTCCATTATATGTAGGTACAATATTTGCTTTTTTCCAATCTTCTGGAACTTTTCCTTCTTTCAAGGAACTGTTTATTATGCTGTGTCTGCCAATTCATTGCTTCATTCTTTCAAAATCCAGTTTGCTATTTCATCTGGTCCATGTGATTTTCTGACATCAAGATTACTCAAGTGTTTCATTATTTCATTCTTTGTTACTTCTATTTCTTTCATAGGGGGACTTTCTCTTTCCATTCGATCTCTTCAGGTTGTATGTTCTCCCATGTAAACACCGATTCAAAATGATTGTTAATAATCTCCGCCATTTCAGTTTCCTCTGTGTATTCAACTCCTTGTCTTAATTTCTCCACCCTTTACTGTCATCTCTTACCAGCAGACTTCTTTGCAATTAAAGTCGCCCATCATAACTATTCTTCCTCCATCTTCCATGATCTTATCTAATGTTATCTTTGTGTCCTCTAACATACTTTTATGTTCACTCTCTTCCCACGAGGCTGTTTTTGGAGGCACATAATTTATCACAAACTTTCTGCTCTTCTTATCTCTGTCTTCCACTTCGATCATAATCATCACTACTGTATTCTTTCCATATGTGACACACCTCACGTTTATATCCTTCTTAGTCAGGAACATAACTCCACCCCCTTGCTTTGTCTCTCTGTTTCTAATCCAACAATTATTTGCATCATGTCCTACACTGTTGGGTGGTAGTGGGCCTTTTAATTTCGTTTCTACAATTCCCATTATGTCCGGTTCTTTTTCCTTCAGATAATCATTCAGCTCATTCAATCCTGTTATTAATCCATCTATATTTGTGTAAGACACTCTTAGTTTTCTGCCACTTCCATTGTATCCTCTGTTTCCCTTTTGTTTTTCTCTAGTATGTCGTATTTCCTTACTTTCATATTCACTACTCTCCTATAGAATCTCTCTTTTTCTGACTCTGTTCTGTTCTCGTTTTTTCCTTAGCTTCATGTCTTTTCATTTTTTACTCCTCTCTTTCCTCTTCATTCATTTCTCTTTTCATCCAAACTTTTTTTGTTCACTTGTTGCTAGTTTCCCTTTTTTTTTGTTAAGATATTCTCTGCCGTAGTTTGTGACCTGAATTTAATCTTAATTGGTCTGGTCTTATCTGTACTATACTTTCCGAGTCTAAACATCTCTTCAATTTGTTTCATGATTTCAGGTTCATCTTCCTGAACTAATTCTAGTAATCTGCTTACTTTTTCATTTTCCTCGTTGATTCTTGTGGTTCTATCTGGGTTATGTTTCTCTTCCATCCCTAATATAATTATACATTTATTTTTATCTGCTAAGTCTCTTACTATATTCTCCTTCTGTCTCATCACTTTAATAACTGAGTCTTCAGTTTGTTCTTTCATTTGCTGTTTGATTATGTCAGTAAATACAACTTTACTGTTTTCTTGGATTTTTTTCAACCCTGTGCTTTTTTCCTATGGCCTCTTTGTTGTCTTTATTATTCCTCTTTAATTCTTCATTCTCCTCTTTTACTTCTTTTAACTGTCTTTCTACATACATACATATACCAAGGCAGTTTCCCCCTTACAAGGGAGGTAGCCAAAAAGAAAAAGACATACAATCATTCCCACCCATTTCATCCCTGAATACACTCCACACCCCTCCCACCCTCCCTTTTATCTGAGCACCTCCTGGATGACGGGTCATCCCTGCACCTTGCCCACTGACCTGGGCCAGAAGCAGTGTCGCAAGACACAGCACATCCACAGCAAGGCCGCTTCATTTAATCGGCGACCCCCCCTCTCCGTCCCCCCTTGCATAAAAGGAGAAGACGGGGAGAAATTCCTTCGGGTTGCGTCAAATTTTGCTCACACATACTACCTCACCCCATCCCCCCGCCCATTCCTCCTCATGCAATCACAACATCATCCATATACAACCATTCTCCATTCACCCCTGTCTTCCGTCCTCTCCCGTCCTTCCTCAACAGACATTCCCCTCTTCCCCAAAGCCCCCTTCACCCCATCCATCCACCTCATCCTAGGACGTCCCCTCATGTTCACTCCCTCCACATCTGCCTTCCATACCTCTTTTACTAGTCTTTCTTCACTCATTCTTTCCATGTGTCCAAACCATCCTAATACTCTTTCATCAACCCTATCTCCCAGCTCCTTTTCCACCCCTATTCTCCTCCTCACCTCCTTATTTCTCACTCTATCTAGCCTAGTAACCCCCACCATACTTCTCAGACATTTCATCGCAAACACATTCAAGCTCCTTTCTCTCTTCCTCTCTTATGTTCCATGTTTCTGCTCCATACAGTGCTGTTGGCACATTCACTCCTTCATACAGTCTCCTCTTCGCATCCATTCCCAAATGTCTACTCCTCATTACACTCTTTCATCCACCAAGGCATTTACTCGCTTCTCTCAATCTGCATTCTACCTCCACCTTTACTCCACCTTTTCCTGCCACATTTGCACCCATGTATCTAAAACTATCCACTTCCTCCAGTCGCTCTCCCTTAATGTTCACTTCCAGTCTACTGCCACTTTCACCCCTTGTACATCTCATCACCTTACTTTTACCCACATTTATCTTTAGCTTTCTTCGATCATCTTACTCCACCTCAACAGTCATTCTTACATTACAAACTTATACAACTATACTATGAAATTTTAACACCAACTAATAACATTTTCCCCTCCTGAAAGGATTTGGTAATAATAGGTGTGTGAATAAGGAGAAACCAAATCCCACCCTCACCATTAATAGTTAGGTGTGAAATATAAAAAAACATATTTGACAATATTAAGCAAATAAAAGTAAATTAAATAAAAATAAACTTTTTATAAAAAAGGGTTGGGGGGGGGAAAATCAATAAGGGAGAGGGGGGGTGTAGTTTAAAAAATTTTATCATAAAACTGATCTGTAAAAATAGTTAAGTCTCTACAATGGTTAGAAAATAAAATATACACAATATAAACATGCAGGGGGGGTATAGAATAATAAAAGGGGAATGAAAATTAAGGGG
>NC_134810.1:27111444-27118944 GCF_046742065.1 Oratosquilla oratoria
TTCAGGGATGAAATGGGTGGGAATGGATTTATGTCTTTTGACTTTGGCTACCTCACTTGTAAGGGGGAAAAAGACCTTTGTATATGTATATATATATATGTATATATATATATATATATATATATATATATATAATATATATATATATATATATATATAAATATATATATATATATATATATGTGTGTGTGTGTGTGTGTGTGTGTGTGTATGCATACATATACACATCTTATATATATATATATAAATATATATATATAAATATATATATATATATATATATATATATATATATTATATATATATATATATATATATATATATATATATATATGAAGGTGGAAAAAGAAGTCACGGGTCTAGTTCCGAGTTCCTGAGTTTATTCCTGACCGGTTTCGCTCTATGCTTCTTCAGAGGAATGTGACTCTGGAGTGAAGTTAGCGGTATACATAGTCTGAGTAAGACCGCGTTCCCTCCTTGGAGATGGGTTACGTTTGGTTGTTCAATTGTTGTGATGTTATTATAAAACAGCTTCGGTGTGTGTGGAATGTTGATCGAGGGTGTAACAGTGTAAGTGAAGTGAGTGGTGTAAAAATGTGGGAATCCTAAAAAGTGTCATAAGATAACTTATAGTATTAAATAATATAAAGATAAATATCCAGATAAATAAAATGAAATGAAATAAAATGGAAATAAAAATACAAATACAAATACAAATACAAATATAAATATAAATAAAAATGAAAAATAAATAAATAAAAATGCGCTTAGTGACATGACATCTCATCGCATATCGTTGTGTGACAGAATGTTATCAAAAAATACATACATATACATATATGGTACAGTTTAACACATGGTACTGCAAATAATAAATAAATAAATGGATAATAACATATTCGGACTGAATAAAAATATAATAATAACAATGATGTCATGTCACTTTAAATAAGCGCATTTTTATTTATTTATTTTTAATTTTTATTTATATTTATATTTGTATTTGTATTTTTATTTCTATTTTTATTTTCATTTTATTTCATTTCATTTTATTTATCTGGATATTTATCTTTATATTACTTAATACTATAAGTTATCTTATGACACTTTTTAGGATTCCCACATTTTTACACCACTCACTTCACTTACACTGTTACACCCTCGATCAACATTCCACACACACCGGAGCTGTTTTATAATAACATCACAGCAATTTATTGTATACTGTATTATCACTATTGTTCATTGTATTAAAAAAAAAAAAAAAAAAAACATTGTACAACCAAACGTAACCCATCTCCAAGGAGGGAACTCGGTCTTACTCAGACTATGTATACCGCCAGCTTCACTCCAGAGTCACTCTCCTCTGAAGAAGCATTGAGCGAAACCGGTCAGGAATAAACTCAGGAACTCGGAACTAGACCCGTGACTTCTTTTTCCACCTTCATCAACTTGTCACAATGTACCAACATATATATATATATATATATATATATATATATATACATATGTATGTATGTATGTATGTGTGTATGTATGTATGTATCACTGTCCAGTAATGTCGTAACACATTAATACACTAAAAACCCACTGTTGATTGGATTTAAGAAAAGAAAGGAAATAACGATTTCCGTATATTTCGATCACTTGCTGTGATCCTCTTCTAGCGGAATACGAAGACAGGAGAAAATACATATTTTGTATACAGAGGAGAGAGGTGGAGTGAGGGAACAGGGACATGTCATATCAGGTAGCGTCTACTTGCTGCGCGTGATTTGTGGCAAGTCGTCATCCGCTTTTACAATGGAAGGAAGTAATTTGTTAACTGCCAAGGTGGTTATATAATCAGGTGACCATTGTCCTTTTGAAATGTTAAAATTAGGGAATTGTTTAATAAAGGAAGATTCAGTGATTTTCCTTTTATAACATTTCAAAAGGACAATGGTCACCTGATTACACAACCACCTTGGCAGTTAACAAATTACTTCCTTCCATTGTAAAAGCGGATGACGACTTGCCACAAATCACGCGCAGCAATATAGACGGTGCCTGATATGACGTCCCTGTTCCCTCACTCCACCTCTCTCCTCTGTATACAAGATATGTATTTTCTCCTGTCTTTGTATTCCGTTTGAAGGGGATCACAGCAAGTGATCGAAATATACGGAAATCGCTATTTCCTTCCTTTTCTTAAATCTAATCAACAGCGGGTTTTTAGTGTATGTATGTATTTAATATATTTTTTTTCCTTTCATGCAGACACTTGCATCAACGGCTACTTCCACTGCCCGGAAAACATTTGTATCTACTCTACTTGGGTATGTGATGGCATTGGCGACTGCCTTAACAACGAGGATGAGGATAACTGTCTTGGTGAGGATAATTCAGTAACTCTCTCACTCTCATCTCTCTCTCTATCCTGCGCAGTTTTAGACTCAAAGACCTTTTCACTATTTTTTTTTTTGTAATCAATTGCCGGTCTTTATATATGTGTGTATGTAACTGTATTTACTTCGTTGTACTGTTCGAGGTTGGAGCTATCCTCATAGGTCCCCGTCTCTTTTCCTCCATTTATGAGTGTTGACTTGGATTACATTTTCATCCAACTTGTTCCAGCAATCCAAACTTCTATGTAGAAAGCTGAACCTCATGACGTCTTTCAAACAAGTTGATTGATAGATTTCTTAACTATGACCTTTTGTTGATCGTTCATCTCGTATCATTATTCCTGTTTTGTTTTTTTTCCATTTTATGAAAAAAAATCTCTAGTCTAAATATCATTACCACGTCTTCTCTCTCGCCTTTTTTTTTTTTTTTTTATATCTTTTCTCATATGACTTGTCGTTTGGGTATCTTGCCTGCTACTCTGTGTTCTCTTTGATTTTCTTTTCTTTCTTTTGGTGTGGTGACCATGTCACCGCTGCGTTTTCCAGTCTTCATCCATATAGTCAAATGCCACGGATTTGGAACGGATTTCTTCAGGGCTCGATAAGCAGGAATGAGATAATTCGCAAATGGTCCGCGATGTCCTCGTGATTTGCTTGACGTGTCCCTCCTTAACCATCCCCATGAGAGCTCTAGTCTGTCTTTTCTAGATCCAATACAAGTCCAGGTCTCCATCCAATCTGGTAGCAGTACAGCCAATCTCTATACCTTCCAAGTACATCACCTGAAAGTTCTTCATTATACTTCAATTTTCATATCAATCGATTATGAGGTGTCTTGTCGAAACTCCCCAAATGAGGGTATTGACCGCAAAAGGTTTATACTGTTAACATTTTAGAGCCTTTCGTGGCAGCCCTACAGACCAGTTACTCATCATTCTTTTATGTCGTTTACCCATTGGGTCACTGTACTATCCAAAGCAACAGTTAAAAATATGTTATTCAAGGATTTTTTATCACCATATCTCTTATACTTCTCCCAATCCACTCTCTTACAATTAAAGTCTCCTACTTGTTTCAATTTTTCATTTTGTTCGATCATTTCCCTTTGAAGGAGAAACGTGTCAAGCATTATTTCTTGGTATTTGGGTTTATTCCAAGACCTCATTTTGGCAGTGGGAGATATGCTACCATGAAGTGTATTTTGTCCAGTACCCTGTTTCTAATTTTCTTTTCTTTATGATTATTCATTTATCCACTGCTATGTAAATTTTCACAGCTTTACCACCCCATCTCTTATTATATATTTTCCTTCACATCTCCAGGCTGTATTCGCTATTTTCTAGCAGAGCCACAGTTCTTTTTGAATTTGTCTACCAAGTTACAAAATAGCTGGTTTATTTTTCATTAAATAATCAATGATTTTTAACCTGGTCTATATCAACCCATCTACATTAGTATGTGTCACTAGACCTGTTCAAAAAAATCATATTTTCATACGTTACTGTACTGTTCATCATGCTTTTTGGCCTGAAAAAAATTGAACCCATTTTTATCTAGGATGTATGGAAGCATTGCCGGATGGAGGTTGAATTTTGTACCACAATAGCATAGAATGAAGCAGAGAACAGAGAATTAACAGGAAACACAACCAAACAACTGGAACCGGAAAGATTAATTGAAAAAAAAATGAGAATATGACTTTATTTGTGTAGTAGGATTAGGAGACAGAGTCAAGTGAGGAATATTGGGGCAAGAATTTCTGCCTCCTGCGCTGTCTTCCTATCCTCTTTTATACACCATTTCCTTAGTTTTAGGTTTAAAGTTGTATTAATCGATTTTCTTGGCACGTTCTTTTCTCATATCTTTACCTTCAATTACAACTGTCTTTATCTCCCGTTCTTCCTTGGTAGCATCCCTCTTGATCCAATTTTTTTTTTCTGAACTCCATGACCTGTTCAATATCTCGGTTGGCATGGTTTGTGACTTGAATTAAACTTTAACATGTGCATGTTTTCCATACAGTCAAGACGAGTCATATTTTATTTTATCTTCGCAGAGATTCGAAGCAGCATTTCCCCAGAGGAAAAACAGAAGCTCAAGATGACAAAAGAGAGGAAGAGGCGTTACTTGTAAGGGTCCTGAGGTTTCATAACATCCGACCACAACGGTTGCAAACACATCGCCGCCGACGACAAAGATGTCGACTCGAGGACAGAAGCATGTCCATAGGATCCACATCGATATTTCAAACACTTTTCAAATCTATTGCCCAAAGTAGTGATCCGTGGCAGGGTTAACTGGATAAATAGATTAATAGATAAACCAATCAAATAATCAACCAAGAAAAAATAAATAAACAAATAAGAGTAAGTAAATGAATATTTTGTTATTTACATTATCATAGTTTTTATTTATTAATCTATTATTATTATGATTTTTTTCGCATCCGACCTAGATATGGACCAAAAGGTCTCCTGTCGGCATGCTCCACCTTTGCAATCCTTTGTAATCCTTTGTAATCACCTTCCCGGTCATTTTCGCTGAACTACTCCCAAAATTTAATGAAGGTCATATGGACACAATAACTTACCACGCAAATAGACAACAATAAATTGTTAGGACTAGACCAAGCATCAGCATCAGTGTTGAGGGTGAAGAAAAACAAAACCACCAAAGATATTATATGAAAACATAAAGTGAAACTCAGGAAAAGATTAATCACTGTAATCCCTACATATTTAAAATGAATCATATAGAACCCCGTCAACTAAAAATTTAGTGTTTCTAACCAGAGTTTCAAACCTCACAAACTGCTAAGACGAAGTTTCGGGCGAGAAACGAATGGGTGGGTTAGGTATACCTACACCTCAATAAAGGATTTGACACCAGAAAGAAAGCTACAGAGAAAGCTCACCTTAAAGCCGCCGCTCTTGGTGCCGAAATACATACCCGATGGATCCCAAATGCCCCCCGCGGTGAGATGCTTCGGGGCTACCTTGACGCTCGTTGACACGAACTACGCCGCCGACATACGGGTTCACGAGGGGGTCCAAACCCCCCTCTTCCCCTTCGGTCACTGTCGGGAGTTGGCTATAGCCCCGCCCGGCTTCCCGAAGCCTATCCCGGCGGAGACGTTCGCGAACAGGTGCGCCGAGCTAACACTACCCGTTGACACCTCACCAGCCGCCGCTCGCGACTACTTCCTGCGGGAATTTAGCGGCATGCTGGTCTCCAAAGATGATCTCCGCATCGCTCCCCTAGGAAAGATGGCGGCCCCCCCCATAAGTATCCATCTGAAAGCCGACACGGTACCCTTTGCCATCCACACGTCCAGGCCGATACCGTTCGCATTTCAGATGAAATAAAGGAAGAACTTGACTCAATGGTGCAGCAAGGTATCACGCCTGTCGCTGAGCAACCTTCGGAGTGGTGCCACCTGATGGTCTTCGTGGCGTACATATCACGGTGGACCTGACTAAACTCAACTCTTAGGTGTCGAGCCACACCCATCCTTCACGCACACCGTTTGCGGTGGTCCGTAACATCACTCCCTCCGCGAGGTTCTTTACGACGGCTGTTATTGGCAGATGGACCTCGCAGAGGAGGACCAGCACTTGACCACGTTCATCACCCCTTACGGGCGGTATAAGCACTGCCGATGACCGATGGACTTTGCGGCCACCTGCGACGCCTATTGCCTCCGTGGAGACGCGGCTCTGCAAGGCGTAGCCAACTGCATTAAAGTGGTGGACGACATCCTCCTGTTCGACGAAAACCTACCCTCCCATTTCCGGAGGATCCACCACATGCTCGCTAGGTGCCGCAACCACGGATCACCCATAATAAGAAGAAATTCACTGTCGCCGCCCTCAGCGTCAGCTTCTGTGTCTACCGCCTCTCCGCCGATGGCATCTCCACCAACGAGAACAAGGTCAGGGCCATACGAGACTTCCCGCCCTCCAACTTTCCCGATCTACGCTCTTTCATGGGCCTGATGAACCAACTGGCGGACTTCACCCCGGCCATAGCGGTGACGGCTCAACCCTTACGGCCTCTAATGAGCCCTAAGCGCTCATTCACCTGGACCCCGGATCACGACAAGGCTTTCGCCGACGTCAAGCGAGCTCTGTCGTCACCGCTCGTACTGGCGCCCTTCGACCCCGCCCTGCCAGTGGTACTGCAGACGGATGCGTCGCGCCTCTACGGCATCGGGTACGCCCTCCTCCAAGACCACGGTCAGGGGCACTTACGTCTCGTCCAGTGTGGCTCGCGGTTCCTGAGGGACGCCGAGACCCGATACGCCACCACTGAACTGGAGATGCTTGCTGTCACCTGGACTGCGTCCAAATGCAAACTATATCTGTTTGGACTGCCCCACTTCACGTTGGTGACGGACCATCGTCCTATCATCCCCATCCTCAACTCCTACACCCTGGACGCCGTCGAGAACCCCGGGCTACAGTGGCTTAAGGAGAGGCTCTCGCCCTTTGTCTTCACGGCGAATTGGTGCACCAGGAAACAGCTCTGCATCTCAGACACCCTCTCATGAGCCCCGGTCTCCCGCCGTACGCCGGAGGACGAGACCGACTGCGACAAGGACGCCGCGCACGGCAGGAGCGTCCTCGCTGGGACGACCCGTCGCCCGCCGCCGACGTCGACAGGACCCTCCAGGAATTCTGGTTCGCGGCACGGATGGACCCCGCCTACGGCCACCTACTTACCTGCGTGTCTTCCGGGTTCGCGTCCAACCGCTTCGCCCTAGCCAGCTCCGCCCTCCCGTATTGGAAGCTCCAGGACGCCTTCTCCATTGACGGGGAACTGGTGCTATACGGCCAGCGCATCGTCGTCCCCGCCGCCCTACGGAAGCGCACGCTGGCCCGCCTCCACGACAGCCACCGCGGTCTTCGTCTTATAATAAGCAAGCCGCTCAGGCGAGGGTTCGAATCCCAGTAGGAGAGTTTAATTTCATATGTCATAATGACACAAAAATTTGTCGGAAGACTAGCCTGCATAAAAGATTTGATGCAATACAGTACATACCGTGTCACGCGGGCGCCCTCGGTGGAACAATCAGGCCGTGAACTAAGTCGTTCCATTTTGAAGGGTCGTCGTG
>NC_134810.1:27123944-27131444 GCF_046742065.1 Oratosquilla oratoria
AAATGATCTGATTGGATGCCCCCAATGAATTTCTGCTCGTACCTCCGATGGGTATTGTAGATGGGGAAGTTAATTTTGGTTGCTTGGAGAAGGGAGGGTTTGATGGCGCTTTTGGGGTGAGGCGTTTACTGCTGTGGTATAGTCGATTAACTTCATTATATTCTATATGGTTTCGACCCCGAGCGAAGATCCTTTTCTTTGGTTGGGAGGGTTGGGGGTGTTTGGGGCGGGTCAGGAGACGGGTGGGATTGGTCTATGAATGCGTGTGTGTGGTGGACAAGAGTGTGTGGGATGTTGTACAGAAGGTTCTTGTTCTTTACAAAGGGAGTGGGTAAGGGGTTTAATTACCGGTTCCAGTAGCACAGATGAGTAGGTTGTAGGAGTTTGTGTAGTTCTTGTATCATGTAAGTGGTCTCTCTTGGTGCGGTCGTTCGTGTGGAACCATTAGGGGGGGGGGTTGTTCGTCTGATGGAGTTTAGTGTTTCAATATATGCGACTACAGGTCTGATCCCCCTATCGTACTCGTTTTCGAGCATCTCTGACACTGATGCGTTTCGAGTCTCTAAGACAAAGGGGCTTCTTTTTTTCAAATTGGTACATTGTACAGTTTGAGGATGACCTTGATTGCAGTTTGTGCATCTGGCTGGGTTTAGACACAGGTTACCATGTGTGAGGGTTGAGTAATAGACACATACGCTTGCTAGACAACGAGATCGTTGTTTGGTGTATTCAAAGAGCTGTTAGCGGTGTGGGCGTTAGATAGTATCTTTCTTCTCCGTATCTTGTGTAACCTACAGTTAGGTAGTTGTAGTTGACTGAAGGTCACCATTAGCGTGGGGGTATTGATCTTTTTGCATTTATGGTTTTCTTAATCCAATATACTTTTATTTTATTTGTTATCGTCTTACTATTTTGGTTTTGATCGTGTTGCTGCATTGCTTCTGACCCAGGGGGGCAGTGGGCGAGATCCAGGGATGACCCGTCATCCAGGAGGAGCCAAGAAAAGAAGGAGGGATGGGGGTCAATGGGAGTGGAGTATGTGGGGATGGAATGGGTGGGAGTGGAATTATGCCTTTGACTTTGGCAACCCCCCTTGTAAGGGGTAAAAAGCCGTTGGTATATGTATGTACTATTATTTTCATTAATTCTTCTTTCGCGTCGTATCGTAGTGGTGGAATGTGGACTGCCTCCTCACTGGTGTTTAATTTCTACGTGTTGTTCTTTGGGTTTAAGTGCTTGCTAGAGTTATTGAGGCACTCCGTATGGAGTGAGTGTGAGTAGGGTGGATCCTGAATAAGGCTGCTCAGTTGTGTAGGGTCGTGTTGAGTTGTGCTATTCTTGAGTCACAGGGGTCTACACCACCATCCGTACGGTTTGTGACAAAGAACTTTTTAATATAGGTATTCGGTATGTGAATCTAATATTCGTTTTATCCATAGGCCCAACGTTTTTATCACAAGACCGAGGTTTATCTGGAAAGGAGGGAAATAAAGGGATTTCTCATGACATACTTGCATTATTTGCCTGTAATAAGTTAGGTAGGTTTTGGTTAATCTTTCTGAAGGTGTTGTTTTTCCTTGTCTACTGCCCCACTCACGTAAAAAGAAGAAGAAAAAACGCTTAATGTAACTTAGTAGTAAGCCGAACAAAAGTTTATTGACCTATACATATCCACATATTTCTTATATACATCCTAATAAGGACTTGTTGTATGATGCTCTCTCCGCATGGGATGTTAACTGCACAAATTCTAATTTGTCGACTTTATAGGGAATTTAGTCACATGCCTACGGACTAATCTCCTCAAAATAAATAAATAGATAAATAAATTACATGAAATAAAAAGATAAATAGATAAATAAATAAACTAATCAATAAAAAAAATCAATAATGCTGTGATGAAAGGGTATATTCTAGCAATCGAAATCAGATTTTAATTGTTTTAATCTGTAAGTTCAATCTTATTTTGTTTACTCTTTTACGATAGCATAGAATTCTTTTCCAACAGGTTCTCTTCTGGCGATTTTCGAGCCACTGAATTAGACTTAGCTTATTTGAACTGTCAAAAATCATCATGGCACATGGAATGTATGGACAACCACAGCGTCGAAATATCATGGGAGAGTAACACTGTCACCCAAAGTGTCGTGGGAAGGAATTCGAAATATAAAAAATCAGGAAAGGGAGCATCAAGGGGTAATATTTCAGTGGTTTGAGATTTTTGGATGAAACTATCATCATGTCAGAAACACCAGAGGACTTGCTAAATAAGTTAAATTATTTCAAGAAGGAAGATCTTAAAACAGGTTTGAAAATTAATAAAAGAAAAACTAAAATAATGTTCATTTCCAAAGTTCAAAATAAAACAGTAATAATCGACGATGAGAATCTAAAAAAAAAAAAAACGAAAAGTATAGTTATATAACTCAAATTACAAAACTTACTCATCATAAATGTTGGTAAACATGAAAACATAATGAAAAGTTCTCTACCTATAAATTTGAAATGCAAAGTTTATCATCAGTGCATACTCGCAGCTATGATCTACGTGCGTGAAACATGAAAACTAACGAGGGCGGTGTAAAAGAAACTAAGAAGTGCACAGAGGAGAACAGAAAGATAAATTGCGGGACAAACACTGAAAGACAGTAAGAGGGTGAGGGTAAGTTGGGCGAAAAAACAGATTGTGGTGAAATATATTGTGGACATGACGAAGGAGCGGAAGAGGAACTGAATTGTCAAGTAGCTACAAAGAAGTGTAACAGATAGGCCAGATGTTCTATTGACTGGACGCCACGAGATAGCAAGTGTGGGAAAGGGAGGCCAGACAGAAAGTAGAGAGACAAGACAGAGAGGTTTGCCGGAGTGGCGTGGCAGAGGTTGGCACAGTCAAGCGACTCACAGAAGTGGTTAGGAGAGTCCTTTGTTCAGTGTTTGTGTTGGTTTATCGGTGTTTGTGTTCTTACGTAATCATCTTTACCCACTTGTTTATACAAAATTGTGTACTTCAGGATATAATTCATATTTGGATGACCCATGTCCTGACACCGTATTGATCTAGCCCCCCTGTGTCTCTTGGCATAGTTGGTTTTGAACTCGCAAATATTTTAGTCACATACCCGTTCCATCAGTAGTTCAATTTAGGAAGTAGTAGTATTCAACTCTTTTTACAAACTTTTTGTGTTTTACGTCCATACCTTTTTTCCTACCTATTGTTCGACGTGTGAAATCTAAACGAAAGTGTAATGCACGCCCAGTGTTTATGATCGACAGGGAACTGAATTGTGTTCAGTTTGGTCCCATGTAACGTGATAAGATATGCGAGTTCATCAGTAAATTTCCCGGGCCAGACAAGACGAGACTGTCATGTGTCCATGTGTTGTTCTCTCTCAAGAATCGTCATTTATTTTTGCTTTCTACCAAGAGAGAGGTTTTGGGGGGTGACACTCGTGGGATTTTTTTTTTTTTTTTTTTTTTTTTTTTTTTTTTTTTTTTTTTTTTTTTTTTTTTTTTTTTTTTTTTTTTTTTTTTTTTTCTTTTAGCTCGGGCCCATAAAGACACCATACGCTGCAGCATTATATGAAAGTCATTAGAATAAAGATAAGAAATAATATTCACACATTTTCAACTTGCTCATGGCCATCGTATCCGTTTGTTTGAATTGTTGCAAAGACATATTACTGCGGTCTTCAGAATGCATCATGCCCGTTAGAGCCAAAGTGACATCACCCATTTATAGGCTGAACGCCTCTAAACTCCCCTTAGTCAGGAGGAACCGTGAACTGTGTGCTAAGACCAAGGTCAGCTCCTTTAGTATTTGGACTCTGTACGAATTTCTACCCTTTGCTCTGGTTTAGTCCGAGTTGTTTTTGTTTGAACAGCACCCAACCCCCAAGCATGGGTTATTGACTACATCTGTTGTGCAGTTAGTATCATAGGACCTGTGGACCTGTGGACCAAGTTACTCAGCATCTTTTCATGAAAGACGACTAATCTCTACATTAAAGTGAAAATAGATAAGTAAATAAGTTAATGAATAAATAAATAGATTTATAACCAAATAAATAAATGAATAAATAAATAAATAAATAAATAGATAGATAAATAAATAGATAAATGAATAAAATAAATCTATGTCCCACCACTTCGTTGTGATATCATCACCAAAAATGGAAGCGCTGTTTATAGCTCACAAAATACTAATAACCTATTTTGATAGCTATATCATAATAGTTTGGATAAGTCCATGGTTCTTTGATAAGGCAAAGATAGGTAAATCGTTCTAGTGGATAAACATGATGCTGATGTAAGTGGTCCCGTTTTTATTGGCCACTGAGGAAGCAAACAGAGTAGATATTCAAGTCAAATTTGATTACTTGAATAATTTTTTTTTTTTTTTTTTTTTTTGAAGAGAATAACAGTTACTGGACATCTCGCAGGATGTCAAGAAAGAAGATGATTTGGGGGATTTGTTAATAGACAGTAGAAGACTATATAATCACTTACGTTATAAGATAAAAGATGGAGTCCATGATTTGCAAAGGGTCAGGCGCGTCAATTGGTAACAAACACAAATAAACTGGTATGAAGAAACCTCATGCCTGAGGTGACCTTATCCATATTAATATAGTAACAGACTTTTTGCATTTCTGGCCTGGATAACGCCAGACAGTTTTATTCCAGCGATGAGTCAACTTAGGTCAAGCAAAGCCTCCATCGATAAAGACAGTACTCGAAATGATAGGCCTCACTTTTGATACTCGCATGACCTTTGGTTAAGGATCTGAGAACGAAACTAAATAAGAAAATTAGCATACCAAAATAAGTCATGCCTGGTTCCTCTTATTTCTTTCCGAGTCATCTTTTCACGTTAATGTGGTTCCAAGGTTACATCTCTAGCCGTCACTTCCCCATAGATCTCTTTCTCTTTTCTTGAACATGAGCAAGGCCTCTGTCTTCCCTTTATTGTACTTCATGTAAATAATGATATTGGTGATGACAATGATAATAGTAGTAACAACAACAACAAGGGTAAACAGAAGACGAAGAAGGGGGACAATACGAAGATAACGAAGAGGAAAAAAGAAGAGACGAAAAAGAATGCTCTTCTTATCTTGATGCAGGTCCCTCTTAACTGCATCGTTGCAAGTGAAGCCGATTGCCAAGTTAGCAACCAGACACTTGATTCCCACACAGGAAAACTCCCATGTACCTGCAGTCACCCCATCCTATAAACTCCCGTCCACGCTGTATACATGCATGAACATATATAAACTCCGCCTTTCACTTGATAGCCAGCACACGTCTTCCTGCAGACGAATTCCAATCAGCGCTTTGCTACTGTCATAGCCGTTTGACACTTCTTCAGGATGAGGTGTCTCTTGTTCATCCTAGTCGTCCTCCCTACTATTTTAGGTATGTTCTTCCTCACTTGACTTGACTTACCAGTTACTAGCACAGAATTTTAGGCAGATTTTCATGCTGTATTATAGACTATATGAAGTTGATGAATAAAGATACTTCATTTATGACATTCTTTAGCGAGGTCGAATGTGACCTTCCACCTACACAATGATTTCACATGCGAGTTTAAACTCACCTTATATTGACAATGAACACAGGCTCCGTTGACCATATGTAGACATTGGCCATTACAATATAAAGATACAGTTTGACCAAAGTTGTGGGCCGCACTTACTGGACGTGTGGTATAGCTTTCTTGCCATCGGTCACGACCTGCATTCATGATTTTCTCGACCAGTGGTTATCGAGCTTTGGAAGATGGACCCTTGTTCACAAGTTGGTCCACGAACCGAAAACTAGTGGGAGTTTGTGGATGGAAAACGATTATTCAATTGAGTGGCGAAGTGGTCTCTCCAGGAGGCTAAAGAACAGTAATACATAAGTATGAGATACATGTGAAAAAACAGGTGGAGACCCCCTGACCTAGACCATGTCATGGCCAACTAGTATTTCCTCCATTATTTCTCCTGCTAAGGAAAATATATCTTACATTAATGTCCCTTTCTTTTCCTTGGCTGATATAAAGCTTAAAGCGTCCTTATAACAGCCACAAAACTATGAGCGTTAACGAGTTTTTGTCAACAATATTTGCTATTTTTACGCATTTTTTGCAACTTTTTAGTGCGCATAACAACGCATGCGCCTATGCTGTGCACGTATTGCCTATAACATGTGACGAAATGGATCATAGTTAGTAAACGTTGTTGGCGAAAACTCGCAAACGTCCACGGTTCTGTGGCTGGCGGGACGACGCGACGCCCGTACTTCAAAACTGATGTGGGCAATCTGTCCGTCAAATTTGCCACTGTAATATAAGAATAAATAAATAAATAGAATTTAAGTCTATCAGCCCCTCGCACATATTTCAATGCCATAACAATTTTCTTCTTCCATCTTCAATCGAGCCACTCTCCTACTTTCACGAATACTTCGAGGATTAATTAACCATTGTGTTGTTTCAATAGCCGAGTGCGAGCCCGGCTACTTTTCTTGCAGCAACGGATGGTGCTTCCACGAACGGTTAAAGTGTAACGCATACAATGACTGTCCCGATGGTGCCGACGAAAGCGACTGCAGTAAGTAGGACGATAATAACGTGGAGAGAATTTTACACAGTTACCAGGAAGTTCCCTACAATATTTCTCTATATCAGGTTTACTTCCTATATCCAATTAATCAATAAACAAATTCGTTCCCCCATATATCTCTCTGGGAGAAGGCCCACCCCAGGTAACCGGCAACAGCCACCGGATTAACCCATAAGTCACTCAAGTAAGAAGTAGTGTGTTGCTGCTGTCTGGCTATGGCTTGGGTGAGGCAGAGTAGGATGAAGTGTTCAGTGCATTTCGTGTGATGGTTGAATTCAATGTAGTTTGTTTCTGTGGCCAGCATTATTCAGTGTTGGCACTGTGTTGTGGTTCTGTTGGATGGTAACCAGAACACAGTCGTACAAGTATGATTCTTGCCACCCCCCCCCCCTCTCTCTCTCTCTCTCTCTCTCTCTCTCTCTCTCTCTCTCTCTCTCTCTCTCTCTCTCTCTCTCTCTCTCTCTCTCTCTCTCTCTCTCTCTCTCTCTCTCTCTCTCTCTCTCTCTCTCTCTCTCTCTCTCTCTCTCTCTCTCTCTCTCTCTCTCTCTCTCTCTCTCTCTCTCTCTCTCTCTCTCTCTCTCAATATTTGGGGAGGTTTGAAAAAGATGGATGTTTGGTGGTCGGGCTTCGACTGACTGGTGAATGACAGTGTTTTTGCATGGCTGTGTTGTGTGGCGCAGGTGTTAGGTTGTTTATGTATCAAGGTATGATATACTGCCGGTGTAATTTGTTACTACATTCAGTTGTGTTTATGTGGCGTAATGAAATGGGCGAGTAGAGTTGAGGATTCTTGCAGAAAACTGTGTATCTTATTTTCACGTGATGGTCTATGGGGACAATCTTGATTTCTGTTTACGGGTGCTCTTTTAGCGTGGTTTTGGTGCGTCTT
>NC_134810.1:27133944-27171444 GCF_046742065.1 Oratosquilla oratoria
AATCAGCCATCCAGAGTCCCCTGCTGAACAAAGGCCTTCTTCATAGCATTCCATGATTCACACGATCGCTCCAACCTCTGCCATGTCACTCCTGCAAACTTCTCAATCTCATCTCTCCACCTTCTGTCTGGTCTCCCTCTTCCACCCTTCCCATCTCGCGGCGTCCACTCAGTAACATACTTGCTCCATCGCTCATCAGTCGTTCGCACTAACTTACCTGCCCAATTCTACTTCCTCTATTTTACCGCCTCCACAATATCTTTCACTCTAGCCTGCTCTCTCACCCAACTTGCTCTCTTTCGGTCTCTCACCGTTATTCCCGTCATTGATCTCTCCATTCTCCTCTGTGCAGTCCTTAGCTTTGTTTCCATCGCCCTCGTCAGTTTCCAAGTCTCATACCCGTAGATTATTGCTGGCAGAATGCATTGATTGTAAACCTTACGGCTCAAACATAAAGGTAGAGAGTCTCTCACGATTTTTCTATACTTACCAAACACTTTCCAACCAATTGTAATACGTCTTCTTTTTTCAGTATCATGATCTTTGGTCACTTTCACCATCTGTCCTAAATGATTATACTCTTCAACTTCTTCAAAACTCTCACCATCAATCATAATCTCTTTACTTTGAACTTTCGTGTTGAACATTACTTTGGTTTTACTCTTATTCATTTCTAAACCTACTTTGAGACTTTCCTTGTTCAGATCACTCAGCATATCTCATAAGTCTTCTGTTCTTTCTGGAATAAAAATAATGTCATCCGCAAATCTTAGGTGGTTCAAATATTTGGCATTAATCTTCAAACCTTTCTCTTCCCAACTCAACCTTTGAAAATCTCTTCCAAGCAAGCTATAAATAGTTTTGGTGAAATTATATCGCCTTGCTGTACTCCTTTCTCGATCTTGATCTCTTTTGTATCTTTATGTAGTCGAATTATAGCGGTACCTTTCTCAAAAATATTTTCTAAAACCCTTACGATCTGTTCGTTTGTACCCTAATTGCGTAGCGAGTTTAGTATTGTCATTTCTTCTACCGAGTCAAAGGCCTTCTCGTAACCTACAAATGCTAAACAAAAGGTATATTGTATTTTGTCGTTTTCTCGATTAGTTGGCTTATCGCCTGCAAATGGTCTAGAGTCGAGTATCCCCTCCTGAAGCCTGCTTGTTCTCTCGGTTGGTTTCCATCTAAAACTTGACTTAGTTTATTTGTAGGATCTTTGAGAATATTTTATATACATTTGATAGCAAGCTGTTGATAGGTCCTTTTTTATGAAGCAAAATCACTATAGCATTGCACCACGATTCAAGAACGCTTTCTTGACGTATGCACTGGGTGTACAACTAAGCTAACTTAATATGAACTTTTTTCCCTGCGTCTTTCAACAGATCTATCGATATAGCATCTTCCCAGGTGCTTTTACTTGTTTTATATTTTTAGAATAAATTCTAATTCTTCCTTTGTAATCTCTGGTACACTATTAACGTCTACACATGAATTCATTGACTCAACTATGGTCTTCGACGAGTAAAGGTCTTGGTAAAATTTGTCTACTCATTTAACCATTCTGTCCCTACATTTAATGATTTCTCCATTTCTATCTTTCAAACATATCATTTGCTGTCTTCCTAAAGCATGTCTGCGCTCGGTCCTTTTAATACCTTTCCGAATATTTTTCTCTTTTTCATCCAAGTATCTCTTTCTTTTCTCTAATCTCTGCCTTTTGTTGATAAACTTCTTTGGTTCTACTCTTTCTATTTCGTCTCTCCTACTTTTAATCTACATGGTCCTTCTTCTTTCAATTAGGTTATATTTGTGATATTATAAGTTGTATTATTCATTTGTGTTTGTAAAAAATAAACAAAAGATAAGATAGGTTGGTGGAAATAACATAGAGGATAGAGTGAGTTTCTGGACCTGATCTGTAGACCAAGTACCGGCCCTTCGGGAATACACCTCTTTGCAGATTTTGGGGTGGTAGACCGGCTTTTCGACCGGCAGGCATCTGTGTCTTTTACATGGGATTCTCCGTCCTCCTTTGTCGGAATGTTGTGTAGAAACTATGTCCAAGAAAGCCCACATTGGACACTATTTTTTGACACCCCATGTCTTTATGATAACAGGCAACCGGAATTCCGTGTACGCGTAAAATTAGTTTCATACTTGTGCTTGTTATAGTCACAGAATACGCCTTATTTCTACTTAAATTTATGTGTGTTTTTTTCACCCTCGTGGCTGCAGAGGAATGCGGGGTTGGATACTTCCACTGCCCTGAGGGATATTGTATCGGCGACTACTTGGTCTGCAACGGCTACCAGGAGTGTTTTGCCACAGGCATTGATGAGAAGTATTGCGGTAAGGGAATCCAAATTCGCCCTCTGACGACATGACGACATGACGCCATGTCGCAGGAGGAGCTTCAACTCGCGTTTTCTATCTGACTACTTGACTGCAGTGACAAACATTATCTGGTCTATCATTCAGGACTTTTACGTTTGTTCTGACTGCCGAAAGGTGATCTTATTTAACCAGGGCGAAAAATGAACGTCAAAAAATTTAAAGAACAAACTAATGTTCGGTTCAGAGCCTTGCTTTTCTAATTACACGAATGACATATTTTAAAACAGAAGATTGGTAAGATGATCATCATTCATTTACTTTTCTTGTTTCTTGCCTATCTTCCTGCAGATAACCACACAGACACCTGCTCCGAAGGCTACATGTCTTGCCTGATGGGCAACTGTGTCCATAACACCTTAGCATGCGACGGTTGGTGGGACTGCCTGAGCGGCGATGACGAAGAATTTTGTGGTGGGTAGAGGAGTGTTGTAAACAGAACTTGAAATATGCTATTTGCAATGAAAAAGAGTAGATTATCTCTTTCATATACCATGTGTTTGTTAGATAAAAAATCCCAAATTCTGCCAAGAAATACTTACACAGCATTACGTACTAAGTGAAAAAATATGCCTATGATGATTTGGTAATATTTTGAATTTAGATACTCGTAGAATTATACCAGCTGCATTGGGAACAGGGAATATCATGCAGCAGCTTGGATAAGAAAAATGAGGGTTGGGAGCCTCATGTGGTTTCTAAAATTTCCCTTCAATGGTCAACAGACGCATGCAAAGCGGGATCGTTCCATTGCAACGATGGTTCTTGCGTACCGCTGGATTATGTCTGTGACGGCTTTCCGAACTGTGCGGGACACGAGGACGAAGACAAATGCGACGGTGAGTGAGCTCTTCGGTGCAGGTAATACGGAGGGTTTGGTTCACAAAGTATCCCGGTAACGGAGGTCTTAATCCCGTGACAAACTGATTAATGGCGACACTAATCGGGTTAACACTACAACTCTTTCTAAGTCATCTAGCTCAGCTAAGATGAGGGAATGCTTTCGTCGCTCTAAGTCATAGTTACACACCAACCTGAACAACACTTGCCGAGTTAACAATTTAATCTTTTACTCACACAACGTTGATCCATTGTTCTCTTGTAGAAACATATTCATTGACGTGAACTTATGCCATCTTCTTCTGTCTTGTGCTATGTTCTTCCAGTCTAACCAGTTGGCTACCCTTGTATTCTGCAAATCACGTTTTATGTTCTCTTCCCATCTCTTCCAAGGATCCGCAGGTAGTCTTTTGCGACCCCAAACACATCCAATCCAACATTCTTTTCTGCAATGACCCTTCCTGTATCTTGGTCATGTGTTTTTTGAAGACGAGATGGTCGAGTGGAAAAGATGGTAGAGAAACACGGGTTGGGTCAGGAACACTCTCAAGAAGACTTGTAGTCAAAACGTTAGTAATGTAGTGTTCCTGATCTAACCCGTGTTTCCTACCAAATTTACCTTCAGTCCGATGTCCAACCCATCTCCGTCTTCTGTTTCTCGCATCTGCATACACCTCCCAGTGTTTCCCGTTGTGTCTCCTCCTTTGTCCCGTTTCTGCATCAAGGATTAAGCCCAGGTTCTTCCTATCCCCGTACTATAAGAGAGAGAGAAAAGAAAGAATCAACTTATGTACCATCTTATCTCTTTCAACACCATAGCACGTTCTCTCAATATTCCCCTCACCGTCACTTACTACACTACTGTCTTCCACAGCATATTCATGTAGTTATTAAATTTTTCGTGACGAACGGCATCTCCCAACGCCTACGGTCTCTCTGATATGCCTACTTCCTGAATTCCAGAACCCAACTATCTTTCTTCCCCCTCCACCAGGGCACTGTTACAACGACTACCATCCCTGTGATGACCACGCTTGCATTCACCCATCGTGGGTGTGCGATGGGTTCCCTGACTGTAGTGGCGGAGAGGACGAGCGGGATTGTCCAAGTGAGTAAGAAATCGATATTTCTAAGTTTTGTTGATGTCTGTACAAATGTAACTATAGAAGAAGTCGTCGCCGATCCTGCTCCGTGCTTCATTACTTGCCTGTATCTATTGGTCTTTCTCGATTTTTGCATATCTGGTCAAGGCAATCTTTTGTATACTTTTTAGGCGATGCGTCTGTATGGCTGATTGGTACATACATACATACATACATACATACATATACCAAGGCTTTTTCCCCCTTACAAGGGAGGTAGCCAAAAAGGAAAAGGCATAAAATCATTCCCACCCATTCCATCCCTGCATACACTCCACACCGCTCCCCCTCCCTCTTCCCTCTTATCTTAGCACCTCCTGGATGACGGGTCATCCCTGCACCTTGTCCACTGCCCTGGGTCAGAAGCAGTGTCGCAAGACACAGCACATCCACAGCAAGACCGCTTCATTAAATCGGAGACCCCCTCTCTCCGTCCCCCCATGCATAAAAGGAGAAGACGGGAGAAATCCCTTCGGTCTGCGTCAAATTTTGCTCACACATACTACTTCACCCCCCATCCCCCCTCCCATTCCACTTCTTGTATCACATCATCATCCATATACAACCATTCTCCATTCACCCCTGTCTTCTATCCTATCCCGTCCTTCCTCAACAGACATTCCCCTCTTTCCCAAAGCCCCCCTTACCCTATCCAACCACCTCTTCCTAGGACGTCTCCTCATGTTCACTCCCTCCACATCTGCCTTCCATACCTCTTTTACTAGTCTTTCTTCACTCATTCTTTCCATGTGTCAAAACCATTCTGATACTCTTTCATCATCCCTATCTCCCAACTCCTTTTCCACCCCTGTTCTTCTCCTCACCTCCTCATATCTCATTCTATCTAGCCTACTAACCCCCATCATTCTTCTCAGACACCTCATCTCAAACACATTCAAACTCCTTCTCTCTTCCTCTCTTATGTTCCATGTTTCTGCCCCATACAGTGCTGTTGGCACAATCACTCCTTCATATAGTCACCTCTTAGCATCCATTCCCAAATGTCTATTCCTCATTACACTTTTTAATCCACCAAGGCATTTACTCGCTTCTCTCAATCTACATTCTACCTCCACCTTCACTCCACCTTTTCCTGCCACATTTGCACCCAAGTATCTAAAACTATCCACTTCCTCCAGTCGCTCTCCCTTACCAAGTATCTAAAACTATCCACTTCCTCCAGTCGCTCTCCCTTAATGCTCACTTCCAGTCTACTGCCACTTTCACCCCTTGTACATCTCATCACCTTACTTTTACCCACATTTATCTTCAGCTTTCTTCTATCACACACTCTCCCAAACTCTGTCACCAACTTCCTCAATCCCTCCTCCGATCCTGCCACAAGCGCAGTGTCGTCCGCAAACAACAGCTGGCTCACCTCCCACTTCTCTCCATTTTCTTTAACCATCTCCAATCCCTGACCCACTACCCTTGCATTTACCTCTCGCACTGATTGGTGATGGGAATTAGGTACCTTCTCACTGGGGGAACTCTTTTGTTTTTATTGGTGATTCCATAGTCAACGAAGCTTTGCTGTTCAACCCAGGGCTTTCTCGTCACCAGAAGAATCTGTGAAATGGCGAGGCCCATATAGCCTTGAATTATCTCTTGCACTCATTGTATTATAATATATCGACTTTTCTCATTATATTCCTCAAAACAACTCATCGATCTCTACACGAAATAACATTTAACGGTCTTCATTCTATCATCTTGCAGAGTAAGTTCAAACAATCAAGGTTTCATAATTTTGGTGCTTCCTTGGTACTAACAGTCAATGCTATACAATAAATTTTATCCAAGTGTATCGTCGTATCACTGCCTCTTATACCAAAGAAACCACACCGATAGGTGCCTCCTTGGTGAAGTTGGATTTTGCTAAACAATATGATATGTACTCTAACTGTCACATTAGTCCAAACTGAGATACTAATTTTCGCCTCTGCAGGCAACCAGACCTTCACCTCCCTGCAAAAGAAGCGGAAGGATAGAATTCCTGGCGTGAGAGGGCGTCGCCTTAGTGAGGTCCTCGAATAGTGAGGGGTTCTTGAAAAGACGCCAGCCGAGTCGCGTCATCGCTTCGACCACTTATGCAACGCTGACACCATCCACTCCTTTCCATATACACCTTATCTTCGTTCCTATTCATGACGCATTGACAGCATGTTTTAAGTAGTTACTATCTTAGGGACTTTAGTGACATCAGGATCAAGTCACTCAGCATTCTTTTGTGTGTGGACACTAACTTCCATTTATAAAAGAATCCCGATATCCTTTAATTTTCACTATCCCTCCTTAAACCCTTCCATTGCCATCTCTGTGACTTCACCTCTTGTTGGGATATTGTCCCCAAAGACTGAAGCACTGGCTGTTACTGAAAAAATGCCCTGGTCATTTTGTGTTACTAGAGTTTGTGTGGCCCATTGTTACTAGACAGTTTTACAGAGTATCTCTTTCACATCCACTCCACAGGCACAACATAGAGAACTACTGGCCGACATCCCAGTTCACACAGTTTCAACATTGAAAAATGTATATCTTATGTCATGTGCAAGAAAAACTTGTATAATTTTTACTAGGTAGTATGAAAATTCTTCATAGATAACACTAAATTAAAAAGTGTATACTTGTACAAGTCCCTCAATATATATGTTTATAAAAACATAAGATATGGCTACAGTGATTTTTCAACTCCTTTTAAATCTCGCGACACAATGAGACAGGTATTGGAATGATCGAAGTACACCATCAGTATTTAAGGTTGGATTTGTTCCTTTAAAAAAAAGCAAATCATAAGAATATCTTGATTAGTTAGGAAATAATATATTGACGTTATTGTCAGTAGTATATTTTGTCATGTTTTTCAAAATATTTGGAAAGTTTTTATATATATTTGTTATACAGCTTTCATATCCACACTGTCCAACGACCCATGTGTGAAGGGAAATCAACAATCTTCAAAACACCTGAGAATCATTGATTTTTCTGACAAATAAATCTTGAAAGTGCTGCATGTGGTTCTGATGCAATTTTATTGTCATGGTTTCAGAAACTGAAGACATTTATTGACATAAGGTACATTCAACTTAATAACATTAAACATGGTGTTAGTCCAAGATTTATACTGTATTCTTAACCTCTTTAATACGAGTCAAATTCTCGCGGGCAGCATTAGCTGCCTGATGTACGATGATGTATCACAATACTCACATTATAAGATATAAAGTTACAGCTGTAGTACTCGTTCTCTTTCACTCTGAATGTTAATAACCACAGAAAATATGCTCAGGCCAGTTTATAGAATATGAGGGCCACTCAGCTACAACTACTTAGACGTCATCCCACCGAAGAGGTTAAACAACTCTGCCTCCGGGAATCGAATTCTAAGTTGTACGGGATGGTTCTCCCGAATAAAAGAGTTTGTGAAACTAAGACTACGTACTACAACATACTAGTTGATGTTGGTGGATAGAAGAGAAATTCCAGAATATCCCTTTTGTACATCTTTCATGGCATGGTTGGTAGCGCCCTAGTTTTTGCTAAAGACGGACAGCCTAGGGATCAAGTTCCCGAGTCCAACAGTTATAACTCCACGAACTATATTTTGTTTGGGACAGTCGAACCTAACTACATGATGTTATTAAAGTTATGCAAATATATCTGTTGTTGTTGCATATAATATTTTTTACAAGAAATGTTCACGGGGATAGTACATCTGAAAATATTTCACACAAACAAGAAAAATATATGTGAATATTATTGTTTTTAGCTTTGTTGTAGGGTGGCTACATAGAATGATATTAACAGTGAAATTAAGTGTATTAAATCACAATTTGATAACTCTCGTACTGGGATTCGAGCCCTCGCCTTGGTGGCTTACTTATTATAAGACGAAGGCCGTACCATCGTGTCACGACGACCCTTCAAAATGGAATGACTTTGTTCACGGCCTAGTCTTTCCACCGAGGGCGCCCGCGAGACATGGTATGTACTGTATTGCATCAAATCCTTTATGCGGGCTAGACTTCCGGCAAGTTTTTGTGTCATTATGACATATGAAATTAAACTCTCCTACTGGGATTCGAACCCTGGATGTTTTGTTCTGAGTTTTGCTGGTTTGGATATGCGGTAAGAGTTAACGCGTTTGTTACGTATGTCCACAACTGTCAGTAAAGTAGTAGAGTTAGTGTCGTGGGAATGTGTCTGTGTGGCGGTGCCATTTGGGGTAACAGCTGGTGTATCCTCATGTGATGAAATGGAGTGAATTTGAGCGGTGGGACTAGAATTAATTGACGTTAAATCAAGTTCTGCTTGCTCGGCCACGTTGATGTGGTTGACCTTGTGGGAAGTTGCTGATGGCAATGCAGGGAGGAAATGATTAGTATAAATGATGCCATGTTCAGTATTATGTTGCTTCATCACTGTTAAGCCTATGAGGATATCAGCAGGAAAGTAAACGTCAGCTACGTGGGTGGTAACTGGAATGGCTGGACATTCATCTTTGAAGCTAATATCTAGGGAGAATTTACCAATGATTGGGAGTGGTACACCATCTACTTTGCAAAGGTTAACGTCGGTGGGTTCCAAAATGGTGACACGTTTTGTTTCAGTGCGGAATTTGTGGAAACTATGTACTGACATGATGTTAACTGGGGAATCCGTGTCGAGAAATATTGTCACTTTGGTGTTACTAGACTTAGCTTTGAAAGTTAAGGAATCGGAAGACATGTCTGGGATATCCAGGGTATGTACCAGTAGAGTTGAAGATTGAATATCTTGGTATGAAATCACTTTCCTGGATGTGCACTAAGTCTTTGTATTCTGTAGTCACAAAGGAGATGTGTTACGTGAATGCCTTGCAGGAGATGTGTTATGTGAATGTCTAGCAAGAGATGTATTACATGAATATCTAGCAGAAGATGTGTTACGTTAATGTCTAGCAGGAGAGAGATCTGGGGATTCTGGTCTGTGTTGCCTCTGTGCTAACAACCCACAGCAACGATTACTCGTGTGAAAATGTGTACAGTGATGCTCGCAGTATCAGTTCGGTTGTGACGTGTATCTGTGATAATACGTGTTAACAAGGTGCCCTAGTTTGTGGTAGTATGTACAAAACATTCGTGTTCTTGAAGGAGAGCGTTGTCGTGAGCGATCTCGAGTGCGTGATTTATGCCTTGATCTCGTGCTGTGTAAGGGGGACTGTGTGACCTGGGCTATCGTGTGTGTGGGTGGATACTGACTGATTTTGTATCTGAGTGATAACTTGGTCCGTGTCAGAGAATTTCCTGGGGATTTCGCCTAATGTGATACCTGGTGTGAATGGAATTGTGATAGCTTTCTGGAGCGTGTCTGGGTGTAATTAGGAGAGTGGGTGAAAGTATACCATGAGGGATACTACGTGTTCCAATGGAATTTTGTTGTCTGAGATCTGGTCTAAGTTTTTAAGCTTTCTCTGAGTTCGCTCTTAAATGCTGAAGCTATTTTGACAGCTTTTTCTTTAGTGGTGTGTGGGCCATGATTGTAAGTTTTTCCCAAAGAGTATAGGGAGGAAAGTGCTCCAAATGACTCAAAAGCAGCAAATGACTTTTTGATTTGTTCCACGAATTGATCATAGGATTTTGTCTCTTCAAATAAGTCAGACTGAAAGACGTCACCAGCTAATGTGTCATTCTTGTTTATTTTAAATGATAAGATGGATATCTTTGTTTTGTCACCTGTGGCATTCCTACGTAGTATTTCTGAGTGAACCTCAGTGAGGAAATTGTGTACAGGAATGTTCCTGCCGTTGAAGAGTGGTAATGTTGTCTCATCTTTGATGACTGTGATAAGATTTTGTGTTGTCATGGTGTTTTGAGTAGGAGGTGAATTTTCTGAAGAGTTGGTAGTAGAAGGAGGGGACATGGTTGGTGGAAACGTAGCTTGGCTTCGTGTATAGGGTCGGTATGTCGAGTCAGAGAGGGCTTTGGACACGTTCATGTATGGAATAAAAATGTGTGGAGACCGTTTTCCTTCTAGTTGCCACTGAGAACGGAAAAAATATGTACTTATCCAAGATAATACGGAATGTTAGTCTACGACGGTGGGGCGAAAAGATGGAAGGATACACTGCTGGAAACAGGGGGAGTAATTAGTGTATTGTTTTGGTGAGTTAGAAAATAAGTAACAAAAATGTGCAGATATATAATGAGAAAATAAGAGAAATTAATGTGGAGATTCTTGCGCAGCTAGATGCGGGGGTGGGGACCGTTGGCTCGTAAAAGATTATCGTTAGAGCGTTGTAGTGTTGGCTAGTAGAAGTTGATCGTTGGAGCGTTGTAGTGTCGGCTCGTAGGTGATAGTTGGAGCGTTGTAGCATTGGTTGTTGGTGCAGTGACGTGAGGAGCGCGATGCCATGTTGGAGAAAGGGGGGTTCGTCCAACTCGTGCGATGGTGGAGAAGGGTGGTCGTTCAACTCGTGCGATGGTAGAGAATGCCTCGGAGGGGGATTTCCTCGTAGATGCTGGATAGTGCCTCGGAGGGGATTTCCTCGTAGATGCTGGATAGTGCCTCGGAGGGGATTTCCTCGCCGTAGATACTGGAGGAATGTCTCAAAGGGAGGCTTCCTCGTCGTATACACTGGAGGATGCACAACGTACAAGTAGGACTCTTCGCTTCGTAGTAGGATGGTGGACAATGTCGCTATATGGGGTTACCTTGTAATGATGCTTGGCGATGCAGGGGTGAGGGGTCTATGCTTCGTGGCGATGCTGGATTTTGGCGAAGATTGTTAGCGTTGGAAAATGTAGAGTTGTGCCTCGGAGGAACATGTAGAGTCGGAGTTTCGTATCTCACCGCTATCCACCAGAATGTAGAGTGTAAGTTTAACTTCTATATTGGGTGAAAAATAAATCTGGGATTGTTCTATTTAGTGTGTCAGACAGCTCTCCGGCCTACAAATACAAGGCAACCTCCGTCCAAACTTCGTAGGGGGGGCTGGGTTGCCAGAATCATTAGAATGTACATATTTACAGGGTTGCCAAATTATGGTATAAGTAGGCTGTTACCATATTCGCATATAGAATATTTGAAAGGTTGGTCGCGTCGGATTCAGGCAGAGTTGTTTAACCTCTTCGTTAGGATGACGTCTAAGTAGTTGTAGCTGAGTGGCCCTCATATTCTATAAACTGGCCTGAGCATATTTTCTATGGTTATTAACATTCAGAGTGAAAGAGAACGAGTACTACAGCTGTAACTTTATATTTAATAATGTGAGTATTGTGATACATCATCGTACATCAGGCAGCTAATGCTGCCCACGAGAATTTGACTCGTATTAAAGAGGTTAAGAATACAGTATAAATCTTGGACTAACACTATGTTTAATGATATTAAGTTGAATGTATCTTATGTCAATAAATGTCTTCAGTTTCTGAAACCGTGACAACAAAATTGCATAAGAACCACATGCAGCACTTTCAAGATTTATTTGTCAGAATAATCAATGATTCTCAGGTGTTTTGAAGATTGTTGATTTCCCTTCACACATGGGTTGTTGGACAGTGTGGATATGAAAGCTGTATAACAAATATATACAAAACTTTCCAAATATTTTGAAAAACATGACAAAATATACTACTGACAATAACGTCAATATATTATTTCCTAACTAATCAAGATATTCTTATGATTTGCTTTCTTTTAAAGGAACCAATCCAACCTTAAATACTGATGGTGTACTTCGATCATTCCAATACCTGTCTCATTGTGTCGCGAGATTTAAAAGGAGTTGAAAAATCACTGTAGCCATATCTTATGTTTTTATAAACATATATATTGAGGGACTTGTACAAGTATACACTTTTTAATTTAGTGTTATCTATGAAGAATTTTCATACTACCTCGTAAAAATTATACAAGTTTTTCTTGCACATGACATAAGATATATATTTTTCAATGTTGAAACTGTGTGAACTGGAATGTCGGCCAGTAGTTCTCTATGTTGTGCCTGTGGAGTGGATGTGAAAGAGATACTCTGTAAAACTGTCTAGTAACAATGGGCCACACAAACTCTAGTCACAATGGGCCACACAAACTCTAGTAACAATGGGCCACACAAAATGACCAGGGCATTTTTTCAGTAACAGCCAGTGCTTCAGTCTTTGGGGACAATATCTCAACAAGAGGTGAAGTCACAGAGGTGGCAATGGAAGGGTTTAAGGAGGGATAGTGAAAATTAAAGGATATCGGGATTCTTTTATAAATGGAAGTTAGTGTCCACACACAAAAGAATGCTGAGTGACTTGATCCTGATGTTACTAAAGTCCCTAAAATAGTGACTACTTAAAACATGCTGTCAATGCGTCATGAATAGGAACAAAGATAAGGTGTATATGGAAAGGAGTGGATGGTTCAGCGTTGCATAAGTGGTCGAAGCGATGACGCGACTCGGCTGGCGTCTTTTCAAGAACCCCTCACTATTCGAGGACCTCACTAAGGCGACGCCCTCTCACGCCAGGAATTCTATCCTTCCGCTTCTTTTGCAGGGAGGTGAAGGTCTGGTTGCCTGCAGAGGCGAAAATTAGTATCTCTGGTTGGATTAATGTAACAGTTAGAGTACATATCATATTGTTAAACAAAACCCAACTTCACAAAAGAGGCACCTATCGATGTGGTCTCTTTGGTATAAGAGGCAGTGATACGACGATACACTTGGATAAAATTTATTGTATAGTATTGACTATTAGTACCGAGGAAGCACCAAAATTATGAAACCTTGAAGGTTTGAACTTACTCTGCAAGATGATAGAATGAAGACCGTTAAATGTTATTTCGTGTAGAGATCGATGACTTGTTTTGAGGAATATAATGAGAAAAGTCGATATATTATAATACAGTGAGTGCAAGAGATAATTCAAGGCTATGTGGGCCTCGCCATTTCACAGATTCTTCTGGTGACGAGAAAGCCCTGGGTTGCACAGCAAAGCTTCGTTGACTATGGAATCACTAATAAAAACAAAAGAGTTCCCCCAGTGAGAAGGTACCTAATTCCCAGCACCAATCAGTGCGAGAGGTAAATGCAAGGGTAGTGGGTCAGGGATTGGAGATGGTTAAAGAAAATGGAGAAAAGTGGGAGGTGAGCCAGCTGTTATTTGCGGACGACACTGCGCTTGTGGCAGGATCGGAGGAGGGATTGAGGAAGTTGGTGACAGAGTTTGGGAGAGTGTGTGATATAAGAAAGCTGAAGATAAATGTGGGTAAAAGTAAGGTGATGTGATGTACAAGGGATGAAAGTGGCAGTAGAATGGAAGTGAGCATTAAGGGAGAACGACTGGAGGAAGTGGGTTGTTTTAGATACTTGGGTGCAAATGTGGCAGGAAAAGGTGGAGTGAAGGTGGAGGTAGAATGTAGATTGAGAGAAGTGAGTAAATGCCTTGGTGGATTAAAAAGTGTAATGAGGAATAGACATTTGGGAATGGATGATAAGAGGAGACTGTATGAAGGAGTGATTGTGCCAACAGCACTGTATGGGGCAGAAACATGGAACATAAGAGAGGAAGAGAGAAGGAGTTTGAATGTGTTTGAGATGAGGTGTCTGAGAAGTATGATGGGGGTTACTAGGCTAGATAGAGTGAGAAATGAGGAGGTGAGGAGGAGAACAGGGGTGGAAAAGGAGTTGGGAGATAGGGTTGATGAAAGAGTATTAGGATGGATTGGACACATGGAAAGAATGAGTGAAGAAAGACTAGTAAAAGAGGTATGGAAGGCAGATGTGGAGGGAGTGAACATTAGGGACGTCCTAGGAAAAAGTGGATGGATGGGGTGAAGGGGGCTTTGGGGAAGAGGGGAATGTCTGTTGAGGAAGGACGGGAGAGGACAGAAGACAGGGGTGAATGGAGAATGGTGGTATATGGATGATGATGTGATACATGAGGTGGAATGGGAGGGGGGATGGGGGGTGAGGTAGTATGTGTGAGCAAAATTTGACGCAGCCCGAAGGGATTTCTCCCCGTCTTCTCCTTTTATGCATGGGGGGACGGAGAGGGGTGTCGCCGATTTAATGAAGCGGCCTTGCTGTGGATGTGCTGTGTCTTGCGACACTGCTTCTGACCCAGGGCAGTGGACAAGGTGCAGGGATGACCCGTCATCCAGGAGGTGCTAAGATAAGAGAGAAGAGGGAGGGGGAGGGGTGTGAAGTGTATTCAGGGATGGAATTGGTGGGAATGATTTTATGCCTTTTCCTTTTTGGCTACTTCCCTTGTAAGGGGGAAAAAGCCCTGGTATATGTATGTATGAATGTACCAATCAGCCATACAGACATATTGCCTAACAAGTTTACAAAAGGTTGCCTTGAACAGATATGCAAAAATCGAGAAAGACCAGTAGGTACAGGCAAGTAATGAAGCACGGAGCAGGATCGGCGACGACTTCTTCTATAGTTACATTTGTACAGACATCAACAAAACTTAGAAACATCGATTTCTTACTCACTTGGACAATCCCACTCGTCCTCTCCGCCACTACAGTCAGGGTACCCATCGCACACCCACGATGGGTGAATGCAAACGTGGTCATCACAGGGATAGTAGTCGTTGTAACAGTGCCCTGGTGGAGGGGGAAGAAAGATAGTTGGGTTCTGGAATTCAGGAAGTAGGCATATCAGACAGACCGTAGGCGTTGGGAGATGCCGTTCGTCTCGAAAGTTTTAATAACTACAGGAATATGCTGCGGAAGACAGTAGTGTAGTGAGTGACGGTGAGGGGAATATTGAGAGAACGTGCTATGGTGTTGAAAGAGATAAGATGGTACATAAGTTGATTCTTTCTTTTCTCTCTCTCTTTTAGTACGGGAATAGGAAGAACCTGGGCTTAATCCTTGATACAGAAACGGGACAAAGGTGGAGACACAACTGGAAACACTGGGAGGTGTATGCAGGTACGAGAAACAGAAGACGGAGATGGGCTGGACATAGGACTGAGGGTAATGTGGTAGGAAACACGGGTTAGATCAGGAACACTACATTACTAACGTTTTGATTACAAATCTTCTTGAGATTGTTCCTGACCCAACCCGTGTTTCTCTACCATCTTTTCCACTCGACCATCTCGTCTTCAAAAAACACATGACCAAGATACAGGAAGGGTCATTACAGAAAAGAATGTTGGATCGGATGTGTTTGGGGTGGCAAAGGACTACCTGCGGAACCTTGGAAGAGATGGGAAGAGAACATAAAGTGTGATTTGCAGAATACAAGGGTAACCAACTGGTTAGACTGGAAGAACATAGCACAAGACAGAAGAAGATGGCATAAGTTCACGTCAATGAATATGTTTCTACAAGAGAACAATGGATCACCGTTGTGTGAGTAAAAGATTAAATTGTTAACTCGGCAAGTGTTGTCAGGTTGGTGTGTAACTATGACTTAGAGCGACGAAAGCATTCCCTCATCTTAGCTGAGCTAGATAACTTAGAAAGAGTTGAAGTGTTAACCCGATTAGTGTCGCCATTAATCACTTTGTCACGGGATTATGATCTCCGTTACCGGGATACTTTGTGAACCAAACCCTCCGTATTATCTGCACCGAAGAGCTCACTCACCGTCGCATTTGTCTTCGTCCTCGTATCCCGCACAGTCCGGAAAGCCGTCACAGAGATACTCCAGCGGTTGGCAAGAACCATCGTTGCAAAGGAACGATCCCACTTGGCATGCATCTGTTGACCATTGAAGGGAAATTTCAGAAACCGCATGAGGCTCCCAACCCTCACTTTTCTTATCCAAGCTGCTGCATGATATTCCCTTTGCCCAATGCAGCTGATATAATTCTACGAGTATCTAAATTCAAAATATTACCAAATCATAGGCATATTTTTTCACTTAGTACGTAATGCTGTGCAAGTATTTCTTGGCAGAATTTGGATTTTTTTTATCTAACAAACACATGGTATATGAAAGAGATAATCTATTCTTTTTCACTGCAAATAGCATATTTCAAGTTCTGTTTACAACACTCCTCTACCCACCACAAAATTCTTCGTCGTCGCCGCTCAGGCAGTCCCACATACCGTCGCATGCTAAGGCGTTATGGACACAGTTGCCCATCAGGCAAGACATGTAGCCTTCGGAGCAGGTGTCTGTGTGGTTATCTGCAGGAAGATACGCAAGAAACAAGAAAAGTAAATGAATGATGATCATCTTACCAATCTTCTGTTTTAAAATATATGTCATTCGTGTAATTAGAAAAACAAGGCTCTGAACCGAACATTAGTTTGTTCTTTAAACTTTTTGACGTTCATTTTTCTCCCTGGTTGAATAAGGTTACCTTTCGGCAGTCAGAACTAACGCAAAAGTCGTGAATGATAGACCGGATAATGTTTGTCACTGCAGTCAAGTAGTCAGATAGAAAACGCGAGTTGAAGCTCCTCCTGCGACATGGCGTCATGTCGTCATGTCGTCAGAGGGCGAATTTGGATTCTCTTACCGCAGTACTTCTCATCAATGCCTGTGACAAAACAATCCTGGTAGCCATCGCAGACCAAGTAGTCGCCGATACAATATCCCTCAGGGCAGTGGAAGTGTCCAACCCCGCATTCCTCTGCAGCCACGAAGGTAAAAAAAACACAAATTTAAGTAGAAATAAGGCAGATTCTGTGACTATAACAAGCACAAGTATGAAACTAATTTTACGCGTGCACGGAATTCCGGTTGCCTGTTATCATAAAGACATGGGGTGTCAAAAAATAGTGTCCAATGTGGGCATTCTTGGGTACAGTTACTACAAAATATTCCCACAAAGGAGGATGGAGAATCCCATGTAAAAGACACAGATGCCTGCCGGTCAAAAAGCCGGTCTACCGCCCCCAAATCTACAGAGGTGTATTCCCGAGGGGCCGGTACTTGGTCTCCAGATCAGGTCCAGAAACGTACTCTATCCTCTATGTTATTTCCACCAACCTATCTTATCTTTTGTTTATTTTCTACAAACACAGATGAATAATACACCTTACATCACAAATATAACCTAATTGAAAGAAGAAGGACCATGTAGATTAAAAGTAGGAGAGACGAAACAGAAAGAGTAGAACCAAAGAAGTTTATCAACAAAAGGCAGAGATTAGAGAAAAGAAATAGAAACATGGATGAAAAAGAGAAAAATATTCGGAAAGGTAAAAGTATTAAAAGGACCGAGCGCAGACATGCTTTAGGAAGCCAGCAAATTATATGTTTGAAAGATAGATATGGAGAAATCATTAAATGTAGGGACAGATTGGTTAAATGAGTAGAATTTTTTTTACCAAGACCTTTACTCGTCGTAGACGTTAATAGTGTACCAGAGATTACAAAGGAAGAAGTAGAATTTACTTTAAAAATATAAAATAAGTAAAAGCACCTGGGAAAGATGCTATATCGATAGAGCTGTTGAAAGACAAAGGGAAAAAAGTTCATATTAAGTTAGTTTTAGCTGTACTCCCAGTGCATACGTCAAGAAAGCGTTCTTGAATCGTGGTACAATGCTTTAGTGATTTTGCTTCATAAAAAAAGACCTATCAACAGCTTGCTATCAAATGTATATAAAATATTCTCCAAGATCCTACAAATAGACTAAGTCAAGTTTTAGATGGAAACCAACCGAGAGAACAAGCAGGCTTCAGGAGGGGATACTCGACTCTAGACCATTTGCAGGCGATGAGCCAACTAATCGAGAAAACGATAAAATACAATATAACTTTTGTTTAGCTTTTGTAGATTACGAGAAGGCCTTTGACTCGGTAGAAGAAATGGCAATACTAAACTCGCTACACAATCAGGGTACAAATGAACAGATCGTAAGGGTTTTAGAAAATATTTTTGAGAAAGGTACCGCTATAATTCGACTACATAAAGATACAAAAGAGATCAAGATCGAGAAAGGAATATAGCAAGGCGATATAATTTCACCCTAATTATTTACAGCTTGCTTGGAAGAGATTTTCAGAAGCTTGAGTTGGGAAGAGAAAGGTTTGAAGATTAATGCCAAATATTTGAACCACCTAAGATTTGCGGATGACATTATTGTTATTCCAGAAAGAGAAGAAGACTTATAAGATATGCTGAGTGATCTGAACAAGGAAAGTCTCAAAGTAGGTTTAGAAATGAATAAGAGTAAAACCAAAGTAATATTCAACACCAAAGTTGAAAGTAAAGAGATTATGATTGATGGTGAGAGTTTTGAAGAAGTTGAAGAGTATAATCATTTAGGACAGATGGTGAAAGTGACCAATGATCATGATAATGAAAAAAGAAGACGTATTACAATTGGTTGGAAAGTGTTTGGTAAGTATAAAAAAAATCGTGAGAGGCTCTCTACCTTTATGTTTGAGCCGTAAGGTTTACAATCAATGCATTCTGCCAGCAATAATCTACGGGTATGAGACATGGAAACTGACGAAGGCGATGGAAACAAAGCTAAGGACTACACAGAGGAGAATGGAGAGATCAATGACGGGAATAACGGTGAGAGACCGAAAGAGAGCAAGTTGGGTGAGAGAGCAGGCTAGAGTCATATTGTCATTTCATGTTCTGCCAATCTAGTGTTCAGGTCTCTCCCGGTTTGACCCAAGTAAACCAAATCACAATCTTTGCAGGGCAAACAATAAACACCAGGTGACTCAACTTCCTTCGGTTTTTGTTGAACGTTCACAATTTGCTTACGCACGGTGTTAGGATAGTGATAGGCAATAGTGAGACGTTCATGAGGAAACAATTTAGTAGAAGAACTGATGGTATTATTAAATGGAATTTTTAAAATGTCCTTAAAGGAGCGGTGAAAACTTGAGGGGACGGAAGTTTTAAAATGGTTGGCCCTAGCCTTACTGAGGGCTTGATCCAGAAACAAAAACCGAAGGAAGTTGAGTCACCTGGTGTTTATTGTTTGCCCTGCAAAGATTGTGATTTGGTTTACTTGGGTCAAACCGGGAGAGACCTGAACACTAGATTGGCAGAACGTAAAAGGTCAATTAGGTATGGGCAAGAAAATTCGGCTGTATTTCTTCATGTCAAAAATAAGAATCATTCTTTCGACTGGGGTAAGGCCAGATTAGTGTTCAAGTCCCACTGCGGTTTCAGGAGGAAAATAGTCGAATCAGCATTAATTGAGGAATGCCCTAATATTAATATTTCTAAAGGGCAGTGGACACCTGACATAATCTCACGCGCAGCAGTAGCCAAGTTGATGCGGACGCTACATCCTCCCCTCTCCTCACCTCCTCCCTCCTCCGCCACCCCAGTTTGCCCCGCGCCTGAGTGAGGTCAACTGTCCACATCTCTTCTTACTGCAGTTTATAAGTCCCCTCTGTTCTCTATCTTATGTACTTTCCTGAAGAGGGCTACAGTTGATAGCCGAAATATAGGATTTTTCTTTATTCGAAGTTTATTCTTTCTCCAACTGTGGGTTCCTGTGTGTAATATACATACATGTATACAAAATATATATATATATATATATATATATGTATATATATGTATATATATATATATATATATGTGTGTGTGTGTGTGTGTGTGTGTGTGTGTGTGTGTGTGTGTGTGTGTGTGTGTGTGTGTGTGTGTTGTGTGTGTGCGTGCGTGTGTGTGTGTGCGTGCGTGTGTGTGTGTGTGTGTGTGTGTGTGTGTGTGTGTGTGTGTGTGTGTGTGTGTGTGTGTGTGTGTGTGTTTGTGTGTGTGTGAGTGTATTGTGTGTGTGTGTGTGTGTGTGTGTGTGTGTGTGTGTGTGTGTGTGTGTGTGTGTGTGTGTGTGTGTGTGTGTGTGTGTGTGTGTGTGTGTGTGTGTGTGTGTGTGTGTGTGTGTGTGTGTGTGTGTGTGTGTGTGTGTGTATACCAAAAGAATAAAAGATCATTGTAAAGTTAAACACAAATGAGCCATATGATAAAGTTCCTAGATACATATCATAAAAAAGGTCATGGAGACAGACATTCACAGCAGCAAGAAATGGCCACCAAACCTGTTAGCTAGTAGACAGTGCCAATTAATGAAAATGAAAAGAAATAACAAAAAGACTAAGGGACAATAATCTCACCTAGGTTGTTCAACGTCTTCATGAGTGATCTCCCAACACCAGATAAAAAAAAAATAAAAAAATAAAAAAAAAAATCATCCACACAAATGACCTGACGACAAAATAACTGATAAGAACACTCAAGCCTACATAATCAAACTAGAACAATGGATTAGAATCAATATAATAGAGGCCTTCCCTCAAATATCATTAGTAACACTACTCACTCCAGACAACCATGTATCAGATGGGTGAGAGAGTATGCTAGAATGAAATTAATAGCCAAACCGTTCCATTGGAAAAGAACCCCAAAATTCTGGACCTCACTTTCGATACTCACCTAACCTTTAACCCACACATGAAATATCTAATAGTATAAATCTACAAGAAAATAGATACATTAAAAATAGTTGCATGCATGGGTTTTGAACTACAGAAGGAAACTCTAATCACAATCCACAAGCAATTCTTAAGAATCACACTCGACTATGCTTCTACAACACATGGTTCCTACCAATAAAAAGGTACCGTACGAACATTACAAAATAAAACATTGAAAATAATAACAAGACGCACCAAAACCACGCCAAAAAAGCACCCTTAAACAGAAATCAAGATTGTCCCCATAGAACATCACGTGAAAATAAGATACACAGTTTTCTGCAAGAATCATCAACTCTACTCGCTCATTTCATTACGCCATATAAACACAACTGAATGTAGTAATAAATTGCACCGGCAGTATATCATACCTTAATACATAAACAACCTAATACCTGCGCCACACAACACAGCCATGCAAAACCACTGTCATACACCAGTCACTCGAAGCCCGACCACCAAACATCCTTCTTTTTCAAACCTCCCCAAATATTAGTCCTATAAAAGAGAGAGAGAGAGAGAGAGAGAGAGAGAGAGAGAGAGAGAGAGAGAGAGAGAGAGAGAGAGAGAGAGAGAGAGAGAGAGAGAGAGAGAGAGAGAGAGAGAGGTAGAGAGAGAGAGAGAGAGAGAGAGAGAGAGAGAGAGAGAGAGAGAGAGAGAGAGAGAGAGAGAGAGAGAGAGAGAGAGAGACAGAGAGAGAGAGAGAAGCAAGAATCATACGAGTACTTGTACGACTGTGTTCTGGTTACCATCCAACAGGACCACAACACAGTGCCAACACTGAATAATGCTGGCCACAGAAACAAACTATATTGAAGTCAACCATCACACGAAATGCACTGAACACTTCATCCTACTCTGCCTCACCCAAGCCATAGCCAGAGAGCAGCAACACACTACTTCTTACTTGAGTGACTTATGGGTTAATCCGGTGGCTGTTGCCGGTTACCTGGGGGTCGTGGGCCTTCTGCCAGAGAGATATATGGGGGAACGAATTTGTTTATTGATTAATTGGATATAGGAAGTAAACCTGATATAGAGAAATATTGTAGGGAACTTCCTTGTAACTATATAAAATTCTCTCCACGTTATTATCGTCCTACTTACCGCAGTCGCTTTCGTCGGCACCATCGGGGCAGTTATTGTATGAGTCACACTTGAACCGTTCGTGGAAGCACCATCCGTTGCTGCAAGAAAAGTAGCCGGGCTCGCACTCGGCTATTGAAACAACACAATGGTTAATCCTCGAAGTATTCGTGAAAGTAGGAGAGTGGCTCGATTGAAGATGGAAGAAGAAAATTGTTATGGCATTGAAATACGTGCGAGGGGCTGATAGACTTAAATTCTATTTATTCATCTATTCTATTACAGTGGCAAATTTGACGGACAGATTGCCCACATTCGTTTTGAAGCACATGCGTCGTCGCGCCAGCCACAGAACCGTGGACGTTTGCGAGTTTTCGCCAACAACGTTTACTAACTATGATCCATTTCGTCACATCTTATAGGCAATACGTGCACAGCATAGGCGCATGCGTTGTGATGCACACGTAAAAAGTTGCAAAAAATGCGTAAAAGTAGCAAATATTGTTGACGAAAACTCGTTAACGCTCATAGTTTTGTGGCTGTTATAAGGACGCTTTAAGCTTTATATCAGCCAAGGAAAAGAAAGGGACATTAATGTAAGATATATTTTCCTTAGCAGGAGAAATAATGGAGGAAATACTAGTTGGCCATGACATGGTCTAGGTCAGGGGGTCTCCACCTGTTTTTTCACATGTATCTCATACTTATGTATTGCTGTTCTTTAGCCTCCTGGAGAGACCACTTCGCCACTCAATTGAATCGTTTTGCATCCACAAACTCCCACTAGTTATCGGTTCGTGGACCAACTTGTGAACGGGGGTCCAACTTCCAAAGCTCGATAACCACTGGTCGAGAAAATCATGAATGCAGGTCGTGACCGATGGCAAGAAAGCTATACCACACGTCCAGTAAGTGCGGCCCACAACTTTGGTCAAACTGTATCTTTATATTGTAATGGCCAATGTCTACATATGGTCAACGGAGCCTGTGTTCATTGTCAATATAAGGTGGAAGGTCACATTCGACCTCGCTAAAGAATGTCATAAATGAAGTATCTTTATTCATCAACTTCATATAGTCTATAATACAGCATGAAAATGTGCCTAAAATTCTGTGGTGCTGGTAACTGGTAAGTCAAGTCAAGTGAGGAAGAACATACCTAAAATAGTAGGGAGGACGACTAGGATGAACAAGAGACACCTCATCCTGAAGAAGTGTCAAACGGCTATGACAGTAGCAAAGCGCTGATTGGAATTCGTCTGCAGGAAGACGTGTGCTGGCTATCAAGTGAAAGGCGGAGTTTATATATGTTCATGCATGTATACAGCGTGGACGGGAGTTTATAGGATGGGGTGACTGCAGGTACATGGGAGTTTTCCTGTGTGGGAATCAAGTGTCTGGTTGCTAACTTGGCAATCGGCTTCACTTGCAACGATGCAGTTAAGAGGGACCTGCATCAAGATAACAAGAGCATTCTTTTTCGTCTCTTCTTTTTTCTTCTTCGTTATCTTCGTATTGTTCCCCTTCTTCGTCTTCTGTTTACCATTGTTGTTGTTACTAGTATCATCATTGTCATCACCAATATCATTATTTACATGAAGTGCAAGAAAGGGAAGACAGAGGCCTTGCTCATGTTCAAGAAAAGAGAAATAGAATTATGGGGAAGTGACGGCTATAGGTGTAACCTTGGAACCACATTAACGTGAAAAGATGACTCGGAAAGAAATAAGAGGAACCAGGCGTGATTTATTTTGGTATCCTAATTTTCTTATTTAGTTTCGTTCTCAGATCCTTAACCAAAGGTCATGTGAGTATCAAAAGTGAGGCCTATCATTTCGAGTACTGTCTTTATCGATGGAGGCTTTGCTTGACCTAAGTTGACTCATCGCTGGAATAAAACTGTCTGGCGTTATCCAGGCCAGAAATGCAAAAAGTCTGTTACTATATGGATAAGGTCACCTCAGGCTGTTACTTGACATGAGGTTTCTTCATACCAGTTTATTTGTATTTGTTACCAATTTACGCGCCTGACCCTTTGCAAATCATCGACTCCATCTTTTATTTTATAACGTAAGTAATTATATAGAGCCTTCTACTGTCTATTAACAAATCCCCCAAATCATCTTCTTTCTTGACACCCTGCGAGATGTCCAGTAACTGTTATTCTCTTCAATAAAAAAAAAAAAATTATTCAAGTGATCAAATTTGACTTTAATATCTACTCTGTTTGCTTCCTCAGTGGCCAATAAAAACGGGACCACTTACATCAGCATCATGTTTATCCAGTAGAACGATTTACCTATCTTTGTCTTATCAAAGAACCATGGACTTATCCAAACTATTATGATATAGATATCAAAATAGGTTATTAGTATTTTGTGAGCTATAAACAGCGCTTCCATTTTTGCTGATGATATCACAACGAAGTGGTGGGACATTATTCATTTATCTATTTATTTATCTATCTATTTATTTATTCATTTATTTATTTGCTTATTTATCTATTTATTTATTCATTTACTTATTTACTTATTTATTTTCACTTTAAAGTAGAGATTAGTCGTCTTTCATGAAAAGATGCTGAGTAACTTGGTCCACAGGGATGTCACCAAAGTCCCTATGATACTAACTGCACAACAGATGTAGTCAATAACCCATGCTTGGGGGTTGGGTGCTGTTCAAGCAAAAACAACTCGGACTAAACCAGAGCAAAGGGTAGAAATTCGCACAGAGTCCAAATACTAAAGGAGTTGACCTTGGTCTTAGCGCACAGTTCACGGTTCCTGCTGACTAAGGGGAGTTTAGAGGCGTTCAGCCCATAAATGGATAATGTCACTTTGGCTCTAACGGGCATGATGCATTCTGAAGACCGCAGTAATATGTCTTTGCAACAATTCAAACAAACGGATACGATGGTCATGAGCAAGTTGAAAATGGGTGAATAATATTTTTTATCCTTATTCTAATGACTTTCAGATAATGCTGCAGAGTATGGAGTCTTTCTGGGCCCAAGCTAAAAAAAAAAAAAAAAAAAAAAAAAAATACAGTTAAATCCCACGAGTGTCACCTCCCAAAACCTCTCTCTTGGTAGAAGGCAAAAATAAATGACGATTCTTGAGAGAGACCGACACATGGACACATGTGTCTCGTCTTGTTTGGCCCGGGAAACTTACTGATGAACTCGCATATCTTATCACGTTACATGGGACCAAACTGAACACAATTCAGTTCCCTGTCGAGCATAAACACTGGGCGTGCATTACACTTTTGTTTAGATTTCACACGTCGAACAATAGGTAGGAAAAAAGGTATGGACGTAAAATACAAAAAGTTTGTAAAAAGAGTTGAATACTACTACTTCCTAAATTGAACTACTGATGGAACGGGTATGTGACTAAATTATTTGCGAGTTCAAAACCAACTATGCCAAGAGACACAGGGGGGCTACATCAATACGGTGTCAGGACATGGGTCATCCAAATATGAACTATATTCTGAAGTGCAGAATTTGGTATAAACAAGTGGGTAAAGATGATTACGTAAGAACACAAACACCGATAAACAAACACAAACACTGAACAAAGGACTCTCCTAACCATTTCTGTGAGTCGCTTGACTGTGGCAACCTCTGCCACACCACTCCTGCAAACCTCTCTATCTTATCTCTCTACTTTCTGTCTGGTCTCCCTTTCCCACACTTGCTATCTCGTGGCGTCCAGTCAGTAGAACATCTGGCCCATATGTTACACTTCTTTGTAGCTTTTTGACAATTCAGTTCCTCTTCCGCTCCTTCGTCATTTCTACAATATATTTCACCACAATCTGTTTTTTTCGCCCAACTTACCCTCACCCTCTTACTGTCTTTCAGTGTTTGTCCCACAGTATATCTTTCTGTTCTCCTCTATGCACTTGAAGCTTTGTATCCCAGTGGCACCCTGACACACCAAAACCAAACTTAGACCTCCCGTTCCACAGATTCAGACCTATCACCCTCCACATCCCTTTAATCCCTCAAACAACACTGACGTACACAAACCCCCGACTGCGGTGACCAATAAAATCTAAACTAACTCCCATTGATGCACAACCCAAACCGACCACTGCATCATTCCAACCCAAATAACGATGCACTCTATTATACAATGGAATTGCCGAAGACTCCCTAACTTAGGAAACTATGAACATCCACCTCCATAAATACAAACATTGATGCATTTGTTTAAAAGAAACAGCTAGGAACACACCAGCCCGCCTTGAAGACCATACCTTATACGGACCATATACCTATCCACCCTCTCCCTACCCAAGACAAACGAGGAAGTAGAGAAATCCTTGTTTGTCCTGGCATCTCATCACTTCCACTTACCCCCTATCTAGGTCACTGTAGCCAAGCTATTCCTTCCTATAACAATGCCCAATCGGGGCTATCTCGTCTAATACGTCCCTACTTCCCCAAGGCCACGAAAAAGGTCAAACTGAAGTCGTCCGACAAGACCTTCTTTTCTACTCGTTACCAAGTGTCAACATAAACACCGATGTTTCCTGCCCGAATCACGGAGTAAGTTATACAAAAGTATTATTCCCAATTGAAACAAGATCTGGATCTCTACCCCCACCTCTTTAATCTTTATCAATTAAATATCCGCCATCCTCGCTGCAATACATGTTATCCACAGCCCCCTCCCCACCCCCTGCATCCTATATCGGATTCACTAAGTGCCCCACAAGCAATTTTCACACTCAAATCTCCACCCGCTTCAAATCTGTATACTTTCGCTGTGTGCCATCTCATGTTGGTATACCCGGCAGTAAACGAGATGGCATTCACCCCTCTCGATGCCTCTTCCACTACCAGTAACACATCTTTTACTGCGTCCTCCGATCAGCAAAGACGTTGGAAACAACATTCAACAAAACACCTAAAAAAAAGTAACCATACATCCCTGGCTATACTCATCAGTGTGACTGACGTTTTGAAACAACACTGGTACGGCTAAGAACAGGAAATTCCTGTCCCACACATGATTACCTCATGACAGGAAATAACCCTCTCCCTTCAACCTGCCCATGCAAATATTCCCTTACAATGCCACACATACTCCTGGAATATCCGATTTATACATCAGACCGAAAGAACCACCTCTACCATGTACCCCTCAAACAACAATGACACAACACCACCTCCTAGGCGACAAAATACCATTACCTCTATAATCTCTACTGAACTCCCTTAAAAAAAGGACTCGTTGCCTAACCGTAAACACCTTCGACTAACTAAGCCAACACGTGAAATATAAGATAAGGTACGACGTCGGCGCAAGATTATCCACAAGTACAGAAGCACCAAGAAATTAGCCCATAAAACCCAACCAAGATAGGAAACCGAGGAAGAGGAGGATGGGGTGGGCTGAGAAGGGAGGAGAGGCACTGATAAAACCGAAGTGCTTTGGGTATCAATCTAAACTACGCTAAATGCGAAGGAACTGATGATGTCGACAGTATTCAGGTGGTTTGACACGTGCGGAAAGAAGGAGGCGTGGAGGGGTGGGAGGAGGAGGAGGAGGAAGAGGAGGAGGAGGAGGAGGAGGAAGATGAATTTTTTATCATCACGGTCCATATAAATACACCACCGCAGGGACTTTGTCACCTCAGAACTTACCATGATGAAAGCCCTGCTTCTGCTCTCACTGACCTTTGTAGCCCTTTGTAGTGGCTACCCGCAGTGCCCAGATGGATCCGACAAGGAAAACTGTGGTAAGATTGTCTTTCTTGCTCTCTCTCTCTCTCTCTATCTATCTATCTATCTATCTATCTATCTATCTATCTATCTATCTATCTATCTATCTATCTCCTTGGCCTCTTTTCATTATTTTCTTTCCTTTTAATCAGGGACTAACCACGGTTAACTTAAACGGTGTGGTCCCTCGAGATGGACGTCAGTCACCCCCTGTTGTCCGTCTTCAAAATCAAACATCCTCGACTCCATCTGTCATACAAATATTCGTATAGTATGTTATTCAATTTTCGTAAAATCGATAATTATTGAATAAAGTACATAGAATTTATGTTCTACCTTAGGGGTTTTCAGAATTTTGTAGGTAAACTATTTAAAGATGACGTATAAATTAATTTTGGTTACTGCCAAATAAAAGAAATAATATTATTAAATGATAGTTCAATCAATGCACCACATCGTCTCAGCTATAAGCTAGTGGTCAGAAAAGAAAGAGAACATAAATTTTGACCGTTTCAAAAAGGCTACCGAAGAACTACAACTCTTATATCTAAGATATATGTTCACAAATACAGATACATTTGTATATTAGAATTAAAGGCAACTTTGCTTGTCCATTATATACCATACTACCTTTTTATTGGACTAGTTGATTTGTAGCAATAAATGTTGGGTAAGCAGACGACAAAGAATGTCGACTCTATGACGTAAAGTCGCTCTACGCCGTATTCATATTTTGAATTTCCTGTGACAGGAAAGGCAGTAAGGTGCCTCTACGGAACGTTCCAGTGTCCCCATAGCGATCAGTGTCTACCGCAGACGGAAGCTTGCAATGGGTTTGAGCAATGCCCGGACGGGACAGATGAAGCCTACTGTCGTAAGTTCTCATAGTTCAGTTACGAGAATGGATAATTTGTTGATTATTTTTACTGGTATTGTATCTCCACAAATCCTCTATTTTATCTTATTATTCTATTTTATCGTTTAATTTTATCTATTATTATTATTATTATTATTATTATTATTATTATTATTATTGTTAGTATTATTATTATTATTATTATTATTATTATTATTATTATTATTATTATTATTATTATTATTATCATTATTATTATCATTATTATTATCATTATCATTATTATTATTATTATTATTATTATTATTATTATTATTAATTATTATATTATTATCATTATCATTATTATTATTATTATTATCATTATCATTATCAATATTAGTTATTATATTATTATCATTATTATTATTGTTATCATTATTATCATTATTATTATTATTATTATTATTATTATTATTATTATTATTATTATTATTATTATTATTATTATTATTATTATTATTATTATTATTATTATTATTATTGCTATTATTATTATTATTATTATTATAATCATTATCATCATTATCATTATTATCATTATTATCAATATTATCATCATTATTATCATTATTATTATTATCATTATCATTATTATTATCATTATTATTATTATTATTATTATTATCATCATTATTATTATTATTGTTATTATTATTATTATTATTATTATTATTATTATTATTATTATTATTATTATTATTATTATTATTATTATTATTATTATTATTATTATTATTATTATTATTATTATTATTTTTATTATTATTATTATTTTTTTTTTTTTTTTTTTTTTTTTTTTTTTTTTTTTTTACTGTTTTGCCAAGAGGAAACAAAACCTATCATAACATTCGTTGTTCACTCTTTTTTTCCAAAGGCAATCAGTGAATGATGTTTCATATTCGCCTTAGATTGTTTAGTACAACAGAACGTGCTGCATTGTCATGTGTGACTGAATTCCAAAATGTTTCGACACACTTGTGGCATCCTCAATTGGAGATGAAATGAATACGTTCATGCATACATTCACACACACACACACACACACACACACACACACACACACACACACACACACACACACACACACACACACACACACACACACACACACACACACACACACACACACACACACACACACACACACACACACACACACACACACACACACATGTATATATATATATGCATATGTATATATATATATATATATATATATATATATGCATAAATACATACATACATACATACATACATACATACATATACCAAAATATTTCCCCTTACAAGGAGGGTAGCCAACTAAGGCATGCACCCAGTCGTCAACTATTCCACACCCAGCCAGCCAGCACTTATTTGTTTTCAATTCTTAGTTCTTTGTGGATGAAGAGTCATCCCGTCCACCGTCTGGGTCAGAACTAATGCAGCAAGACAAAGCACACCCACTGCAGGACCCGTCAGCCGAAGCTGGTTTACCCCCACAGCTTCATTTACACGGCTACCTTTCTTCTTGGGCCCCCATGTCAATTTGTTATTTATAGCCACTCTTCATTCATAGCTATCTTGTACCTTCTCCCTGTTTGACAGTCTAGATGTTATGCCTAAAAAAGGTCTGGTATGCTGGGTGAGGTGACCATCAAGAACGCTTTGCGGCATTTGATAATATATATAAAGGTAGGCGGGCATTTGATGCATATGCCAAAAGGGCACTTTGTTTCGCGGGAAAAGGACTGTAAAAGAAAAAAATAAACATGGTTTTGTTGAGTGATACTAATATGTAAGACAAATGGGAGAGGAAATGGTGGTCAAATGCGTGTATGAGGCAAGTAGGAAATCCGAAAAAGATCAGAAAATATATTAGTTCAGAAAAGTATTTGAAAAGTTATGAACAGTCAAAAAGATAGACCGGGATACTAAGGCCTTGGTATAGTTAATCAACAGTGTAATTATTGTTAGAACAGCAAATATTGTAACATATCTGACAAGAATAAGTCTATTTCTGACATGAAATGTGTTTATAATCAATGCACTATTCCAAGGAGCATTAATTGAATTGAATGAATTGAATGATCTAACAGATAAGGCACTTTCCAGAACCTTAGGCGGTATCCATTCTGTCGCCGCAATGCACACATTATCCTGCCAACATAATTCTGGTTGAATGACAAATGACAGTATGCAATTTTTGTTTTTATCACGGCATTTTTCTTCCGTCCCCAGTCTACTGCGTATTAGGCGCCTTCCACTGCCCAGAAAACAAGTGCATTCACGTCGGGCGTTTGTGTAATGGCATCAACGACTGCGCCGGAGGAGAAGACGAAGCTAATTGTTAAGCAAATTAAAACATGGACTCCACACTTCTCTAAAGGAGTAAATCAAGACGAACATGGTCAAAAGCAGCTCAACAGTCGAACTGAAGGAGGATTATCGCTACATTCCAATAATTCAAAGTTTACGATGGAGTAGTCGCCGAAGGTGTGTCAGCACCTAGGAGTGCGGGACAGACTCCTTGGAGTGTGAGGAGGATCTACATTTCTAGAAACCCGAAGTTCTAGAATATAGTTTCTAATTGCCAATAAGGCATTTTGGACCTTGGGTATTGTTATATGTTTTAATTGGTCTTATGAATTAACCATTAATGAACTGATCTTTCTTTACCCTCCATGATTGAAACTTTGTCAAATTTGTGGGTGCGAGGGTTTGAAGGGACGTGGAAATAAAAAGAAACAAACATTCGCTACGATTCTCTACAGCTATTAACAGTATAGACATTCTATCTGAAAATCGGGTTTACCCTAGAAAACATAGGTAGAATGCTTTTTAATTACCCATTGAATTGTGGGATCTCATGAACTTTTTAATTTCATCTACTCATGGCTGACAAGTTGGTGGTGAGTAACCTACCCCAGGAGGCGCTGAGTAGCTGCTCCCGAAGCCGCCACCTTTAATCTATGCGCTTGGACTGTTGGGGCAAGTCACTGCTGGAAATCAGAGAGGGGTGCGGGATTCGAACTACATCAAAGCGAATGCAACACCAGCTCGCTTCCAATTCATCTACTATATTCTGATACACAGTTCAATGTATTGATATATTAGTACGTATTTGTGCTGATCTTGAAGTGCTTAGCTATGAAATCCTTTAAATTTATTATTCAACTTTTTATATTAGAGCCCCCTGAAACAAATATAACCGTCACAGCTGGTCATCTATTGAAAATCAAAACTGCCACGCTACTATGGATGTGATGTGTACAAAAAACGCCTGACACCTCAAATGTTTTTACTGAGAAACGTCCCCCGAATGGAGTACTGACAGCATGTTTTATGAAGAAAAGAGAAAGAAATATACGTTTAATTCACCTCCGAACTGACTAAAGCTTACGTTAAGGAAGAGGCATAGGGCCTAAAGATAAATAAGTGGATAAAATAAAATGAAGAAAATTGTAAGTGACTGTGGACTTACTGAAAGTGTTATCAGAAGCGGAACTAACAGTTTACCATGTATTCTGGTATGTAGCAGTATATACAAAGCAGTTGTGTTTTTGATGGAAAGCGTTGGCGTGAGTAATGTCGAGTGCGAGATGTATGTCTTAATATTGTGTTATGTGAGGGGGACCAAATGACCTGGTCTATTGTTGAGAGCATACTCCAAATGTGGACGAACTAGCGATTTATATAGCTTGTTAATGAGTGATGGACTTTTGAAGTCAAAAGATCGCGCAATCAGTCCTAGAATCTTATTTGCTTTCTCGGAGGTTGAAATACACTGCTTAGGTGATTTGCGATCGTTACTGATAATTACGCCGAGATCCTTTTCACTATCCACTTTTGTTAACGAATTTTAAAAAAAATTGTAATCGTACTTACTGTTATTTTTACCTATGTGCATAACCTTGCATTCACTTGTGTTAAATTTCAATAACCACTTTTCAGACCATTGTTGTAATTTATCTAAATCTTCTTGAATATGTAATTGGTTTAAGTGATCGTTTGCCATCCCACACAGTTTTGTATCATCAGCAAATTTGGAGACAATAGATTTTAGTCCGTGGTCTATATTATTTATATATACTATGAATAGAAGTGGCCTAAGAGCGGAACCCTGAGGAACTCCACTCGTAACATTTTTCCATCTAGAAGTTTTTCCATTGAAAACAACTCTCCGTTTTCGATCATTCAACCAATTCCTAGTCCAACTTAATAGGCTACTACTTATTCCGTGTGAAGCTAATTTAGTAAGTAGCCTTTCGTAGGGGACGGTATCAAAAGCTTTTGCAAAGTCTAGATATATTAAATCTATATTGTTTCTTTTGTCATAATTCGAGATGACTGTGTTGTAGAATTCGAGTAAATTAGTCACGCAAGAACGTTTCCGTGTGAATCCATGTTGGCTAACATTTATCAAACAGTTACCTTCTAAATGATATTCAATCGCATCTCTGATGATAGTTTCCATAATTTTTCCTACGATTGAAGTCAAGCTTATAGGCCTGTAGTTATTTTTTTCACCTTTTTGAATATGGGAGTCACGTTAGCTAGCTTCCATTCTTTTGGGACATTCCGGATATAATGGATTTCTTGAAAATAATATCTAATGGCAAAACAATCTTATTTTTCATTTCCTTTAAGATTCTTGGATGCCGACCTTCAGGCCCTAGTGCCTTATCAACTTTGAGTTTTTCTATACACCTTTTATTATTATTTTTTTTTAAATTTATCTTTTTATATATATTTATCGTAATGAGAAAGTTCACCCTAGACTTTTCACAGGTTTCATTTTGGAGTTGATTTTGAGGTGTTTCGTTTACAAATACTGAGCTAAAATAGTTGTTTAAAATGTCTTACATACCTTCATTTGAATATTCAAGCTGACCGTCAGCAGATAATAGTGGGCCAATGTGATTCCTAATCTTTTTATCTCAAATGTAACTATAGAATTATTTAGAATTCTCTTTGGATTTATCAGTGATATTCATTTCATATTGTCGTTTTCGTTTTTTATTGTCTTTTTAAATCTCTCTGTATTAATACATAACTTTGATAGTCACTAGATCCACCCAAGCACTTGTATTTCTTATAAGCCTGTCTCTTTTTAGCAATACTTTAGTCAATTTCTTTGTCAATCCATTTTGGGTGAGTCTGATTTGGGGGGGGGGGGGCGTCTGTCCTTAAATGTGATGGTAGTATGACTCATCTTAGTAAGCGTATTTTGAAACATTTTCCACTTCTGATCTACTGGTCTTTCGCTTAATTTTGCCTCCCAATCTGTAAGCTGAAGCTCCTGGCGTAGTCCTTTAAACTGTGCTTTACTGAAATCGGATATTTTAGAAACAAAAGTATCTATTCTAAATTTTCTTTTTTAGCAGTTTGAATGTAACCATAAACAATTCACTCAAAGAATCTCAGTCGATCCTGCGTTTTCGGTTGGCAGTCCTGCTCACCCTTCCCCGTGCTGAGCTGGCTGAAACCTCAAGCTTTCTTAAAAGATATTCATATTTCTTCACTTAGCTCAGTGACTCTACAAGTTACACGAAATTCATATACATCTAGGGATGAAGCAGTCCTTTTTCACCTATTTCAAAATTTTCCATCTCGAGAGTGCAAAGAAAGTAATTATGGCGAGTATAAGTAAAGAAATAAAAGTTTAATGTTTATACAACATTTTACTTATTATCGCTGAGTCCAGTCATTATGAGGCTGGTTGTAAAATTTAACATGTCTTCTGTGATATAAAATAGTCATGAATATGACTGTGCTTTCACATATCCCATAAAGTGACACATAAAAGAGAAAATGGAAGGCTTATATGACTATCTTTTGAAACTGAACGGATGGCAGGAAGCACAGCGTTTTCATCCCTCCCTCCCTCCACCCCAATCAATCTCATGAGTCAAAATTGAACATGACTTGAGTACATACCGCTTATGGTTTTTCACATCTCGATTAGTTTACGGCTTTCATCATCTCATATTCTTCTAGAGTCTTTGAATACGGTTGTACCAACGTATATGGTCGGAAGAGTGACATTCAGATCGGAAATTGAAATATTTAGATATGAAAAAGTTCGTGAGTTGCATCATAGCGAACTTTTGCATATCTAAATATTTCAGTTTCCAAACTGAGTGTCACTTTTATGACCATATACGTTGGTACAACCATATTCAAAGACTCAAGAAGATAATGATTATGAGATGATGAAAGCCGTAAGCTAATCGAGATGCGAAAAACCATGAGCGGTATGCACTCAAGTCATGTTTAATTTTGATTCAATAGATTGACTGGGGTGGAGGGAGGGAGGAAGACGCTGTGCTTCGCGCCCTCCGTCCAGTATCAAAAGATAATCATATAAAACTTTCATTTTCTGTTTTATGTGCCACTTTATGGGATATGTGAAAGTACAGTCATGTTCATGACTATTTTATATAACAGAAGACATGTTAAATCTTACAACCAGCCTCATAATGACTAGACACAGCGATAATAAGTAAAATGCTGTATGAAAATAAAAATTATATTCCTTATCTTATACTCGCTATAATTACTTTCTTTACACTATCGAAATGTAAACATTTGAAATAGGTGAATAAGGACTGCTTCATCCCTAGATGTACATGAAATTCGTGTAGCTCGTATAGTCACTGAGCTACAAGAAGAAATATGAATATCTTTTAAGAAAGCTTGAGGTTTCAACCAGCTCAGCAGGGGAAGGGTGAGCAGGGCTGCCAACCGAAAGCGCAGGATCGACTGAGATTCTTTGAGTGAATTGCCTAGAAGTTGTGATCAGTATTTGCAATAGTTTCATCGACTTCTACTTCGGTTATCATGCTTTCGCGGCTAGTGATCAATAGATCGAGTAAGTTTTCATATCTTGTAGGTTCTTTTACATGCTGAACTAAGTAATTATCACCGAAAAAATTTATCAAGCAATTGCCTATATGGCCATGTTCTAGGGTCATCCAGTCAATGTCAGTAAAATTGAAATCACCCATTATCAATAAGTGCCGGTTGCAGAAACTAGACAGTTCTTGAAACAACAGTTTGTCGTCTGCTAATGATGTCTTTGGCCTATATATTACACCTACATTCACTTTTTTGTCCATTTGTTTGGGTTAATTCTACCCACAAATTATCATATTAATCCTGTTTTACTTTCTCTAAAACATAGGCATGGACATTGCTTTTAACGAACAACAGAACACCCACACCTTTCTTGTGGTCTCTATCGTGATGAAAGTGTTTAAATCCCGCAATATTAAATTCAACTTCAAAATCTCCACCATTTAACCATGTCTCGGTTATTCCTATCATATTGAGATTTTCGCTTTTGACATACGCCCGTATTTCTTGGAATTTGTTCGTAATACTACGAGCATTAAAGTACATGGTTTTAAGAAACGTGTGATTATTATTATTTTTTTACACGTTTTGAGTTTCAACATCATATCCTAACATTATGATGTTGTTCTTTATTGACACCTTGCTCTATATTGATATTTGATCCTTCATTGACATTGAATGTCTCATGGACATTTGTCTCATCACGGACATCTGGTCGCTCACGGTCATCCGATCTCTTATGTACACCTTGCCCCCCTGCGTCACCACATTCCACACCGGCCTCCCGTCATTCATTGACATTCTGTTCGGTATCCCTTCCTAAAAAGATATTCTGTCCTCCACTGAAATTATATCGTACCATGATATTTTGTCCTCCACTATCATTACATACCATCGTAGTATTTTGTCCTTCACTATCATTACACCCCATCATGATATTTTGTCCTCCACTATCATTACATACCATCGTAGTATTTTGTCTTTCACTATCATTACACCCCATCATGATATTTTGTCCTTTGACATTACATCCTAATGTAATATTTCATCCTCTACCGACATTATATCCTAAAATTATATTTTGTTCTACACTGACATGTTGCTCTACGGTACATTATTGCTATATCTCACTCTGTCTTCTCCAGTATGCTCTATTTCCCCTTACCTTTGAGTTTTTACCCCCAAAAAAGGAACTAGCTCATTACAAACTCCCACAATGAGGTTTGTAAGAACATCTTTGCCTCTGCGCGTAAGGTGGATCCCATCAGAAGCGTAAAGGTCATGACGCCTGGAAAAGAGATACCAAGGATCAAGAAAGTGGTATCCCAGTTCCGTGCACAATCGTGATATCCTCTCATCGATCTCTATGGCTCTACTGTTCCAACACGAGCCTACGTAGATCCTCGGAAGGATACTACACATTACGTGACGGCTCCCACGTTCCTTCATCTCCTGAAAGAGGACCTTATAATTACGAACAAGTTTCTCTGATCTCACCCTACCCATAGGGCTGTTGACAGGAAGCCCCTCAACAGTGTAATGCCTATGTCACACTATGCAGATACGGCGGATGCGGCCAGATTAAGGGCAAGTTCAACTAGCTTAATAGTATTACCTGGTGATAGCTAGAACTTCATATAACGAATACCATCTTCCCCTGGTAAAACTGCTATCATAACCTTTCGAGACTAATGACTCATAAGGGAGATTTTGCCATAGCCAACAACAAGCCGCAACGGTGACGCCGGACAGTGTGCCACCAGCCACACTCCTGAGCCCTTTCTTCTGGGCCCTCTGGGACTCTCACCCAAGACCAGACCGCCCTGCATGGGGTTCCACATCGCCGGACGCCGAGCAGCCTGACAGGGCGGAGCTCCACAAGGTGAGGTCCAGCACAGTAGTTTGCCGCTCTTTGCCAGCCGTTTATCTTAAAGAGTCTATATTGCAACAACACACGTTTCTCTATAACACCGGGTTGCTGGCGCAATTTATGCCTCCGGGTTTAGTAACCACTCTGATCCTCACACCAGAGGGGTGACTAATAGACTCGCCCTCGTTGTCCGAGGACTAAGAAAGAATGGGTCAGGGGAACACCACATGTACGTGGACCATAGGATCTTAAAATAAGTCAACTTATATTCGGGTTTCTAATCAATTTTACTATATTTCATAATACA